>NW_023601212.1:69178625-69573979 GCF_014898055.3 Talpa occidentalis
AATCTCTGGCCAGGGAGCTAACCCATAGGGCACAGCAGACCTCTCCTGTCTTGCCCGCTGCTCCCCTTAGCATTCACCCCCGCACCTCTGGCCTACACTCATTCTTCTGTGCAAAATAAATAATGCTTTCTTTGGGGAAAAATCTCACTCTCAACACCCAACAATTCTTACAGCAACCTCACTATTTCTTTAGCGTTACTTGCTACACTTGCCATGCTCCCATACCATGTGTTCATATCTTACATCACCATTATGTTGCTTAATAATTAATCTATTTACTTACCTCCCCTGCTAGACTTTGAGCTCAAGGATAGGACTAGAATACTTGGCATCTATAGCACTTGTAACAATGTCTGACACATAAAAGATGCTCCAAAAAATGGTTGTGAATGAGTAGGCTTATTTTAAAAGCAGTCTTATGAATTAACAGGTAAACCTTATTTTTAGAGGTGTCCAGGTTATTGACTCTTGATGACTTTGTGCTTAGGCAGCATGAACATTATTAGACAGAAGCCCAGCTGCTCTTAGAGTTCTCCATCTCCATCTTGCTTGTGACTATTATTCCTTCACTGAGTGCCAATGGAGTCTGTGTTACTCAGCTGGCTAGTCATCCGTCCCATGAACTGTTTGGGGAGTATACAAAATAAAGAGCACTATACAAAAGTCATGACAAACTATGTTCTAATAACTGATAACTTTGTTAGCCAAGAATTAAAATGTCTACCAACATTCCTCTTAAGTGGGCCCAAGTTATTACTATTTCCATCCACAAATGAGGAAACCATGATCATGAAATCAATGACCTTGACTTGTTCAAAATAAATGGAATAAGTAACACTACTAGTACTAGAAACTAACTCCTAGAATTTCTTGGAAGGCATTTTCCTTTGAGAGTAAATCAACACATTATAAACCACAAATGGATTTAGACCTAGAACTTAAATCAGGGGAAAATTTTTTTTATTTATTTCTCCTCCTGAGGAAAAAAAAAACAAAAAACTTGTGAGAAACAAACACTGAGGTGACTTTTCCATGAGATCTTCAGATTATCATTAATGAAAAAGAAGTCTACTTCTTGGCATTGAGGCCTAGTGGGGACAATCAAAATAATTCTGCCTGGTCACATTTAATGATAGTCAGCTTCTAAACACTTATCCTCAAACTCTTAAAGTTAACTGTTTAGAGCCAATGTGATCATTTCATGCTAAATGTTAATTCCACCAAAAGCCCCTGACATCTACCAAAATACAGTAGAATCAAAGAATTCAAAAGCATCCAATTATGGTCAAACTCCTGGAATAAATGAGGCAAGCTTGCTCTCCTGCACACGTTAGGAAAAAAGATGGAAAAAAAGGTACACCTGGAAATGAAAGGCAGGGAGAAAAATGAAGGGTTAAGATAACCCGTTCCTGGTCTCAATTCCAAAAGGAATTTTGTCACAGAGAAAAACTAAATAAAGTGTCTCTATTTTTATACTGAGTGAGTGAAGTGGAAAGAAAAATGAGAAGACATTTGGAGAAATCAGGGCCTGAAATCTCAACAGTATTAAAGCTAACTTTCCATAACAAATAGTTTCCAAAAATAGGGCTGGCAGGAAACTATGCTGGGATTTGTACCAAGACTGTCAAAGTCACTACAGTTAGAAAGGCTCTGAGTACAGAACAAGGCCTAGTCGGTGGTCAGTCCAGAAAGGAAGAAAATCTAGGATATTCTCTGAATAGTGACTGTAGAGAAAAAAATGGGTCACCCACTCCCCGTAAATAAAAAAATAAAACCTAAACTGAATTCCCTGGGCTGCTCTGGGCCAGCAGAGCGACCCCTGTGGCGCTACAGTTAATCGGGCTGAACAGGCAGGGGTCCCGGCTTCCTGCAGCCGCTGCCCGGAGGCCGTCAGGAACCGGGACAACGCCAGTTGCTGGCGTTTGCAGGATTTAGAAGCAATGGCAAAATACTGCAAGATCTCTCTCCCGAGACCCAACCCCTAGTAAGAATCTTGGAATTGAAGTACGCTGATCTCGAACTGAGAGCTATTTAATTTTCTAGGAGCCTGGCTTCGGGTCCGACCTCGAGAGCAATCTGGGAAAGCAGTATAGGGGTGAGAAAAATAAAAGGAACGGGGCCGCGCGACCCCGGCGTAGGGAGTAACAAAGTGATAACGGACCGTGACCCCAAAGCCCTGAGGCGACCCGGAGCGGCTGGGGAGGGGTCACAAGGACTCGGAGGCTTGCGGCCCCCGCACCCATGGGATCTCCCCCTGCCCGGGCACAGGAGAAACGCCATCGGCGAGACATCAGAAGCAAGTCCAAGCCTTCCGAGGGCCGCGAGTACCGACTCCCAGCCCCAGACTAAAGTCACCTCAACAAGAGCGCAGCCATCTTGGGTTCCGGCCTGGACGGAAGTGATACAGACGCTCCGCCCTCTCTGCCCGGGAGGGGGCGGGGCGGATCCTGTCACGTGATGTAGCGGGGCCCTTTAAAAGGCTCCAGCCCCTCGGCTGCTGACGGATCAGCCCAAATGCTGGGATTGTGTGACCTCGGCGCGCTCCTCCCCCGGCCCCCTCGGCGCTCTTCCAGCAGGGGCTGCCAGGGTGTTGGCAGAGGTGCGGCACACTCAGGCTCTGCGTCTGCGTCTCATAAGCACCCGGTTTTTCTCTACCGTTTCAGTTCACTGTCAGGCGAAACACCCTAGATTTTCTTCATGTTCTGAACTGTCCAATCTGTCAACTTGATTTGTTTCACACCCAACAGCTGACTTGCCCAAGGACTTCTCAGTCCAGTTTCACCCCTCCGTGGCAGACTAAACACGTCTTGGTGGGCCCGTCAAAACTTCCAGACAAAGGGTTCTTTGGGTTGCCTCAGGTTCCCAAAAGTGAGAAACATAATTTGAGATCCAAGTGGGGGAGTGTGAGAGTGGGCCGGGTGGGGGTAGGGGGCGCCTAATCAGTCCCAAGACCAGGCCTGCTCTGACTACCTCGCTTTATGCCCCCCATTCTTGCTTAAGCTACCACATGAGCTAGTCGCCCACCAGTCATAGACAAGGCTCCCTTGTTTTTTCTTTCAGAGCTGCGTGGGTGTCACCCACAGAAAAACCTGAGTTGGGGGTGGGGAGAACTCACTTTGATCCATATATGTATCTCAGGAACCCAAGCACAGTGATCAATTACAGAACATTTATGACTGAAAAGAGGAAAATAGAGCAAGTAAGAAAGAAACGGAAGAATTTTGCAAAAATTCTTGAGTCTTTGAGAGGGAGGAGGGTAAAGACGATGGCCCAGGGCAACTCCCATTCTGCAATCGAATGTATTCCGTTGCATTAATATTCAGATCTTATTTATATTTAGCACTTCTGCACTTTTCCTTTCAGGATTTAAATAGCACAAATTCACTTATTTATGCATCAAATAAAAATACTATTTTGCATTTCTATAATGCTTGACAAAGAAAGCACTTTCACAGACTTGTATTGGAGGAATAATAGAAGGTCTCCAATCCCATGATCTACCCAGTGGAAAAATCTGCAACATTGCTGACCCTGATTTTGAAGATCAGGCTCTAACACCAGTTCGACAATGGTTAATCAAAAAAGCAAGTTTCCTTTAGTGAACAAGGTAATAATTAGAAAGTTGTTATATTAAAATACAGTTCTCTACTATTGAACTTTTAGTCTTTGATCCTACATTAGCCATCTAGGACTTCACATTAGCAAATCAATGCATGCCTCTTTCACTAACTAAATAATTTCATTTAACATATGTGTATCAACTTTCTGTCAGTAAGTGAGAGAACTTTAGAGGATTTAAAGATACAGATTTGTAAGCTTAAAGCCTTAGTTGGATCAGTAAATAAGTAAATACAAGAAAGAAAGTAGCAACCCCTTGAAAGAGGTATAGGGGAAAGGAATGGGTAGATAAAAGCTGAAGAGGTGGGGATTAGGAATAAATATTGACTGCAAAATCCTGTAGACATTTCTTGATGATGATTTGACCTATGGAGTTTATGATGAACTCCCATATTTAACTTAACCCCACCTTTGTCTCCCCAAACCAGATTCTGAATTCCTCAAAGGAGGGACTTAATTTTTAATATCCTCTTCTATTATCCGCATACCCATACTTTACATGTAGCTGGCACACAATACAATTTTGTTGGATTGTTCTAAATTGAAATGGGCTTAAACTGCAGCATGAAGCAGGCATTGAGGAGCTCCTGACAATGAGGGAAAGTAGGGGGATCCTTCCCTGGGTATTTTCCAGTGGAGAAAAGCTATCTGGGAGGACTCACCAGGATGCAGGAAGAGGTGAAGAAAAATTTTTTAAAAAGACCCCAAGGGACCTGGTCATCTCAAGAGAACTGGAATGCATTCCACGGTGGTCAAAATATGAAGGGATATCCAAGTTCCCTGGGGGAGACTTGTCTCTAGCTCCTAGGGCTTTGGGAAAGCCCCACTCAGGCAGGGAGACAAGAGAGGTATCCCTTGCTCTTAGGATTCAGGCCCTAGGATTCACACTCAGAGAAGTGTGTTTGTGTCCCTTTTTCTGTCCCTCTTTCTCATTCCCTCCCCAACATTCCAGCCTAGGGCAGGGGGAGGCAAGCAGACACAAAGTCTTCTATGTCTGGGGTGGTATGTGTCCCCCCACCCCTCCACCCAGAAGACACAATGCCCCTTCTGCTTCCTGCACTCTGCCCCCCTCCCCACCACCTCTCAACTGCACATGCCAAGCAGCAATTGGTTACTGGCTCAGGACAGCCCCCTCAGACTGGGGCCCTGGGGGATTTTAAGCGGGTTCCAGGAACCCCCGCTCAGTTCCTTATCCCCCACTCTCCCAGTCCCACAGCTGCTTTGGGTCCTGGCCCCTGCCCCAGCTATGGCTCCTGGGGCTCCTTCATCCAGACCCAGCCCTATCCTGGCTGTGCTGCTCTTCTCTTTGGGTAAGTCTGGGAGACTGGGGCTTAGGCTATCTCTCAGCAACCTTCCCACTGCCTTTGCTGCATTTCTCACTGCAATCAAAGCAGGAAGATAAGATTATATTCAGAGAAAAAAAATTGTTTGGAGGGAGGCATTAAAGGTATTCTGTGAACGGAGAAGGCAAAAGAGAGTGTTCACAGCTTTCCTGAGTAGACTAGACCCCAGTTGAAACCAGTAAAATACCCCCAGGACTATGCTGAGGGCCTGGTAGGAATCAAGTCGGATCAAGGTAAGGAATCTTTGGAGATTCTAGTCCCCATTCCTCCTCTAGTAGTGCAGGAGATACCTGACCTTAGTGTCCCCAATGAGAAAAGTCAGGTAATGGGTTCTAAGGAAGGAATCCAATGTTTATGGTCCCAATGCTTCACATCCTTTGTCTCTTGGTGCCTCAGTTTCTCTCTGTGGCACCATTATCTATTTCAGTGGGCAAATGGGGTATAAGGGAGATTCTATGAAATTCTAGGACCTTGTCTATGGAAAGCTCTCTCTCATCATAAGTTGACCAGCTCCTCCTTACCCCATGGTAGATATTAAGTGAACAAGAGCATGTCAAAGCAGGGTTATTTGTGTGGATCTTTCCTATCTCTGAACCTCCCTGTAGCCTCCTGCAATGGTTGAGCAGTAGGCAAATAGTGGTGGGGGACTGGTCAAAATGTTCAAGTTTCTCTGTGTTAGCTCCTTAAGACCTAAACCTACAAGCTAGACTCATCTGGGCGATAGTAGACTATTGTGGGAAAAAGTTAAGACGAGGGAGCTGGGGAATGGTATGGTAAGGGAAATGGTAAATCTTGGAGTATAAATGGGGAAATAGAGTTCTGTCTTGACATTGGTCCTACTCATAGAACCATTGAGCAGTGCTGCAGGGCAGTGGTGGAGAATAGAATAGGAGGGATAGAAGTGGGGTCCAGTGAATAACCTTCCTGATTACATTTGGGATTCCCAAGAAAGCTTTAAGGCTGAAGTGCCAGGAGGTGAGTCAATGATTTTGCACTGAGGTAGAGACCTGGGACTATGGAGTAGGGAAGGGTGAGTTTCATGAGGACCAAGGTTGGTCAGACAATGGGTCTTTGTTGTTCAATTGCCTCCTCACCATCCTGTAGAACAAAGGGGTCTACAGTGGCCCCCACCAGGACCAGCCCACACACATAGTCTCCCTGGAATGGCCTTTCATGTGTGGGTGAGTCTTGGGAGTGGCACCAGGCCAGAATGGCCAAAAGGAGAGTGAGGAGGGTCAAAGCACAGAGGGCTCACATGCAGAGTCCTCTAGGCTTGGGAATCTTGCTCTTTACAGCTTCCCTGAGAGAAGTATAAGGACCTTCCATTCCTGACCTCCCAGTCAAGAGTCAGCGGTCAGTCAATCAGGGACTCAGCAGGGAGAACAATTAGGCCAGGAAGGGAGACCTATATTCTTTCTTTTTTTTTCTGCAAGAAATTTGAAATACTACACAGCTGTAAAAAGTCAGATAGATTACTATGATTCAAATGGAAATCCCCACCAGATACATATATTCTTTCTTTTGTATGCAAAACACTAAAATATAATGCAATATATGTAGAAAGCTCAAAAAAACAAAAACTATTTCTTATAATAACTTGAATTTATTACATTAATATGAGATTGAATACATGAGAGAACGTTACACATTAAACTGATAACAATGCTTAATCTGGGAAGGAACAACAGAGACTTTAGTTTTATCACTGTTGCTTAAATAGTGTATAAGAATGCTATATGTATGATCTGTGTAATCTATAAAAATTTTTTAAAAATCTTTAAGCCTGTGCCTAAGGGATGGTTAGATACTGACCCAAAGGGAAGGTGTGACTGAATCCAACTTCTGGAAGTTCTCAAGAGAGGACTGTTACTGTTGCTTTCATTTCCTTTATCAGACAGAAGAACTTGAACAACAAAGCATTTTTTGTTCATTTTAGTCCAGAAAGATTCAGGCTTAGAATTGGTCATTTCCATCCCATATTTGCATTGAATTTTGACACAAGCCTTGCCTTCCCATTGCTCTCACTTTCTGTCTCTGCCTTGGGCTCATGTGTGCATCTGATCCCCCTCTCTGCTGCAGTGCTCTCCCCGGCCCAGGCCATCGTGGTTTACACGGATCGGGAAGTCCATGGTGCTGTGGGTTCCCGGGTGACCTTGCACTGCTCCTTCTGGTCCAGTGAGTGGGTCTCAGATGACATCTCCTTCACCTGGCGTTACCAGCCCGAAGGGGGCCGTGATGCTATCTCGGTGAGTACCTAGGGCAATCCTGGTACTTTTCAAGAACGAAAAGAGGAGGGGTTAAGGAGGGGAAATCCTTTATAAGCCATCACCTCAATTTTGGTAAGGTAAATGGCAATCTTTTTCTCCTGATAGGACTTTTCTAAACTGTCCCCCTCCCCAGCACCACCCTCTCCAATTCCAGACCCCTCACTCACTCCAAGCCTAGAGCTCCATGCTTCCCCTCATTCTTCACAGATCTTCCACTATGCCAAGGGACAGCCCTACATCGACGAGGTGGGAAGCTTCAAAGAGCGCATCCAGTGGGTAGGCGACCCTCGCTGGAAGGATGGCTCCATTATCATACACAACCTGGACTACAGTGACAACGGCACATTCACCTGTGATGTCAAAAATCCACCCGACATAGTGGGCAAGACCTCCCAGGTCACGCTCTATGTCTTTGAAAAAGGTGTGAGAGGAGATGGGGGCAGGGGCCTGGGAGGCAGAACAGGGAGGGGACCAGGGAGAACTGAGAGACTGTGGGGAGAGGCAGGACGCTGGAGCCCTTCTGGCTCTGGGAAGGTGGGCAGGAGATACCTTGACTGGGAGCCCTGCAACCCCCAACTTTAGGGTGTGGTGGCTTGGGACCAAAGGTGCATGTTCCTGCTCATTCAGTGAAGATCTTTCCCTCTCCTAGTGCCCACGAGGTATGGGGTGGTGCTGGGAGCCGTGATCGGAGGTGTCTTGGGGCTGGTGCTGCTGCTGCTGCTGCTTTACTACCTGATCCGGTACTGCTGGCTTCGCAGGCAAGCGGCCCTGCAGAGGAGGCTTAGGTAAGGGCAAGCCTGACTCCCCTTCCATCGCTCCAGAGGCCACTCCCGCGGGCTGAGAGGGTTCAAGAGAAGGGGCACTGTGCCCACTGTGACAGGCGCTGGGGCACAGCCAAACCCAGCACCCCTTTCTCTGCAGCGCCATGGAGAAGGGGAAGTTGCACAAGTCTGCAAAGGACTCCAAACGTGGCCGGCAGGTGAGCCGGACTCAGACCCGCACAAGCTGAGGCGGGGGAGAGGGGCAGCCGGGCAGCGCTGACGGTGGGGTGGATGATGCGTGTCCTCTTGCCGCAGACACCAGTGCTGTATGCCATGCTGGACCACAGCAGAAGCACCAAAGCTGCCAGTGAGAAGAAGAAAGGGCTGGGGGATTCTCGCAAGGATAAGAAATAGCGGTTAGCGGGCCGGGCGGGGGGTCGGGAGTCCGCGGCGGAGTCCTCCAAGGGCTCTCGGGTGGTGGTCATCGAGATGGAGCTACGAAAGGATGAGCAGAGCTCGGAGCTCCGACCAGCTGTCAAGTCCCCCAGCAAAACCAGCCTCAAGAACGCCCTCAAGAACATGATAGGCCTGGACTCTGACAAGTGATCGCCGCCTCTCCCCTAGGCCCTACTAGAGCAGGGGGACCTAGGCCCCTCTTATCACCTGTCTAGGTGCTTTCCGCCCTAGCCCCCCAGCCCTGCCCTGCCCACGCCTCCCTTTGAGATGTAAGTTTCATTCCAAAACTCAAACCCCTCCCACCTGCTATGCTCCCTCCCTCGCCCTCCCCTCCCCCCAGGCTTTCTGGAAGCCCAGGGCCGGATCCTACCCATCACTGGCCCCAAGGACTGTGTGTTTGGTGCCTGTCCCTCTGGCACTGAGAAGAAAGGGACCTTGATACCCCCTGCCACAACCCAGGTCACCCGGCTTTCCCATCTCCTGCTGCCACCCACCCTGTCCTCTGGCTTTTCCCACTTTTTCAATCCCTCCCCTCCATCAGGTCATCCAGCAACATTTTCTACCCTACCCCCCCAACCACACCCCCCAACCCCTCCACGCCCCCTACGCCCCACCCCCCACCCCCTTAGCTAACACCCTGGTCACCCAGAGCAGACTCTCCTTCAGGGTTTATTTAGGTTTGGTGGTTATTTTTTATTTTTAATCCACTCTATTTGTTTACCTGTGCCTTTGCTCTGCCCTCTCCCCATGACTGAGTACCAATGACGTCATGTGGTTTTTGCAATTCCCCCCACCCCAATTGAGTCCTTCTCAGACAGCCAGCTCAGGAAGAGGGGACCCTGATCCTCAAACCTCAGCTGCAGGATTGGTGCCCCCTCACCACTTCAGAGCACTGTCCTGAGACTCGAGGTCACAGGGAAGGAGAGAGGGAAAGAATGGGTCCTCACAAGACAGGGGGGTTGAGGAGGGGGCAGTGAGCCCTAAGAAATGACTTTTAAACAACCAAACAGGAAAAACAAATGAGAAAGAGGGGGAAGGGAAGAGGCTGCATTCCCAGCCACAGAGGATTCTTAGGATTTTTCTACATTCTGTATATTTCTTCTCAAACCCCCAAATATCCCTAAATGTTTAATAAACACTGACATTTCCAGAAGCTGCTGTCTCCAATTTCCTCATTCTCTTGGGAATAATCCCTGCCCTTTATCACATTCCTCACCCTCCCTGGATCCCCCTCCTCATCAACTAGTTTCAGTTGTTAAAAGTTTGGTTTTATGGTATAGGAACAGTGGAAAGAACTCTGAAACACACTCACAAGACAGATTCATACATTCAACAAATACCCAGTTGGCTTATACTACCAGGCTGTCAGGCTAAGCATTTATATAGGTAAAAACACACACTCCCCTCTTCATCCAGATCTGAATTCTTAAAATAGCTCAGCAACTGGCTAATCCTTTATAATTGTATGGTGTGACCTGTTACTTTACTAGTTAGCTGACTTTACTAGTTAGCTGATTTAGTTCCATGTTTGTAAACAACACAGATAATGGTACTAAATCCCCTGGCCCTGCTTAATTCCCAGGGTTGTTGTGAGAGTCAAATGAGGTCCTGTGTATGGAAAACTTTGTAATCTCTATATTGATTTACAACTGAGATATTGAGGTTCAGGCCTTTAAAGTGTTACTAGATCTTGCCTAAAGGATTATACTTTATAAACTAGCACAAATCCCAGTCACCTCTAGAAACTCATGCACACACAATTTTGTTTTGTTGGTATGCTGTTTTAAGTACACTATTAATAGCTCATCCACTTGTTTTTTTGGTGCAGTAATTTAGGTGCACCATTACTATCCTGGAATGATTGTGGAAAAATATATATGTATTATTTTCCCCTGGGGGGAACACTGATGGCAAAAAGAAAAAAAGAGATTCACACAATCACTTCTTCACTTTGTTAAGAGGTTAAAGATAGATTTTTTAGCACCAGCTTTGCCAAAAAGCCCAGAGTTCTTCCATTTATTTCAAGGGGTCTTCTTCTTCAAAAGTCTACTACTTTTTTTAAAAAAGCAAATTAGCCCAAATTCATTTTATTTATTTTTTTTTTTAAATATTAAATTTTATTTTTATATTCCCCCATACAATTGCAAACGCCCCATTCTGACCCCAATCCTTCCCCTCCCGCCCCCTACCCCCCAAAAGTGTCTCTGGTTCATAGTTTTTTGTTGATTTTGATTTTCACTTTCTTATATTCATTTTCCTGGTCCCTTATTTAAGTTTCTAGATTCCTGCTATGAGTGAGACCATCCGGTATTTTTCTTTTTCTTTTTGGCTTATTTCGCTGAGCATGATCCCTTCCAGTGCCATCCATGTTGCTGCAAATTGCATGTGTTTATCTTTTTGAATGCTGAGTAATATTCCATGGTATATATGTACCACATCTTCTTGATCCAGTCATCTATTTTTGGGCATTTGGGTTGTTTCCAAAGCTTAGCTATTGTAAACAGTGCTGCTATAAACATAGGAGTGCAGGTGCTCTTTGGAATTGATGTTTCTGTGTCCTTTGGGTAAATACCTAGGAGTGGAATTGCTGGATCATATGGAAGCTCTATGTTTAGTAGGTCCAGAAATCTCCACACAGCTCTCCATAGTGGTTGGACCAGTTTGCACTCCCACCAACAGTGCACAAGAGTTCCTTTTTCTCCACATCCTCGCCAACATTTGTTGTTGCTAGTTTTTTTAATATGTGCCATTCTCACTGGTGTGAGATGGTATCTCATGGTAGTTTTTTTTTTTTTTTTTTTTTTTTTTTTATTTTCTAGAGGCATGTCTTATTTATTTATTTATTATTTGTTTGTTTGTTTGTTTGGTTTATACATGCACTGGGTACAGTCAGAAGCGCGGGAGGGTGAGAGAATTCACCAGAGCCAGAGCGGGGAGCAGAGCAGGCAGAAGGACCGAAGGACACTGCTGAGGGGAGCAGCGGGCGGCAGGAGAGGTCTGCGCGCCGTGTGGGACCCTCCTCCGGTGGCCAGGGAGCAACCGGGGATTGAACCGGCTGCAGAGGCTGCGGGCAGCTTCGCAACCCAGCGCTCAACCGCTGCGCCACCGGGGAGGCCCTCTCATGGTAGTTTTGATTTGCATTTCCCTGATTACAAGTGATGTTGAACATTTTTTCATATGTCTGTTGGCCTTTTGCATTTCCTCTTCAGAGAAGTTTCTTTTTAGCTCTTCTGCCCATTTTTTGACTGGATTATTTTCTTTGTTGTTGCTGAGTCTCATCAGCTCTTTGCAGATTTTTGTGATCAGTCCTTTATCATTAGTGTTGGGTGCAAAAATGTTCTCCCAGTTGGTGGGGTTTCTCTTTGTTTTTGTTATTGTCTCTTTTGCTGTGCAGAAGCTCTTTAATTTGATGTAGTCCCAGCTGTTTATCTTTCTCTTCACTATCACTGCTTTGGGTGATGTGTCTGTAAAGATGTCTTTGATGTGCAAATCCCGTAGTGTTTCGCCTATATTTCCTTCTATGTATTTTATGGTTTCAGGTCTTATGTCTAGTTCTTTAATCCATTTTGAGTTGATTTTTGTGTATGGTGTGAGGTAGTGGTCAAGCTTCATTCTTTTGCATGTAGCGACCCAGTTTTCCCAGCACCATTTATTGAACAAACTTTCTTTGCTCCAATGCGTAGTCTTTGCTCCTTTGTCAAAGATTAGTTGACCATAAATCTGTGGGTTTATTTCTGGATTTTCTATTCGATTCCATTGGTCTGTATGTCTGTTCTTGTTCCAATACCATGCAGTTTTGATGATTATGGCTTTGTAATATAGTTTGAAGTCTGGGAGTGTGATGCCTCCATTTCCTTCTTTTTTTTTCAGTAGAGCTTTGGCTATTCGGGGTTTTTGGTGATTCCATATGAATTTCATCAATAATTGTTCTATTTCTTTGAAGAATGCCATTGAGATTTTGATTGGAATAGCATTGAATCTGTATATTGCTTTTGGTAGGATGGCCATTTTAATAATGTTTATTCTTCCAATCCATGAGCAGGGGATGTCTTTCCATTTCTTTGTGTCTTCTTCTATTTCTTTTAACAGTGTTTTATAGTTTTCTTTGTATAGGTCCTTTACCTCTTTTGTTAGATTTATTCCCAAATATTTGATTTTTTTTGTTTCAATAATAAAAGGGGTGGTTTTTTTGATTTCTTCTTCTTCAGATTTATTGTTTGTGTATAGGAAGGCTACTGACTTTTGCGTGTTGATTTTGTATCCTGCCACTTTACTGAATTGATTGATGAGTTGAATTAGTTTTTCTGTGGAGATTTTGGGGTTCTCTATGTATATTATCATATCATCTGCAAATAGTGATAGTTTGACTTCTTCTTTTCCTATTTGGATTCCTTGGATGTCTTTCTCTTGTCTTATTGCTCTGGCTAGGACTTCCAGTATTATATTGAAAAGCAGTGGTGAGAGTGGACATCCTTGTCTTGTTCCAGATCTTAATGGAATTGCTTTCACCTTTTCACCATTGAGAATGATACTGGCTGTTGGCTTGTCATAGATGGCCTTTATGATGTTGAGGTATGTTCCTTGTATCCCAAGAATTTCAAGGGCTTTTATCATGAATGGGTGTTGCACTTTGTCGAAAGCTTTCTCAGCATCTATTGATATTATCATATGGTTTTTATATTTCTTTTTGTTGATGTGTTGGATAACGTTGATTGATTTTCGGATGTTAAACCATCCTTGTATCCCTGGCATGAATCTTACTTGGTCGTGGTGAATTATCTTATGGATACATTGTTGGATTCTGATAGCTAAAATTTTATTGAGGATTTTTGCATCAGTGTTCATTAGGGAGATTGGCCTATAGTTTTCCTTTTTTGTGTTATCCTTATTCGGTTTTGGTATTAGTGTAATATTGGCTTCATAGAACGTGTTTGGTATTGTCCCTTCCTTCTCAATTTTTTGGAAGAGTTTGTGAAGGATAGGCACTAATTCATCTCTGAATGTTTGGTAGAATTCATTTGTAAATCCATCAGGTCCTGGGCTTTTGTTTTTGGGAGGTTTTTAATTACCATTTCAATTTCGCTCCTTGTAATTGGTCTGTTTAGGTGTTCTATTTCTTCTTTATCTAGCTTTGGGTGATTGTAGAGTTGTAGGAATTTGTCCATCTCCTCTAGATTGTTGAACTTGTTTCCATATAACTGTTCATAGTAGTTACTGATTATTCTTTTGATTTCTGCTGTGTCCGTTGTGATTTCTCCTCTTTCATTTATGATTCTGTGTATTTGTGCTTTCTCCCTTTTTTCCTTTGTGAGCCTGGCTAGGGGTTTGTCTATTTTATTTATTTTTTCAAAGAACCAGCTCTTGGTTTCATTGATCTTTTGGATTGTTTTTTTAGTTTCAATTTCATTTATTTCTGCTTTGGTTTTTATTATTTCTTTTCTTCTACTGGTTCTGGGGTTTTTTTGTTGTTCTTTTTCTAGATCTTTGAGCTTCGAGATTAGGTTGTTTCTTTGAGTTCTTTCTTGTTTTTTGATGTGAGCTTCTATTGCTATATATTTTCCTCTTATTACTGCTTTTGCTGCATCCCATACATTTAGGATATTGGTGTCCTCCTTGTCATTCAATTCAAAGAATTTTTTAATTTCTTCTTTGATCTCCTCGTTAGTCCAGTGGTCTTCCAGTAGTGTGGCTTTTAATCTCCATGAGGTAGGATAGTTCCTTGCCTTCTTTTTATGATTTATTTCTAGTTTGATGCCTTCGTGGTCAGAAAAGATGGTTGGTATGATTTCAATCTTGGTGTATCTGTTGATGTTTGTCTTGTGCCCCAGTATGTGATCGATCCTGGAGAATGATCCATGTGCGCTTGAGAAAAATGTGTACTCCGTTTTTTTTTGGGTTTAGTGTTCTATAGATGTCTGTTAAGCCCAAATGCTCTAGGTCCTTATTTAGAGCTTTAGTTTCTTTACTTATTTTTTGTCTTGTTGATCTATCCATTGTTGATAGTGGTGTGTTGAAGTCTCCCACTACATATGTGTTTTCTCTGATGTCTGTTTTCAGAGAGGACAACAGTTGTCTGATATATTTTGGTGCTCTTTCGTTTGGTGAGTATATGTTAATGAGTGTTATTTCTTCTTGAAGTATTGTCCCCTTAATCATAATGTAGTGACCATTGGGGTCTCTTTTTATTTTTTTGAGTTTGAAGTCTGTTTTATCTGATATAAGTATAGCTGTTCCTGCTTTCTTTTTTGGCCCATTTGCTTGCAGGATTGTTTTCCATCCTTTGACTTTGAGCCTATTTTTATCTTTTGTAGCTAAATGTGTTTCCTGGAGACAGCAAAAGGTTGGGTTTTGTTTCTTAATCCAGGCTGCAACTCTGTGTCTTTTTATTGAAGAGTTTAGTCCATTTACATTTAGAGTTAATATTGATATGTTAGCATCTGTATTTGCCATTATGTTTGTCTTTCCTTTGATTTTATTTATTTATTCTTTTAATAACTTTTTTTTTTTTTTGGTCTTCTTTCGTTGTTATTCGTCCCTCTGAGGTTCTGGCTTTAGGATTCCTTGTAGTATTTTTTGGAGTGGGGGTTTAGTCGCAATGAAATTCCGGAGTTTCTCTTTGTCTGGGAAGGTCCATATTCTTTCTTCATGGAGGAAAGAGAGCTTTGCGGGATAGAGTATTCTTGGTTGGCATCTGTTTTCTTGGAGTCTGTTGACTATGTCCCTCCACTCTCTCCTTGCCCGTAGTGTTTCTTCAGAGAAGTCTGATGTCAGCCTGATTGGTTTTCCTTTGAATGTTATCTGTTTCTTCCCTCTTGTCAGCTTCATTATTTTTTCCTTGTCCTGGATTCTTGGGAGCTTTACTATTATGTGTCTTGCTGTGTTTTTCCTTTCGTCGTGGAAGTTTGGTGTTCTTCTTGCTTCTTGTATATCAATTTTCAGCTCCTTCTTCTCATTTGGGAAGTTCTCTTCAATTATATCCATGAATATTTTCTCTGTTCCTACATCTCTCTCCTCTCCTTCTGGAATTCCTATAACTCTTATATTTCCTTTCCTCATGGAGTCAGATAGTTCCCGAAGTCTTTCTTCATTCTTTTTCCTTCGTACTTCTCTTTCCTTTTCTGTTTTGGTTCTTTTTATTTCTGTGTCTTCAAGATTACTTATTCGTTCTTCCATTTCATCTATTCTGCTTTCATTGCTTTTCCCAGAGTTCTTTAGTTCCTCCATTAATTCTTTGATCTCCTGCATTTCTCTTACTTCCCTCTTTAGGGACTCAATTTCCTTCTTCTGATCTATCACTTTTTTAATCATGGCAATTTTAAATTCTCTTTCTGGAAGGCTCAGAAGTTCTTCCAAGTTGCTGTCGTTGCAATCTGGGGAGTGGTTTTCTTTTTGTGGTGTGCTTCTTTCCTGAGGAGTTTTTAGGTTGCGTGTGGTTCTTCTACTCCCTACTATCTGTTTTCTAATTTGTCGTATGCGTTGGGACACTGTGTTGCTCGGACTGACTGACATCTTGGGTGAACTTCTCCGCTCCCCTCTGGCTCTTCCAGGAGCCATCTCTGTCTTCTGGGGGAGCTTTCTGCTGGTTTTAGGCAGTTTTTACTGAAGAAATGTCCCTGTTCTCAAATGGCGAAGCGGGATGCAGTCCCTGCGCCTCCGGTTTCAGGCACACTCTTCTGCGCACCCGGTCTGCCCCGGACGTGGGTGCCTGCTCCCTCTGTGGGCTCAGACTGCTGGTCGGAAGGGGCCTGGCGTGGAATAACTTCCCGGCTGGCCACTGGGTCCTCCAGAAACCTTCTGCCCTTTTCAAGCAGTCTTAAGAAATGTCCTGTTTTATAGGGTGTTAGTGACTTTTTTTTTTCCTGGTCGCTAGGTGGCGCCAGAGATCTCTCCTATTGTCCTTGGGGGGCTGTTTTTCGCCTCCCCCCACCCCGTGGGACAGAGAACAGAGCAGGAATGGTAGGGTACACCTCAACAGCTTTGGGGTGCTGTGTCTGCCTTGTGCCCCACCGTCGTGGAGAAACCACGGCCCGAATTTTCGTGCCCCGGGTCTCAGTTCAAAGCCCTCAGTTCCAGGACGCGGGCTGTAGCCCAGTTCAGTGGCGCGGGAATGGCGCCTTTTGCACAGCTCCCGTGCCTGGGCGCCTGGTTCCTGCTCACTCAGGGAGGGACCTTCACCTCAGTGAGGACCTCCGCGCGTCTCCCCGCAAGCCTAGGTCGTCTCCCCGCAACCCTAGGTCGCAGGCGCGGGGACCTGGGCAGCCGCGATCCAGGTCTGCACTTGCTTTTCAAGCGCGCTGAGCGCGCCGCTCTCCGCGCAAGCTTACCGGCAGCCCGGGCTGTGTGCGCGTCTCCCGGGGTCTTTGTTCTTCTCTAATGGCGCCCGGAGCCGTTCGCTCCCCGCCGCGGTGGATCCTGCAGGGTTCGCCTCAGCTCCCGTTCACGGGGTGTGGTGGCTGCAATAGTTCCTTTCCACTCACAGTCCCGCTTGCTGCGTCGTTTGTTCTTGTGGGCCGTTTTGGTTTGTTGTTTCCTCCTCTCTGCCGGTCGGAGAGTGCCGACTCTGTGGGCGGGGGAGGGGAGCAGGGTTCTGCGCTTCCCTCCCTTCTAGTCCTCTTTTATGGCCAGTTTCTTCTTCGGGCAGTTCGCTGGCGTCACCCGTTTATCTTCCGTGTCCCAGTTCTCACTGGGACCTGCCGCTTTTCCTCCCTATTCACTTTTTTTAATGGGAGATCTTACTCGCAGCGTCTCCTCGCCGCCATGTTGCTCCGCCCCTCTCCCAAATTCATTTTAATATAAAAATTAATAGATTCTATTAGGTAAATGCAAATCAAAACCATGAGATAGATACCATTTTACCCTCATTAGCATAGCTTATATATATATATATATTTGTTTAAGCAGAAAATAAAAATTATAAATGAGAATGCAGAGAAACCTGAACCCTCATGAATTGTTGGTAGGAATGTAAAATGATATGGCTACTGTGGAAAACAGTGGTAGTTCCACAACAAGTTAAACATGAACTTACCATATGATCTAGCTGTTCTACTTCTGGGTATATACCCAAAGAATTGAAAGTAGGGTCTTGAAGAAATATTTGCACAACCATGTTCATTGCATCATTATTCACAACAGCTAAAATGTGAATGCAGCCCAACTTACATCGGTAAGTAAATGGATAAGCAAAATGTGGTCTATGCATACAATGGAATATTACTCAGCCTTTAAAAGGAAGAAAATTCTGACACATGATACAACAAGGATGAAATTTGATGACATCATGCTAGGTGAAATAAGCTAGTCACAGAAAAGGTAGTGTATTATTCCACTTATGAGGTACTTAGAGTAGTAAAAAATTATAAAGCTGCAAAGTAGTGTGTTTACCAGGAGCTGGGGAAAGGGATATATTTTTTTAAAGATTTATTTATGCATAGAAGAACTGGGGTACAGGCCAGAGGTGGGAGGGGTGAGAGGATTCACCAGAGACAGAGTGAGGAACAGGACAGGCAGACTGAGAAATACACTGCTGAAGGGAGTAGGGGGCGAGACAGGAGAGGTCTGCTGAGCCATGTGGGTTGTTCCCTGACTGCTAAGGATTGAACTCATGCTGCAGTGGCTGTGGATAGTTTCTTGGGTTGCATCTTAACCACTTGTGCCAGCAGGGAGGACCCAGGAAAGGGATATTTTTTTAATAGGCATAAGATTTACAAGATGAAGAGTTGTGGAGATGGATAATGGTGATGGTTGCACAACACTATGAATGTATTTAATATCAATAAACTATAAAATTAAAAAGGATTAAGGTAGTCATTTTATGTTAAGTGTGTTTTGTCACATAAAAAAATTGGAAAATAGGAGTTAATACAATCTATATAGATTTTGGGGTGGGAGAGGAAGTTTAGTTACAACTAAATAAAGTTTAAGATACCTTATGAGTGGAATAGTATACAGAGTTCAGAAACATGCAAATTAAGTGTGGGAACATTTACATTGTAAAAATACTGTGGTTTAAAAACAACACTCCTGTTCAGTGGTTAATGAATGGATTCTTTTATAAAAGATATTGGTACAATTGACTTTTATGTCTGGAAGAAAACAAAGTAAGACCTTTGTCTCACAACGGATAAAAAGTAAAATCTAGATGCAAAAGAAATACAAATATTAGAAGGAAATAAGAATTTTTGTTTATTCTCCAAATGGTGAATGTCTTTAATCAAGACTGGAAATCCAGAAATCATAGCAGAAGTATACAAATATTGAGTCTCTTTAATGGCAACATATATTACAAACAAAACTCAGAGACAATTAATAGTCATGGAGAAAGATGAAGTATTTTCCTACATGTAACACATTCCGATATCTCCCATATTCCCCTCTCCAACTACTGTTCCATTTCTCTGCTTCCCTTTTTTATTTTTTTAAAGATTTATTTATTTATGCATACAAGAACTGGGACACAGGCCAGAGATGCAAGGGGTGAGAGGATTCACCAGAGACAGAGTGAGGAGCAGAACAGGCAGACTGACTGAAATACAGGGGAGCAGCGGGCGAGACAGGAGAGGTCTGCTGTGCCCTGTAGGTAGCTCCCTGGCCGAGGATCAAACTCGGGCTGCAGTGGCTGCTGATAGCTTCATAGGTTGCGTCTTAACCCCTTGCGCCATGAGGGAGGCCCTTTGCTTCCCTTTATAGCAAAATTCCTTGAATAAGTCCAGGGAATAATTCCTTCAACCCCCTCCACTCCCTCTGTCTCTACCACTCCACTGAAACTGTTCCTGTCAAAGGCATTAGCTATGTCCATTTTGCCAAATCCAGTGTTCACATTTAAGTCCATAACATTACTGACTACTTCCATTTTTTTGATAAAGGTTTCTCTTGAAACCTACTCTCCTGGGTTTTCACTTACCTGTTCAAGTAATGCAAGAATTAATTTTAAGACAAAAATTTAAAAACCGGAAAGACACATTATTTTGTTTGTCCCGCTCAATGTACATGTGTCTAATCACATTAAAACCACATTTGAGGGGCCTCCCCTGGTGGTGCAGTGGTTGAGCACTGGGCTGGGAAGCTGCCCACAGCCTCTGCAGCAGTGGTTCGATCCCCTGCCACCAGGTGAGGGTCCCACATGGTGCGCAGACCTCTCCTGCTGCCTGCTGCTCCCCTCAGCAGTGTCCTTTGTCAGTCTGCCTGCTCTGCTCTCCCCTCTGGCTCTGGTGAATTCTCTCACCTTCCCGCGCTTCTGACTGTACCCAGTGATTGTATAAATAAATAAAATAAATCTTTAAAAAAAAACACATTTTAAGACAAAAATTTAAATTTAAATTTTAAGACAAAAATTTAAAAACCTGAGAGACACATTGTTTTGTTTGTCCCGCTCAATGTATATGTATCTAATCACATTAAAACCACATTTGAGGGGTCTCCCCTGGTGGTGCAGAGGTTGAGCGCTGGGTTGTGAAGCTGCCCTCAGCTTCTGCAGCGCTGGTTCGATCCCTGGCTGCTGGTCAAGGGTCCCACATGGCGCCCGCGCGCTGCTCCCCTCAGCATTGTCCTTTGTCAGTCTGCCTGTTCTGCTCTCCCCTCTGGCTCTGGTGAATTCTCTCACCCTCCCGCACTTCTGGCTGTCCCCAGTGCTTGTATAAATAAATAAATAAATCTTAAAAAAAAAAAAAAAACACATTTGATTATCACAGGGCAACAAGCATCTGGAAATGAGTATTGTTTCCCCTTCACACCTAGCTTACTTTCTCACTCCTCTCATCCCCTTCCCTGTCTGACCACTTAATATATTAACTTGCTATCCTGCACAAAACACATATGTGGGGGAGTGAGTTGGGAAAGGGAGTCAGACCACACACATGGCTTTTCATAACTCTTCACATAAGGCAATCGTCAGCATATTCATGTTGGCTATTTTAGTTACTTCACAAATTTGGTCATAGCCCACTGAATAGTCTGTTATCTAATGATGGAATCCCAACAACTTGTATAACAAAATAAAAATGAGAAGGGTAGAGATGACTGGTTAACTTAGACAAACACATAGCTAGAACAAGTAAATAGGAAAATCCACTTCTGGAAGTGGCTAAGAAGACATAATTAATATCTATGAACTGCGTCCATATTTCACCTGCCCTCAACCAGAGTGACCCAAATGTCTATTTCTGATTCCACATCCAGGCTCTCAGCTGTCCTGCCTTTTTAGTTGTTGTTTGTTCTGATATTTTCCCATTAACCTTCACTGCTAGGTATGAAAGTACTAAGTAGTGTCCCTGGAGAATCCCCTGGCTTCCAGAAATAACCATCCTTGCTCCCATTGTGTAGCAGTCGCCCAGTTTCTCCTAGATTATCAGAATCAATAACACCAGCCAGCCAACTTACCTGTTTTTTTTTTTTTGCAACTTGGCTCAGTGTGCTATAGAACCCCAAATGGCTGGGTGACAATCTCGTCTTCCAAAGCAATGGAACTATTTTTGTGTTAGCTGGTAGAAGCTTTCTCCCTTTGAGGATTAAGCTCTCAAATCAGCAGGCTCGAAGTTGCTGGGAAACAAAATTTCTGTGAATGGATTATTAGGTGCAATAGTGAGTGAGCCACCCCTTCTTCTATCCCCTGACTCCTAAATCCATATATTCTGGCTATGGAGAAGGCAATGCCTCATGGTCTCTAATTTTAATCATATGTTGTATCTTATAGGACAAAACTTTATTCTTTCAGAGTATTATCTTTTAATTTTTTTTTTTAAGATTTATTTATTTATTTATTTATACATATAAGCACTGGGTACAGTCAGAAGCGCGGGAGGGTGAGAGAATTCACCAGAGCCAGAGCAGGGAGCAGAGCAGGCAGAAGGACCTAAGTACACTGCTGAGGGGAGCAGCAGGCAGCAGGAGAGGTCTGCACGCCATGCGGGACCCTCCTCCGGTGGCCGGGGAGCAGCCGGGGATGGAACCAGCACTGCAGAGGCTGCGGGCAGCTTTGCAACCGGGGAGGCCCTATCTTTTAATTATTACTGTGAGTCTTTAGGAAGTCAATCCAGAAACATTATGAGCAAGGGAGACAAATTTGTGTCCAGAATGTGTCTGTTCCAGTGAGGATAAATCTATCCCCTCCACCCTCTTAGCCCCTCTTCTGCCCAATCCCTGCGATGAAAGAGATCCAATGTCATTAACCTGTCATCAAGTGGCTGGCTGGTCCCCCAAAGAAAAGTGCATATAAGGGGTTCAGTGCTTGTCCAGTTGTTTATGTATTAAGCACCCAGCAGTATTTATTAATCAGATCAGCCTTGATAAGAAGTCCATGTTGTTGAGCTCACACATACCTTCCAAGACTGCTATGACCACTTCTTTCAAGGGACTGTTGGGCAAGCATGGGGCAGACAGGTAATGAGGCCTTTGGTGGATATTCACTGTCTGAGTCCATTCTCAGAGTGCCATTCACATAGCTCTTCCCCAGACTTCCTGTAACAGGGTGGTCTTCAGGAAAAGGAGAGTTTCCAGGTTCCCTCACTCAAAGAAGGGTGGAGCTGAGCAGGGAGGATGAGAAACTGGAGAGGAGACTGGATGAAGGAAGGAAGAATGACGGAGAGCAAGGAGACCTAGAGGAAACACATGGAGCAGGGAGACATGAAGAAGCTACACTTGCTTCTTGGTCTTGGACTAGTTGAAACAGAAGTGGGCTAGCGATCCTCAGCCGCCACCCTCCAGGGGGCGCCACCTGTAACAACATGCTTCAACCCCCAGTTGTCACCAAGCTTCCAATCCTGTTTCAGCCAGCCAGACCATTAGCAACTGACCATGAATCAGGGTCATTTGTGGGGTGAAGATCAGGGTGAGGCCAGAGATGCGGGGATGAAAGAATTCACCAGAGACAGAGTGGATTTATTGAACAGAACAGAATAGAACAGAAGAGGTGAATTTATTGAATTACACTGCTAAGGGGAGCAGCAGGTGACATCTGCCTGCTAAGGAGGATTTGAGGCTCTCATTTATATTCAGTTTTTGTGGGCTTTCTAACTTAGGGTGCCAGTTTGCACTAGTTATCAATTGGGATGTCTGGTCTCTGGTACTGGCCTTTGACACAAAAATTTGTTCTGGCCTCTGCTTCTGCATTCCTGGAGCTGGGCTGGTTCTTCTGGTTGTGATGGCCGGTTTTATGGCCTTGTCCCTAAGGCAGCCTTATCCATTCCCTTATCTATTCCAGCCTCCAAACCTTCCTGCTGGGTCAGGAGTGGGAGCTTAGTTTTTTACCTTATTAGACAGGGGTCTAATACATAGCATGATGGTTATAGCCAATAATACTATATCATATGCATGAATGTTGCTAAGAGAGTAGATCTTAAATGTTCTCATAACAAAAAAAGAAATTGTAACTATGTGATGGGATGAAGGTGGTAGCTACTACTATGGCGGTAATCATATCAGCATACTGATATGTATCATATCAACGTGTTGTAGACCTTAAATTTACACAATGTCCTATGTTGATTATAACTCAATAAAACTGGGGAGGGGGAGAAGTTTTTCTGAAGTCCATATTATAGTTCCTTCCCAGAGGACAGAAAACATGCAATGCTGCAATGTTCTTGTGAGAAATTGCTGCTGAAGAGCAGTGTGTCCTGTCCATTGAGTAGAGCACCACTAAGACAGTGGAGTGTTCCTTGGATTTCCTCTCTCGTTATTGTTGTTCAGAAAATAGAAAAGATCAGAACACTTTCTCCTTAGGAGGCAGTCACCCAATTGTGGGCAAAGCCAAATGTGTGTGCTTCCCCCACAACAGTAGGGGCTGTGGAACTGAGCAGATGGAGAGAGAGAGAGAGCGGTAGAGAGAGGAGGAGGGGAAGAAAGAGAGAGAGAGAGAGAGAGAGAGAGGTAGAAGGTTGGTTGGTTGTGTAGTATATGAATGTTTATATTGCTTTAGGTGTAAAATAAATATTAAACAGAACCTCTGACTTTCTTAAAAGAACAAAAAAATAGGAAAGGTCTAGAGAAGAACTCACTCCTCTTTTTGGCAAGATCTAGAACAGAGAGCAAACACAACCTGGTTTAAATTCCTACTGCAACTCTGTGTGACCTAGGACATATTGCCAACTGCAGAATGTTGAGTTTTATTAAGCTAAGAAGTTAATATTTATTTTATATGGGTCATTTAAAAGAAGAAATTGATAATATGTGTGTACCAAGTCACTAAGTACTTGGCATCGAGTAGAAGCTCCATCCATGCTGGCTCCTGCTCTTCTTTATTCTGTTCTGCTAAAGGAAGGGAGAACCTCTCCCCCAACATACACTCAGGGAGCAGGGCCTCACTCACTGTCCAGTGGTCCATCACCATCTGCTCCACATTTGCAATCCACAACACAGATGCCATCTTTTTGTTCTGCAAGGGCTTTCTTTCCTAGGCAGTAAGTGTACTCCCAGCAGAGGCCCCACTCTCTATCTTGCAGACCCTCTCTGAGTGTTCAGCCCACAGTAAGAAAGTATGGCAGTAAGTTTTGGGGGACCAATTTTAGAAAGAAAACGATGGCAAAAAAAAAAGGGTAGGAGAAAGTCAGATTCCTGATTTTCCAGGCTAGTACTGAATGTGGATTTCCAGAGGCTTAGGGCAATAGTCCCTAGCCCCTCAGGTTCAGGGTCCCCTTAATTATCCTAAAATGATATTCATATGTAATATAACGCATATACATAATTCAAAAAATAAATATGATACTCTGTTATAGAGGTGAAACAAAATACTAGTTTACAATGAAGTGCTGGTATTTTAATGCATAATGTTCAGGCGTGATGGCTGGAAGCGTATCATGTAGCAGAATCTTGAGCCAATACCCATGGTGGCAATGCCACAGGTGCAAATGGGGGGCATGGATAGGTATCATGGCCCAAATAGTGCCAGCACTGCCGAGGGCTTGGGTTTCTGAAATGGTTTGCAACTCTTGGTAAAGTTCTGAACATAGTAGTTGCATTTCTGGGAAATTCAATATTTAAAATGGTACAAAAAAGCTTTGTACTTATGTATAAAATGGAGTTGGGTTCTGAGTGCCTTTAGATAATAAGAGGTTAATAACCTACATTTGCACCCATGGGACTTTCAAAAGGTATGTGGGCTGTGGGACAAGTCTATTTTGTGAAGCACTGTCCAGGTCATTTAAGCATGCCTAGCGTGGTTATCTCCTAGACTCTAAACTCTCCTGCCGCTAGCCCCCCCATGAATTTTCAAAACATACCCTAGAGGGCAGTAGCTCCCCCTGTTGAGAACTGGCTTAGAGGCACAAATGAGAGCTGATACCTTCAGAAAAGAGTGGGGTTTACTTTAGGGTGCCCACATATATTCAACCTCATACCCTAAAGTAAGCCTTCTGACACTTCCTTCTTTCTATACCCGAATATCTGCCATAACTTCCCTAGTTCAAACCCCATTTTTCATTTTTCTATCCATTTCATTTCAAACCACTTCTGATTCCAGAAAACTCCCTGGTATATGAATGCAACACAATGAGGAGCTCAAGACACCAATAGAATTCCTGGCAAAGGTGTCAGGAAAAACCCGGATCTGGTCCTTCCTTGAATGACAGGAGATCAAAGAGGTTCAGATTTATTGTGTAGGCATGCCTGAACATGGAAAAACTCTGAGAAAAGAAGCTAAGGGAAGCCCTGCCCTCTGACTTTAGGTGGGCAACATACTAGACAACCAAACCTGCCCTTCATCTTCCAGTTCCTTCTCAAGATGTATAAAGAACAAAAATTCCGGACCCAGTCTGCCTGAGTTCTAGACCCAGCTTAACCACTCACTTACTTTGAGAAGGTTATTTAAATGTGTCTGTTCCTCAGTTTCCTCATTTGTAAAATGGGGATAACAATAGCATTTATGCCATAGGGTTGTAAGAATTAAATGAATTAGTATAGGTATAAGTGCTTAGCACAGGGTCTGGCATATAGTAATTTACAAATCTTAAACATTACTATTGTCATCACCTTTCATGTCCTGCAAGTAGTACAAGGCTAGGGAGTCACCAATTTGAGGGATGAGCATCCCTGAGGACCCTCCCTATGTTGGAACCTAAGTAGACAGAATTGTGTGCAGGTAAGCATACTTTCAGGTGATCTAGTACAGATGGTTCCCCTTGCTTCATTCTTTTTTTTTTTTTAAGATTTATTTGTTTATGCACACAAGAGCTGGGGTACAGGCCAGAGGTGGGGGGTGTGTGTGTGAGAGGATTCATCAGAGACAGAGCGGGGAACAGAACAGGCAGATTGACCAAAGTACACTGCTGAGGGGAGCAACAGGTGAGTCAGGAGAGGTCTGCAGTGACATGTGGGTAGCTCCCTGGCCAGGGATCAAACTTGTGCTGCAGAGGCTGTGGACAGCTTCATAGGTTGCATCTTAACTCCTTGCGCCACCAGGGAAGCCCAGCCCTTGCTTCATTCTTAAAGATCTAAGTAGTTGGGGCATCAGGAAAGGTTACTACTACTGCTAAAGAGCCAGGGGAAGAACAGGATTCTGGGAGAACGAGGGAGGGCAGTCCCTGCCATCCTGACATCTAGGTAGAGGAGGGAAGCCGCCAAGGAGGAAGGGACTTCTGCAGCTGACTTCTGAGCTAACTTTGTGCCCAGTTGTGGGCTCTCTTTGCCTTCATAGCACTGAGGTCAGAGCAGCCACCCAAACAACCAGAAAAGAAGTTAATGTCACTCTTAATACAAAAACAAACCGCCTGACCCCCAAACCCTCGGTTTTCTGAGGCTATATTTGGGGCCGAGGATGGTGGTGTACAGGAAGTGGGCCGCTCACTGGAGAGAACCAGCAAGAACTGGTTCTCAAGGCCAGAAAGGCAGGGACCAGGAAGCTGCTGGTAGCCACGCCCACTGCAAACAACTCCGAAAAAAAGGGAAAAGCAGCTAGGACTGGAGCGGCAGGAGAGGGAGGCAAGGAGATAGGCAGAAAGGGCAACTCCTAAAGAGGACAGCAGGGCAGGGACTAAGTGCAAGAGTAAAAGACACAAGAGATTGAAGAGGTAAAAGCTGGCTCTGTGTTGGGGCAAGACCAAGGTGAGGCCAAGAGTGCTGCCCAGCAACACCAAATCCCTGCAAGTAGGTTGTCCAGGGAAGCCGGAGCCTTGTCCCTTTAGCTCCCTGAATTGCTCCCAAGGTCTTCATCTCCCTGTGTGGGTTTTGGGAACATATCTAAATGTATCGCCTGCTCAGATCTCCAGAACTTTTCCCCTTTTGTCAGCATCTACTCCCACTTCTGCCACCAGACACAGCTGAAAAAGCACGTAGTGAGATACCCGTGCTATTGATGTGATAGCTGCATAATGCTTTCTTCCTTGACTGTTCCTAATAACTGTCTCTTCTGCTAAGCCATTTATAAGAGCATTCACCAACCCCCAAGGACTTGCATTTTTGCTCCACAAAGCAAAGTACTCAGGAGTAATCCTCAGTTCTCAAGGATCGTGGCTCCAGCAATAGATCTAGAGGGACAGAGAAAAGAAACAGGCTTCCAGAGTTCCAAGGAGGAGATCCCAGTGCAAGCCCTGGGCCCCAAGGAGTTGTTCTGAGGAAAAGAGGCTCAACTGGCATGCCCCACAGTAGGAGGAAGCAGCCTGGCAGAGAACCCAGTTATAGAACCTTTACTGAGAACCCCAGTAGGTTCTGCAAAATATGACTAAAGCAGACTGTTTTGCTATCGTGCCCTTTCTTTGTTTTTTCAAGTTTCAGATATTTATTATTGTAAACCCCAACACAATATACCAACATGATTTTGTGCATTTAGAGGGGAAGGATTTCCTTGGTTAAGGAAAATTGTTCGGATGGCTTCTGGAAGACCTCCATTTTAAGCAAACATTTCATTTACAAGTCTGGACCTTTCTGCAGTTGCTGTCATCTGCATTCACTAAGCAGAACTTGTATTGGTCATTGGGACCTCATTTGTTCCAGGGTTCTGGGTCTTTCTTTCTGTTCCGACTGACATCTGGACTGAACCACGCCAGGCACGCGACATGCAGTGCTGCTCCAGTACATACAAAGAGGAGGTCAAGCTAGGATCTTGGGGTGGGGAGTGGGAGGTGGGGCAGGCTGGGGGGGGGAGGGGGTTTGCAGGGGGCGGGATACAAGGCATGGTTGCAGGACAGGCCTCAGGCCAGGAAGGAGAGAACAAATCTTCAAGGCCTGGGACTAAGTCTCTGTACCCAAGCTATGCGGACGTCCATCTTTAAAATATGTGTGAGAAAGAAAAAACAAAAATAAAAATAAAATATGTGTAAGCACAAGTGTAATGCTTTTGGGAAAGTATTGGTGGAGGAAAAAATTCATTTCAGCATTAAATCCAGATCAGTATGGCAAAAACAATCAGCAGCTACCCTCCTAATAGGCAGGGTTGGTGAAGGAGCTCGCCCTGGCCCCACACCAGCCACTGTCCAAACCCACTGCACCAGGAACTGGGAGCCCTGTTTTACTCAGTCCCACTGGGCAGAGGGAGGGACAGCGCACTCACTCCCACGTCCTGTCCAGGGAGCCGGAAACAGGGAGTACCCCTGGTTTACCAGGACACATTGAACACACCTGTGGCCATGAGGCTATCCTTTTATTTGCCCACAAGGCCAGGACTAAAAGTCACCATCATTATTATGCTGCTCTCAGAAAAGATTCCAAACGTAACCTTTTCTCCGGTATCAAAAACGGGACTCCCGTTAACATAGGGCCTGCCCATGAGTTAGTGGGCCATCC
Organism: Talpa occidentalis; assembly: GCF_014898055.3. NCBI lineage: Eukaryota > Metazoa > Chordata > Mammalia > Eulipotyphla > Talpidae > Talpa > Talpa occidentalis. The sequence continues at coordinate 69,206,781 of NW_023601212.1, forward strand.
TCCTAAGCCTGCAGCCATGAGGTTTGCTCCCCACAATAATCATTGGGAAAGAAGTTACCTGCCAGGGATATTGTCCTTTGCTTCCTACTCAGAGCTGCTATGTTGTTTCAACTCCTGTTTTCTTGACTCAAAAAAGGAAAGGTGAGTATTAAGGGAAGAGTATGGGGGAGATACAGCAGTCCCTTGCTCCGTCTCTAAGCACTGAGCTTCTGGTTTCAATGCATGGATATCATTTCTCAGCAACTTGAGCTCACCTGAAGCCACGATTTGATTTTAATTGTTGTTTAACCTCTTCAGTGTGAGGGTGGTGCTCTTTACTGACCCAGAGTTTGTCTTCTAAATTTGACAAACAATGAGAGAGGGGATGTGAGAGGAAGAGAAACCAGGAGGGCTAAGTCCTTTGAGTATAAAGAGCAAAGATTAGGTTTGTTTTCAGAGGGCTAGGCACCAAGTGTGCTAGGTTGGGAGGGGCGGGGGGGGGGTGGGAGGCGAGGAGAACTCTTGCAGGTGTGCCGGGGGTGGTGGCAGCAGCAGATGAAAACAATGTAGGCAAGAATCAAGGTGAGGGCAAGGTGGGGGAGGGCAAGTGGGTGGGCTTCAGTCTTCTGATGGCTCAGGCAGTTGGTTTCCTGTGCAATCTCTGTGCAATCCCAAGGTGCCTCAGGCTTACATCCAGATTCCTCCCCAGAGAAAACAAGTTAAACGACCCCATGTGAGAGCTCTTTTTATTTTTATAATTTTTAAACATGCTAAAACCACATAGAATATCTATTTCATCTCTGCCCTGACTCCACGGGGTGGGGGCACAGGGGCAGGTGGGCACAGGGGTCACTTGGTTTGTGTGGTCTTTGAGGATGGCTAGACTGGGGCAAGGGGCGGGATTTGTCAGAGTCGGGCAGGTCAGCGCAGCGCCAAGAATCGTCATAATGTACACTTTCACTGGTAGTAACTTGTGTCTCCAGAGACCTCCCCTCTTCACTCTGCTTTCCTCCCCAAATCTCCCCAAGTTCCCACTTTTCTGTCTGTGACCCCTTGAACCTCTTCCACCTCTGCTCCGCATGACCCTAGACTAGATGTTGGAGGAAACTTTCCTTTGTCTCTCCCTTCCTTGGAACTAATCTACTTAGCATGCACTAATGTGTAAGCTGTTTGATTTAGGTTTGCCCAGGGGTAAAGGGAGGTTCTGGTCCCCACTGTGGCCTAGCTCATAAGAGGGAAGTTAGAGGATGTGGTACAGGGGGTGTGAGAAGGGAGGTGTCCCCCACAAACAGTACATAGGCCCCACCCCAAGCACCTTACTTGAAGGCTTCCCCTTCCCACAGTGTCAGGGGTCCCTCCGCAACCTCAAAGTCTCTTGCTGTTCAACCTCATAGGGCAGACATAGGGACTGATAAGGAGCCCATCCCAAGGAGAAACTGTTCCCTCCTTAGGCAGGTGGCTGCCAGTGGAATTCATCTCCCCCAGGTTCCTTGTGCCTCTGCTACTGTGATGGCTTGAGGGGGCCAGAGAACATAATATAGAGGGTTCAACTTGCCTCAATGAGAGACTAGAGGGGCAAAGAGACAATGGTACACAGGAGTCAGAGCTGTGGAGAATGGGGGAGAGGGGAGCAAAGTTGGCTTCTCAGGAGCTGGGGTCCTTTTTCCTTTTCTGGAATCGCCGGAACTTGCCCTGAATGGCCAGGGCAGCCTTTTCTGTTTCTGGTGCTGTCAGATCAATGTCGATTTCTTCCTCCTCCTCAGCTTTCTTAGCATTGCCAGCTTTCCCTGCAGACAGTTGGAGAGATTCATTAATAAGTAAACCTGAATTGCTCCAGTTCCTTTCTCTGGTTTCCCGATACAGTGGTTAAAGTCCACTTTCTGCTGGACTCTGTGATGTCCCCCAATCTTTGCCGGAATGAAGAATGCCTAGTAACTCCCCTAAATGTTTGAGTCAAGGACCTAGGATGAGAATTAACTATAGCTATTTAGCTTTGCTACTTCAGACCAAGACGACGCATGTTTTCTGCCACCACTTATTCTTAAATCCCACAGTTCAGAGTCCCAGAGCACACTCACTTTCCCCAGCTGACCCTCAGTCTCTGAGTGATACAGTGACTGCAATTATCTGAAGTTCCTTCCTGTAGCTGTGCCTGTCTCCAGTCTAGAGCCAGTTTCTAACATCAAAAAGTAAGTTCACGTAGGTTTACTCTTAGGAAAAAGTTGAGAGAAGCCTATAGATAGAGTAGTTCCAGCCTTGTGCTTTGTTTCACTAATCTATTCACTGTTCCATGATTAGCGCTGCCAGGTTTTCACCCTCACTTGCCCTCATGTCCCTTTCTTTATCTTCTCTACAAACTACCTAGCCTAACCCCACTCACCCTTTTCCTCTGAGCCAGGTGCCTGGTTGGTTGCTGGGGATGTTTTGGTGTTAAGCTGGAAGTGAAAGAACAGAGTATTAGATATTTGTGGAAGTATTAAGCTGCCACCTCTTAAACTCACCACATTTTTAAGCCCCCCTATATCCAGGTGCATTCCTTAATGTTTTGAAGTGGGTCTTGAGGTCCAGTGAGAGAGAAAAAAGTCATTGAAATTCCTTCAGTATTTCTTGGTTCTAGAGAAATGGTAGAGGACAGACAAAATTCCTGCTCTGAGTTTACATTCTAGTGTATTGGTAGGCAAATGAATAAACAACATGTTTATTTTGTTGAGTGGTGATGAGTGCTATGGTAAAAAGCTAGGAAGTGGGGCGGGTGTTGAGATCCAGGGTGGCAATAAGAAATACAGTCCACACAGTGGTCAGGCAAAGCTTTTCTCAAAGTGGCATCTGAGTCAAGGGCAGAAGGAGATAAGGGATCGTCTGAGGCAAGGGCCTGGGCCCTAGGTGGAGGTATGACTAGTGTGTTTGAGGAATAACAAGAGACCAATGAAGCTGGGATGAAGAGAGGCTAGAGGAAGGAAGAGAGATGAATGGAGATGAGGTCAGAGATACCTGAGGGTGGAGCAGGTTATGTAGGACCTTGGGGATCTTTTTAAGGAATTTGACTGCCCTTGGAGTCTGATATTTGCCAAAATACAGGATCTGGGTGATTTCACAAATATTTTCTTGGCTCATCCTCAGAACAGCTCAATGGAATATAAAGCATTATCCCCCATTTTATGGATGGAAACTTTGTTGAATGGATGCCATATAGAAGGAGTCTATTTTAAGAAGCTGACAGAATCCAGTTTATGTTATGTAGTTTATGATGTTTCTACCTTACTTTAATAAATATGTGTCAAGCACTTATTGGTATTCGGCACTGTTCTAAGCACTAAAGGGATATAGAAGAAACACAAGATTCACTTTCAACAAATAAATCAGTGTGTAATACATGCCAAGTGTTGTTATAGATATTGGAGATACAGTAGTTAGCAAAATAAAATCCCTGAACTCATTAAACAAATATGCCAGTAAGTGACAAGTGACAAGAAAGAAAACAGAACAGAGGAGTCTATGAAGGCCTCTTTGATGAGTAACATTTGAGGTTTGAGTGTCATATAAGAGCAAGCTAGGTTAAGGTCTAGGAAACGAACCTCCTAGGCACATGAAAAATTAAGCTGAAAGTCACTGAGGCAGATTTGGTGCCTTGTGTGTTCAAGGAAGAGTAAGAAAACCAGCCTGGCTGGAACCAAGTGACCAAGGCAGAGCCTAACAAATGAAGGTAGGTCCTCCCCTGGTGGCGCAGCAGTTGAGCGCTGGCCTGCGAAGCTGCCCGCAGCCTCTGCAGCGTCGTTTTGATCCCCGGCCACCGGAGAGGGTCCAGCATGGAGCGCAGACCTCTCCTGCAGTGTATTTCGGTCCTTCTGCCTGTTCTGCTCCCCGCTCTGGCTCTGGTGAATTCTCTCTCACCCTCCGCACTTCTGACTGTACCCAGTGCTTGTATAAATAAATAAATAAATAAATCTTTAAAAAAAAAAAAAAAAAAGAAATGAAGGTAGATAGGCAGCCAGAATTTGAGGATCTTTGGACCAGGGCAAAGACTTTAGATTCTTTTCTGAGTTGATGGAAAGGCATTACAGGGTATAGGACAGGGGGAAAGATGGTCTGCTATGTTTTAAAAGATCACTTTGGGGCCTCCCTGGTAGCGCAGGTAGTTGAGCGCAGTCCTGTGAGGCTGTCCCCGGCCTCTGCAGCACAGGTTCTATCCCTGCCGGCTGGGAAGATACCCACATGGCATGGCAGACCTTTCCTGTCTCACCCGCTGCTCCCCTCAGGGGTGTGTTTCAGTCGGTCTGCCTGTTCTGTTACCCGCTCTGTCTCTGGTGAATCCTCTCACCTCCCATACATCTGGCCTGTGCCCTGGTTCTTATATGCATGGATAAATAAATCTCTAAAAAAAATAAAATAAAAGATCACTTTGACATCTGACTGGAGAATAGGTTATACAGAGGCCAGAAAGAATCCAGGGAAAACAATTATGAAGGTCTGGGAGTTTGGACTAGAGTGGTAGTGGTATAGTGATAGGAAAGTGTAGGTGAGGCAGGTACATTTTCCTGGTAGAATAAGGTGGGGGTGCTGATGGAGGTTTGACTAAAGATAGTTCTATCAAGAACTTTATTTTAAAGGGCAGCAGAGAAGTTGGACAGGAACTCAGTAAGAATGTGCAGTCATCAGAAGGTTTTTTGGTAAGATGGGAATGATTTCATAGAGAAAAAAATTGATGATGCAGGAGAGAGAGGACATAATTACTAGTACGATGTCTTGAATAGGCAAGAGGGAATGGATTTAGTGTACAGTAGAGGGGTTGGCCTTAAATAGAACTATGGGCTGTTCATCTCCAATATAGGAATGAAGGCATAAAATAAGGATACAGATGCAAGCAGTGGTTGGTACAGAGGGGATATATAGAAGGCCTTTTCTGATTAGAAGGTATTTTCTCAGTGAAACAAGAAGCATGGTTGTCAGGGCCTCCCTGGTGGTGCAAGGGATTAAGATGCAACCTATGAAGCTGTCCACAGCCACTGCAGCATGAGTTCAATCCCTGCCCAGGAAACTACCCACATGGCACAGCAGACCTCTCCTGTCTCGCCCCCGCTCCCCCCAGCAGTGTATTTCAGTCGATCTTCCTGTTCTGCTCCCCACTGTCTCTGGTGAATCCTCTCATTCTCCACACCTCTGGCCTGTACCCCAGTTCTTGTATGCATAAATAAATAAATCTTAAAAAAAAAAAAAGAAGCATGGTTATCAACTAAGAGTGAAGAAGGAGTAGGAAGTATTGAAGGCTTGAGAATGAGTGAAATAATCAAGGAGAGTAAGAGAGTGAATGACTGGTAAGATGTGGTGGGATTACTGCACAGAACTAAGGACTCACATGGAGGTTATTGGCCTTGGATTTAAGTGAAACAAGTCAAAATATTGTCCTATCTTGCAGGGTAAGTGAGGAGATAAAACTGGTACCCAAATAATATTTACTGGACATGTATTATGAGGCAAACATGATCCCATTTAATCCTCTGAAATCCATGAGGAGTTGTCATCCCTACTTTGTATCAATAGTTGAGAAATCAGGCTTAGAGCTGTTCAAGATCTTGGCCAAGGCCAAACCAGACTACTAGAAAATGAAAATCTGCACCAAACTAAGATGGCTTTGTTGATCACATTGATTTTCAAAGGTAAATTGGTCCAATATACACTTTTTCAAATCTGGTGATTTGTGTTTCCTTAGCATCTTGCAAAGTACTGGAGATCATAAGCAGTTGCAAAACAATTACCTGATGCTTTATAAAAGTAGGTTATAATTGGGCCTCCCTGGTGGCGCAGCAGTTGAGCGCTGGGCTGCGAAGCTGCCTGCAGCCTATGCAGCGCCGGTTCTATCCCTGGCCACCGGCAAGGGTTCCACATGATGCGCAGACCTCTCCTGCCGTGCCCGCCTCTCCCCTCAGCAGTGTCCTCCATCTGTCTGCCTGCTCTGCTCCCCGTTCTGGCTCTGGTGAATTCTCTCACCCTCCCGCGCTTCTGACTGTACCCAGTGCTTGTATAAATAAATAAATCTTTAAAAAAAAAAGTAAGTTATAATTGATGTGGTCCAATTTTCTTTAAATTTACTTATTTATGCATATAAGAACTGGGGTGTAAGCCAGAGCTATGGGGGTGTGTGGGTAAGAGGATTCACCAGAGACACAGTGGTTAACAGAACAGGCAGATCTACTGAAATACACTGCGGAGGGGAGCAGCGGGAGAGTCCGGAAAGGTCTGCTGCACCATGTGGGTCACCTCCATGGCCAGGGATTAAACTCTTGTGCTGCAGTTGCTGGCGATAGCTTGATAGCGCTGTCTTTAATCCCCGCACCACCAGGGAGGCCCCTGATATGTTCCAATTTTTATAAAAGATATACAGATTGCTTATACAGAATGTTAAAAGATAACATTTTAATTTAAAAATCTAGAAGAACATGCATAAAAATGTTTCTGCAATTCTGTGGGATACATGCTAGTCACCCTTTCACCAAAAAACAGGTTCCAGAAGAGGAAAGGTTTTTTCCGCGGTTCTTGGGCGACTGACCCAGTCATGACTCTTCCTTTCCCTATGATCTTCCTGTGGTCAATTGTTTGCTTTTCACATGATCAATCTAATAGCCCAATAGCTGCCAAGGTGACATCTTCCACACTGATACATGTCGTCACAAGAGGTTTGTCCTCACTGCAAAAGCATGACATGGATGGGGAGTTCGGTAATAGGGTAACCATTGGTAGTCCAGAGAAGTGGGTCTTGGGGTCCGCACTCAAGCACTATAGCTCCATGATCTCAGACTTCAAATCCTACTTTCTCTATGGCCAGCAAATCCCTCAATGATACTTGCTCTAACCAGTATCCCCGACTCTAAACCTAGTCCCTTAACCCATCCACTCCTTTCCTTCACCCAGCCCCTCCCAGGACTGAGGGGAAAACCTGGGCTCCAATTCCAAATATCTCCCTTCAGGCGGCTGCTTGTTCCTCCACTTTCCTTCTCAGATCAACCAACCTTGAGAGTCCCCTAAGCAGAGATATGTGTCAGGACCAAACCACACAGGCACCCCTTTCTCTCTGCCTTGCCAACTGTCACCCCTTCTTAAGTCTCTCCTGAGATTACTAGTAGCCCTGGAATGGGGCCATGGCTCAGCTGCTATCTGATTCTCCAGAGCTTCCCAACTCCATTTTGCTTACATTTATGAGGTCGCTGGGAAACCAGAAAAGGGTGCTGTAAAAAAAAGAAAATCCCTGGTACTCACCACACCCCTTGAAATCTCCCTCGCACCTTCTGCTTAAAAAGCAGTACACTGAGGCTTCTATCTCCTGCCCCTCCTCCCTCCACCTTCCTCAGCCAGTTCTCAAAATAGCCACTCTGGATTTCTGGATATAGTTGTTTGTGACGTGGTATGGTTGGGAGAAGGGTAGCTAGATCACAACTTGTTAGCTCTCACCCCTGGATAGAACTCAGTCCTTTACTGATCCTGGGTGTCTGTGCAAACCTTCCTGCTCAGTTTCCATAAACTCAGCAATTTTAAATGAATCAAGGTCCTCTGGTACATCCATCTGCAAGCTATCAGACTAAGCATACTTGGGTAAACCAAGGAGGCATGGAGGTCTGGGTTACAAACTCTTAGAAGCTCTTTTGACCACTTCTGACCAAAAATAGCAAGACTGAAATGATTTGGTAACTACTTCCTATCATTTATAGGACTTAGCTGAGGGAATGGGAAGAAATTAAGCAGTTCAGAACACATGTTCACCTTATTTTACCAAAAATCACATAATGCTTACTATATACTAGTCACTTCTTGAAACACTTTATAAACACTAGCATACCGTTTATAACAGTTCCATAAGATAGGTTATTATTATTCTCATTTTCCAGATACAGACACTGAAGTCAAGAGAAATTAATTGACTTGCCTAAGGTCATACAACTGAGAAACAGAAAAGCCAGGGTTTGAACCAATACAGTCCAATTCCAGAGTCCAAGCTGTTGAATATTATGCTAAGCTCTCAGTCTCCAACCAAAAGCACAGCCACGTGCACGCATGTGTGTGCACATGCATGTGCATGCTCAAGGAGGGCCAAGGTCAGACTGATTTAATTAGATACAGCAAAGCAATCCCCAGGTAAGAAGGAAAGCCTTAGGAATCATGATTTCCTTCCATTCCACAGAAAGGCAGCTGTAGTCAAGAACCACTCTTTCCATGCAGAGCCCCAACTTTTTCTTTACATACACACACTACAGGGAACATGGGGGAGAGGGTCCCGTTCATCCATTAAAGGGAAAGTTCATGTTATTTGAGAACCTGGTCCCAGACCATGCCTACTGACTCACACTTCTTTGCATATCGATCTAACTGCCTTCGTTCTGGCTTTCATCTTGACAGTTGTTCCATGGACCCCCTGACACACACCAGGCTGCCCACCGGGGGAGAACCACACATTTTGTGTGTTATTCACTCAGGGTGAGCTGCTAACCCTTCAGATTCTGAAAATTCCATGCAGGATCATTCTGCTGGTTTCCATTTCAATGACTCCATTGCTTATAGTCAAAACTGTTGCCCTAAGTTGCTAGTGAGCTGGAAGTTTGGCTCATTTCAGCCTCACTGCCCACACAGGACTAAATGTTTCTTCTTCTCAGCACACACCAAACACTAATTAGCAAGTACCAGGCCCATCAACTCCTGCCTTTCCCCAGAGGGCCCTAGTTTCTTTCCTGGCCTACCTTCCTGTATTCCTTTCCTCCTCACCTCTGGGCCTGATGTGCTCCAATGTTCCGTTGACGTGCTGCCAATTCCCCATGTGTATACTTTTGTTTCCTTTGCAGCTCAAAGTTGGGGACTCTCCCTACCCATGGGGAAGGGGCAAAAGGAGGAGCAGCCTGCTGATTTAGGGGCCTTTATTCTTCAGGGTTTGACACACAGAGAGGAATAAGACAGTAACCACCCCACCAACCTATCTCCTCCAGGTGTTTATCAGAATTTCAGGATGTCTTGTCGTGTCTTCCATCTGAGCTCATCGTATTTCCTTTCTGGTCTCAAATTTATTTATTTATTTATACAAGCACTGGGTACAGTCAGAAGTCGGGAGGGTGAGAGAATTCACCAGAGCCAGAGTGGAGAGCAGAACAGGCAGAAGGACCGAAGTACACTGCTGAGGGGAGCAGCAGGTGGCAGGAGAGGTCTGCGCGCCATGTGGGACCCTTGCCCGGCGACCGGGGATTGAACCAGCGCTGCAGAGGCTGCGGGCAGCTTCGCAACCCAGCGCTCAACCGCTGCACCACCGGGGAGGCCCTTACTCACTTTATATAAAACCTTTCCCTCTGTTTAAAAGGAAGCAGGGGAAAGCCTTTCTCAATCAAAATTCCTTCTCCAACTACCAATGGAATGAAAAGCAGATCTAGAACGAAGCCTTGAGGAACCCAATATTAAAAGATTAGGGAAGTCTTTTCAATAAATAGTACTGGAATGATTGTATAGCCACATGCCAAAAACAAGCAAACAGAATACTTCAGTCTATACCTTGCACCCTATATAAAAATTAACTCAAAATAGATAGAAAACCTAAAACTTTAAAACCTTTAGAAGAAAATGTAGGGGAAAAAATTCTTTGCAACCTTGGGGTAGGTGAAGATTCTCAGATACATCAATAGCACAATCCCAGAAGAAAAATTATTCCAAAAGATAAAAAATCCAAAAAGAAAAAATTATAAATTGGACTTTATCAAAATTAAGGATAGCTCTTAGAAAGATACTCCTAAGAGAATGAAGAGACGAGCTACAGACTGGAAGAAAGTATTTGCAAATCACATATCTGATACAGGATTTGAATCTAGGATCTTACAATTCTCGATAATATGAATATAGTTTGTAAAAATAGGCAAGATACTTGGAAACTTCACCAAAGATACACGGATGACAAATAAGCACATGAAAAGATATATAACATAAGCAGCTATTTAAGAAATTCAAATAAATTCAATGAGATACCACTACATACCTATGAGAATGGTTTTTTAAAATGATGATACTTTGTACTGACAGAGTTCCATGGGTTTGGAACTCTCCTACAGTTCTGGTAGCAATATAAAGTGGTATAGCTACTTCGGCAGTTACCTTTAGGAATTTATCATAAAATCTAGCAATCCTGCTCTTAGGTATTTCGCCAATTGAAATAAAACTATGTCTACATGTAAACCTGTAAGTAGATATTTATAACAATTTTGCTTGTAATCACCAAAAACTGGAAACCACCCAAATGTCCTTCAACTGAGGACTGGATAAACAAATTGTGGTGTATCTATACAAGGTAACACTACTTGGAATTTAAAAGAAGAAATAAATCATTGATACACACAGCAATATGGATGAACTGTAAATGCATTAAGCTAAGTGAAAGGAGTCAGACCCAACAGCTATACACACATACATATATGATCTCTCTCTATATATATCGATTATATTATGATTATATATTATGATATATATTATGATTATAATAATATGCTGTTCCTTATGAAGGCAAAACTATAGGGACAACAGACAGATTAAGAGGCTGCTAAGAGCTGAGCTCCTGGGAGAACTACAAAGAGCACTGGGGGAGTTTTTGGATGATGGTTGTGGTGATGGATATATGACTATGTTTATTTGTCAACGTTCACAGAATCATATGTGATAAGGGTATTTTGCTGCATGTAAATTATACCTTAGGTTTTTTAATGGGGAAAAAACAGGTGAGGGAGAGGCCAACAAACTAGCTGAAACTGAGAAGGACAAGTTAAGGAGTTGATGGGAGGGATCCAACGGCTCTCATGTCTTTCTTTTCATAGCTTGTCTTCTCAGAAGAACTCTTGCTGTGTGTAGTCCCTCAGTTCCCATACACTCTCCACTCCACTTTAACCGAGCTTCTACTTCAACTCCACTGAATTACTCCACTTAGATTACTCCACCAACGCTCTCTATGATACAGGATCAAATGCAAAAGTGTCAGCTCCATTTCACTTGACCCATTAAGCATTCAGCACTCAATCATTGCATCTTCTTGACACATATTATTTCCTTGGCTCCTGACATCACAGTTTCCCCACCCCTCATCTTCTGGACATTTCTGTCCAACATTTGATTGTTGGAGGCTGTCATTCTTCTTCCTAGATGGTCTTATCTATACCTATGACTTCATTATCTCTTATACCAGCATTTTTATCATTTATACCCACACCCGCAGAACAGGGAACCACAGGCAACCACAGAACAGGCAACCACAATCTGTTGCCAGAACTGGTCTATAGCTTGTTTTTTTAAAAAAAGTTTTACTGGAACATGGTCATACCCATTTACATGTTATTTACATGTTATCTGTGACTGATTTGGCACACAATAATAGAGGTGAGCAGTTGCAACAGCAGTTGCAAGAAGTGAACATATGACCCATGAATCCCAAAATATTTACTATCTGGGGCCTCCCTGGTGGCACAGGGGTTAAAGTCTCAGCGTTATCAAGCTATTGCCAACCACTGTAGCATATGTTTGATTCCCCAGCCAGGGAGCTAACCCACATGGCGCAGCAGCCCTCTCCTCTCTCGCCCGCTGCACCCCCTCAGCAGTGTATTTCAGTCAGTCAGCCTGTTCTGCTCCCCACTCTGTCTCTGGTGAATCCGCTCATCCCCCACACCTCTGGCCTACACCCCAGTTCTTATATGCATAAATAAATAAAAATACCTTTAAAAAATTTACTATCTGGCTCATTATAGAAAGTTTGCAGACCCCTACAATAGAAACTTCTACCATGATAGAAAGGTTTTATACCTGTGCTGACCAGTGTGGAATCCACCAGGCACTTGTGGCTATTAAATACTTTAAAATGCAATTAATGCAATGCTTTGAGGGGAAAATGTATATTTTTATTTAATTTTAAGGAATAAGTTAATTATGAGTGCTCAATAAGTTAAATAGCTGCCTGTGGTTAGTGGCTATTGTATTGAACAGCACAGAATGTCACTGGGGACTCATCCCAGACCTCCCCTTTGGGCTTTTAAATAGCTCCACTTGGATGTTTTATAGAAACCTCAAAATCTGTGTCTCAAACTGAATTCATGATCCTAACCCCCAACCACATCCTCATAAACATTCTCTATCCCAGTTGTACAAGCCAGAAACCTAGAAATTGCTCTTGACAACTTTCTTCCCTTCACTTTATACATCCAGTACAATATTGTCTTGTTAACTTAATCTCCTAAATCTCTTAATCCATTCATTCCTCTCCATGCTCACACCTGACCACCGGTTTCTCACATGGACCACTGGGTGGTTCATGGTTACTGATTAAGAGAACAAGATTCTTTTTTTTTTTTTTCAAAGATTTATTTATTTATGCATACAAGAGCGGGGGTACAGGCCAGAGATGTGGGGGGTAAGAGGACTCACCAGAGACAGAGTGGGGAACAGAACAGGCAGACTGAAATACACTGCTGAGGGGAGCAGCAGGCGAGTCAGGAGAGGTCTCCTGTGCCATGTGGGTAGCTCCCTGGCCAGGGATCGAACTCGTGCTGTAGTGGCTGCGGACAGCTTTATAGGTTGCATCTTAACCCCTTGCGCTACCAGGGAGACCTTAAGATAACAAGATTCTTAACATAATCTAAAAGATCGTACATAGTTCAGCCTCTGATACCACAGCTGCTTCCCCGCCTTCTCTGAACACCCCATGTTCCTCTGCATCTCAGGACCTTGGCATAAGGTTCTCTTCTCCCTGCTTCCCTTTTATGTAGTTAATTCCTACTTCCTCTTCACAGCTCTCCTCCAGGGTTCCTTTTTCCAGGAAGGTCTTAGCTCCCCAGACTAGGTTAAGATCCTCATTATAAGTTTCCATAGCACCCCGTATTTCTCCTTGGCACCACGTATCACTAATGTAATTAAACAACATTTGTGTGGTTAGATATTGAATGTCAGTCTCCTCCAATTCTGTGCAAATTCCTAGGGCCTAGCACAAAGCCTTCACACAAGCCAGACACCCAGTATTTGTTGAATGCCTTACTCTGCTTTATTTGCCACCTCATCTAAATTTCTGAAAACAAATTTGCTTTCAGATAACTGAGGATCTCCATTCTATAGTCAGTTCAGAGACAGTGACCACTGTACTAGAAGCCAGTTCATTTGCTTTTCTTACTTCAGCAAATGTGCTGAAAAAAGTGCTGAGGATAAAGGCGAAAAACTTCAGAAGAGTATCTCACAACTTATTATTGTGTATTTGTCTACGCCTCCTCTTCCCCACCTCACCACCCACCAGATTTCATTTCCTTGAAACACACTCCTATTTATTTGTGTATCACTTGCAGTGACTTCACTCATGTCTCGCACATAGTCAGTACTCAATGGATGTTTATGTGAATTAAAATAGTCTCAAGCCTTAAATTCCTGGAAGAAGCAATAAGGCATATAGGTGGAGCTGGATAGATCTGGGTTCATTCCCTGGATTTCCGCTGATTACTAGTCTCACACTGGCAATGCCATCCCCAGCTGTATAACCAAGGGTAGAACACCTAGCCAAGCTGTGCTCAGACCTCTCATCTGCATAAGAGAAATAACATCTGTCTTGAGGGTAGAAAGAACTATAGAAAATGTTTGTAAGAAGCCTACCACACATTAAGATTAGCGGCCATTATTTTGAACTAATGTAACTCTGGGTTGAATAGGAGAATAGGTTGAGTTGCTGGGTACTGCATGGGCAAACTTCCATCATCAAAGGGTGCAGTTGCCACAGAGAACATCTGACTACATGGAACTGAAGGAAGAAAAGACCTGGGGTTGCTCAAAGAGCCCTTGAGGCTTACCTGCTATTACAGGAACTTGCTAGTGGAGTTACTCTTTTTACTCTAAATCAACCCTGGAAACCAGTCTCCCTGTCTGCCCAATATGTGTCCCCCAAAAGACTGACAATGGCTCTGAAATACTGGGAAAGGGTCCAACAATAGTCTGCTTGGACAGAAAATGTGTTCTGTGCACCAACTGCCAGCGTCCTTGTTTGTCGCCCTGGAGCCTGCTGGAACTACTCCCGGGACAGGGGTGTGCAGGCCTCCCAAGACTGCACCTCCATAAATGTCCATGTTTCAGTGCAACGAACCCTTTGACACAGTTTTTGTTGTTGTTTTTTGAGTTTCAGACCATAGGGAGGAGACAAGTGCTCAGGAGTAAATAAGCCATACAGCCTCAAAAACTACTTTCCTCCACCTTTGTATTCTTGTTAGCACTGTCTTGACAAAGCACCTAAAAAATCAAAGCTGTAGCAGCTTAGGTGCTGTTACCCCATAACTCCAGGCCCAATTCACTCCACCCCCTTCTCCAGCTGAGTTCCCTTTCTTTGTCTCTTTTATCTTTAATGGTGTTGCCGCAGCAACCACTGTCACCAGAAGAGGCAAGACCGTGTCACCCCCTCCGCTGCAAGAGCAAGTTAGAACCAATCATCGGAAAGGTAAAAACTGTCCAGATTCCCCATACTCCTCTTCCCACAGGGCTCTTTAAAGAGGGATCACAGGTTATTAAGAGCAGCAACAGACAGGAACAATGGAGCATCTCCTCCTACCTGGACTGCATATACCCTGCATGTGCATGACAGCTTGGAAGCTGTGCAAATGGAAACACATTCTGTACCCAGCACAGTGCTAGAATCATCTTGTTTAGATGAATAGACTAAGGTATTCAGAATCCCATCCTATAGTCCTGGACAGGGAAACCTAAACAGGGCCTAAATCCTTAAAGTCCTCCATATGGAGCTCTCCAAAGACCCACTTCTTGCCTTGTATTGAAATAAACCCTGGGCCCGGAGGCTCCCTTCTTGCTTTAGAGGCACCGAAAGGGGAGGGAGACAGGAGTTAGTGCATCTGCTTCCAAGAGGTGACAAAGAGACTTAGTCCCCAGGGATCTTCTACCCCTGCTGACATGTTCTTCCCCAATGTTAAATGAAGGTCACTGCCCAAGGACTACAGCGAGGTCTCTGGGATCCCCGGTGGCCCTGAAGGACCCTAGACTGCTGTTTTTGGAGCACTGTTGGATCTGTTTCAATTCTTTCAGTGCAGCAACCAGCTGCAGTCCTCAAATGGCTTCGGAAAGACTTGCTCAAGGTCACCCTCCAGATAATCACAGAGAAAGAACTAGGAATCCTCTCTCCAGGGTCTAAGTGCACATATTCTTCTCCTACTATATGGATTTTAAACCAAATGCTCTAGGTCTTAAGTGCCTCTTGAGAGAGCCATAGAATCAAAGCAGTTTGAGCTCCCAAGCCCCCTGGTCTGTCCCTCTCTTCTCAGCCACCCTACTGCTGTTTCCTGGAATAGCAGTACCCCCACTGGAGTTAGAAGCAGAATTCCTTGGCCATGCCAGCTCACGGTATGCAATGAGTCAACAGTCCCAGCCCGGCCCCTCCAGCATGGGCTGCCACGGTTTAATGAGTGGTTATTTGTGGTGCTTTGCACATAGCCTGGCACGGAGCCTTTACCCCATACTGGGGGCAGGGGCTGGGGGAGAGAGAGTAGTGCCACGGCATCATTTATTACTATAATCTTCAATGTGCATCCCACCCATGGCGTAAATGTCCTAAAATAAACATATGAATCCTACAAAGCAAGCCCTCAGCTGGAGGACTCTGTGTGGGAGGGTGCAGCACCAAGGACAACAGAATGGTAAATGGCACCTCTTTTCCCTCTGTGGGGGACTGGAAACCTAGGTGGGCATGCCTCAAGAGTCGACCTGGAATGAAGAACTGCCTTCAGGAGCAGAATGTGACAAGGCCTAGGTGTTTGGCACTTGTTTACAGGTACCTGAAAGGGTGCAGATTTCTTAGAAAAAGTGGTTTGGCATCTAATTCAGGAGCAAGTCAAGCCAGTTTGAGCATCAGGTCCAGAATAAGATCCAGAAAACCGTGCACTAAGGATCTGGAATCCTAGCAGGCTTTCCTCACTTGCTTTGCCATCCATCGAAAACACTTTTCCTTCTCCCTTAGATTTCTCCTCCCAAAGCCTTTGTACTCTCACTTGGAAGTCAGTGGTCAAATCAAGGGAACCAAATGTCCTGTGCCTGTTTGGTCATCAGATATACCAACTTGACTCAGACACCTGCTTCCCTGCACTGGGCCCTTTAAGTCAAATATTTTAGAGTTAAGAGAATTGCTCTCATTTCTTTCTTTTCAGAAAGAAAACCCATCCTTCCTGTCCCTGATGCTCTGCAGTTATGGAAATCAATGATAGACACCAGACACTAAGATCTCACAAAAAGAGGGACTTGGATTCCTTTTTTCCCTCACTCCTATCAGCTTACACCCTTCTCTCCAGCATTTCACTGCTCCATTTTTAAAGTGACTAGGCATCCTGCAGAAGGAAGGAAAACACTTCCTGTCTAGTATTCTATCAAAGCATATCCTATTGAAAAATATCACTCCATATTGGTCTCCCCCCCTCTGTCCCCATGCTCAGAATTTATTAAATCACACTGCTTAGATATCCTTTGGGAAGTTATTTATAATATAGTCCTAAAAGGTTGCATGTCAGATGAGTAGATAAAAAAAGATGTAGTATATACATTAAATGCAATACTACCCAACTATAAAAAAGATGAACTCGACATATGTGACAACATGGGTGGAACTGGAGGGGACTATGCTAAGCAAAATAAGCCCAGAAGGAAAAAGACAAACATCAAATGGTTTCATTAATATGTAGAGTATATTGAAACAAAACAAGAGTCTGACAATTCCAAACCAAAAACAAACCCTAGAAATCTGACTGTAAAACTGAGGCTATCAGAGCAGGGAAAGGAAGGGAAGAAAGGGAGAGGGGCACAATGTACCATGGTGGAGGACTATGAGTGCCTGGCTGGCAGGTATGGTGTGGTAGCATACACCTAAAAAGGTGGGGTCCTATGTTTCTTTTCTTTTTTTTAAAAGATTTATTTATTTATGTATACAAGAGCTGGGGTGCAGGCCAGAGATGCAGGGGGTAAGAGGATTCATCAGAGACAGAGTGGGGAGCAGAATAGGCAGATTCACTGAAATACACTGCTAAGGGGAGAAGCAGGTGAGACAGGAGAGGTCTGCTGTGCCATATACGGGTTAGCTCCCTGGGTGGGGATCGAACTTGTGCTGCAGTGGCTACGGATAGCTTCATAGTATTGACGCTTAACCCCTTGTGCCACCAGGGAGGCCCAGTCCTATATTTCTTTTTTTTTTTTAAAGATTTATTATTTATTTATACAAGCACGGGGTATAGTCAGAAGCACGGGAGGGTGAGAGAATTCACCAGAGTCAGAGCGGAGAGCAGAGCAGGCAGACTGACGAAGTACACTGCTGAGGGGAGCAGTGGGCGGCAGAAGAGATCTGCGTGCCATGTGGGACCCTCACCTGGTGGCCAGGGATCGAACCAGCACTGCAGAGGCTGCGGGCATCTTCGCAACCCAGCGCTCAACTACTGCGCCACCAGAGAGGCCCCAGTCCTATATTTCTTAATTATATACAATGTTATAAATCAACATGACCTAAAGTTTAAGAATTTTTTTAAATAAAAAGTAGGGCCTTCCCTGGTGGTGCAGGGGTTAAATTCAGTGCTATCAAGCTACTGCTAGCCACTGTAGCATGAGTTCAATCCCCAGCTGGCCGGGGAGCAATCCATATGGCACAGCAGACCTCTCCTGTCTCGACCACTGCTCCCCTCAGCAGTGTATTTCAGTAGATCTGCCTGTTTTGCTCCCCACTCTCTCTGGTGAATCCTCTCACCCCACCCCCCATCTCTAGCTTATACCCCAGTTCTTGTATGCATAAATAAATAAATCTTTAAAAAAAAAAAAGTAATAATGAAACAAGAACAATATAACCAAAAAAAAAAAAGCTGTATTCTCTCTATATCCACTGGGCTAACATGTTAAGGAGTCTAAAGGAAATTTCTTTTGGAATGAGCAGTCAGTAGTTCTGTGTCCTAGTCTTGGTTCTAGCTTACTGTGTAAGTTTACTATGTAAACTTAGATTCATTTTGGGTCTCAGTTTCCTCATCTGTAAAATGACAAGACTTGATCAGATGATCCTTAGGACTTCTTAAGAAATCGAAAATCCCATCATTGAAATGTTTTACTATATTATTATTCAAAAATTTTCCTGGTGAAAGATATACCTATATTTATTTCTTGAAGAATTTTTACAAAAATAAGTGTATTTTTTCCATGATAGAACAGACATATGAGAGACCATTTGGAACTGCAGAAAAATAAAAAGACAGGGGAAGGCATTCATAGAACCACTGCCTGGAAGAAATCATTATTAAACTGAACCTTCTTCCCTCCCTCTGCAACCTAATCTTCATCACTTCCATCAGTTAAGACCCTTCATAGGCAGATGTGAAAGATGCACACTTGGATTCCAGCCACATTATTTATGGACACCTGACCCTATAGAGATTTGACATTTTAAGAGGTAACTGGTCACAGCTGCAGCTTAGAAAAGAGTCATCCATATTCCTAGGTTATAGGATGACAAAGTCACCCACTTTCACCAGCCAGAGGCTCCTGCTCAAACTGCTAATGCCAACAACCTGAATGGGCGACTCAAAAAGGGATGAGCAAGTTAGGGACCAAGTTCTGGTTTCTCATCCATAGGTGGAAGGTATTCCAATACCGAGTGGCTAACACTTCTATTTTATATGTCCAAAATAACTGTAATAATAATAAAATGCCAATAAGAGGATTTGGATTTCCTCCAAATTCCTACCAGGTTCCCTAACAACTGACACACAGAAGACATAATAGAATGATGTTGCCCAACCAAACTGCAATTGTGCAGAAGAGAATGTGATAGCTAAAGTGTGATCCCAATTCCTATTCCTAGGAGGACAGCAAGAAGAAAAACAAAGGAGAAGGTATGAATTTTAGGCTCCCATAGTAAGACTTATCATTGATCTGTCATGAGGATAGTTAGCAGTCATCCACAACCACATTTCACAGAATCACTGTTGGGCCAAGGGATTTCCCTAACTCAATTCACAGTTGGGATATGCAACAGGATCACAGAAGCACTTGCAATTCTGCTTTACCCAGCCAACTATACTACAAGATGAGGGATTATAGGAAAGAGCCCCGGGGGTCTGAATGCATCACCCATTCCCAACCTTTACTGAAAACAGTGAGAAGTTATTACACACTGAGATCCACAGCAGTCAAGTACTGCCTACAGCTGTGAATACAGACGAGCTGGAGAGACTCCCTGAAGCTCATCTGCGCACGCACACACTCACAGGGCAATGCTCTGCTGCAGTGCTGAGTGACAGTGAAGAGCCACGAGGGCAAAGAGGAGCCCACAGTCTTCCCAACAGCCCTGCCAGATCCCCTGCACTTGTAGTTGCTCTAGGTCTGGAGACTCCTCCCTGCTTAGTGTTTATTCTCAGTTGGATAGGAATCTCTTAAAAGATCCCTAGTCCTCTCATTTCATGCAGTTTCTCTGAAGCAAAAAAAAAATTAGCAGGTGCGGGAGGTGATGCTTATATAAGATTAGGGTGCACAGGGCTTCTCTAGGTCAGGCATGTCGGCCTGCAAAAGGAGACCCCTGAGGCTGTGCTGAAAGAAGTGAAGCAGTTTGGAGTCTCCCTAGAGCACCAAGAGCTCTAGGCAACACTTCCACTTTTCATCACAGCTTTTCCAAGAGGAAGAAAACAGGCTGGGTTTTGGCCTCCAGGGACGCAAAGACCCTTTAGGGATCTGGTTCAGAGACAGCTGGCCTCTGGTTATACCCAGGTGGCTGCTTCTGGATTTTATAAATACTCTTCCCTGAACTAGGCTCAGCTCTGTATCAGGAGGCAGCTTCAGCTAAATTGCTAGTTAGAACCAGTTCCCTCTGACAACTAGGAGGTTGGGCAGCCCTGCACCCACTGACAGCTAGTCTCCATCCAAGGAGTTTGCTCTCACCACCCCACTGAGCTCCTGGGTAAAGCTAGCCAAGTTGAGATGCTAAGTTAAGACTTGACTGTCCCCTCAAACATCATATTGTTTTCCTTGCTGTTGAAACAGTTTTGTCAGTCCACCAAATATCACGATTACCAGCCCTGCAGCATGTCCTAGAGAGGGCTGTGCACTCTCCCCCTGCCGCCAAGGCACAGACGAACCACGCTTCTTCTGGCATAGCCTTCAGATCACATACTCCCAGGGGATGGCTTAAATTGCAACTTTCAGATTTAGAAACACTAGTGGGGTGTTGAACTCTAGATTCAGTGAAGAGGGCAAAGAAAACATCTCTCATATTAGAACTAAAAGAAGCAACAGAACAGAAGATTGAACCTTTTTTTTTTTTTCATTTCATTCTGAAAAGCAACCATGGTCATCTCTCACAGTGAGCTGAGGGGCTGGATCACCTGTAGCCCCCAGACTAGATGAATTTTCCAGGATAAACTTAGTGGACATGGCAACCAATGCAACTGAGCAGTTGGTACTAATTGGCTCCCAGGGCGACAACTTTTTGACAGGAGCCAGCAGAGCTCCTACTAAAGACAAGATCTAAATTGATCTTCTGTGATACTCTCAAATAGAAGGAAGCACCAGGGAGATAATACAATAGCTGACATAGCTTGAGTGCCTGCTTTGTGCCAGGAACCCTTCTAAGCATATTTTCTTAATCACTCGAACAATTGTATTATCTTCCTTTTATATATAAAACAGAAGCACAGAGAGGTTTAATAACCTGCCTAAGGCCACATATCTAGTAACTAGTATAGCTGGGACCTGGCATAGCTGAGAAGTTGGATTTAACCAGATCCTGGGTACCAGAAAGGGGGTTGCAGAGAGAAAGCTTGTGATGCCACTGCCCACACTGATTTCACTTGGCCTGGGAGATCTGGTTTCTGGATGTCTAGAAATATAGCCAAACAACGGCGGGGGCCAGGGAGGGGGGCGAAGGGAGAGCTGTTTTCCAAGCCTACTTGGACCCCCACCTATGGACAGTGTTCTCTGAAAGGAAGAAATCACAACTGATGGACTGGGTCTGGATGGGGTGAGCGCCTCAAGCCCGCCTGCCAAGGCACCCAGGATAAAGCAAGCACTGCAGGAGGGTGACTCCTGAAGGGACGTCTTGATGCCTCCCCAGCAGGCGTTTCGGAATATCAGAAATGGTCCTTTCCTGTGGCTGGTTCCTGACCAACCTACCAGGAGGAAAGTAGCCACCCAGGGGCGAGGGATGGAGTTCTTAACTGAACGCCACCTAAGGTGTGCCAGAGCCGCCCGCCTGTCAGGGGCTGAAGGGGAACCCGAGGAATCTGGGAGCAGCAGCACAGATGCAACGGGCTATCCCGAGGAACCCACGTACCACCTGAGACCTCGCCCCCGCCAAACCCGATCCCAGAACCCTCAACTGGGCCACCCGCAGTCGTGGGTGTGAAGCATCCCTCTCCCCATCGGTCCCAGCGCCCGGCAGAGGCGCTCTCCCTCCGGCTGCCGCGCCCCCCTCGCCTCCCGGACCCGAGCGCGGCCTCCGCGCAGCCCTCCCGGAGCGCGGGGCCGGCGCCCTCACCTCGCTCATCGCGGCGGCGAACCCGGCGCGGGGCGCCGCACGTGCAAAGAACGGGTTACGGACCGCAGCGGGCGCGGGCTCCGAGCTGCCGGGCTGGCGAGGGGGCAGCGCTGCCGCCGAGGCTCCGGTGCCGGCTCCCGGGCAGGTCGCGCGGCCGGGGTAGGCGACCCTCCCACCCTGTCCAGGCACAGACGACCCGCGCGCCGCCGGCCCGGCCTTTTATAATGAACCAAGCCCCGCCTCCCAGCCAGCCAATAAGAGTGCGTTCTGGCGCAGAGTGACGGCTCCTTGCATCCAATGGCGGCAGGCTCAGAGGCCTGCTGCATTTCCAAACTAGGGTAAGACAAGTCTGAGAGCGGGAAGGAGGAGGAGACCATGGGGGATGAGAGCACCGAAATGAAGAGGGGGAGCAAAGAGGAGAGCGAGGAAGGAGGAATCCACGAAGGAAGGAAGAGAGGGACGGGAGAAACGTGTGCGTTTGAGAAAGAAAGCCAAGAGAAAAGAGCTAGAAGGAAATTAAGAGGGTATGTGGAAAACAGAGAACAGTGAAGAATGAAGGGGTAAAGCCCAGAGATATTACAGATGGAAATTTTGTGATAGGATGGCAGTTTGGATAAGAGAAGGACCTAAGAGGGCCTCCCTGGTGGGGCAGGAGGTTGAGCACAGCACTATGAAGCAAGCCACAGCCTCTGCAGCACGAGTTCCATCTCCAGCCAGCCAGGGAGCTACCCACATGGCGCAGCAGACCTCTCCTGACTTGCCCGCTGCTCCCCTCAGCAGTGTACTTCAGTCGATCTGCCTGTTCTGTTTCCCACTCTTTCTCTGGTGAATCCTCTCACACACACCCCTGCATCTCTGGCCTGTACCCCAGTTCTTGTGTGCATAAATAAATATATCTTAAAAAGAGAGAGAGAGAGAGAGAGAGAGAGAAGGAACCAAGAGAGAAAAGGATGGGGGAAGAAAGAGGGAATGTGGGAGGGAGGGGGAAAGCAAGTGGATGGTAGTTCATGGCAAAGAATAGGGAAACTGTGAAGTGCTTGTTTAATTTGGAAGAGCATAGATCTTATAAACAGGAAGACATTTTACCATTAATCTTTCCTCATACCCAATGGGGAAAAAAACCCTCTCTAATAAAGTGATGATCACCTAGTATCCACTTGAATAAGTAATGAACACCCCTCTCAAAAAAAGAAAAAAAAAAAAAAAGAAAGAAGCTAACTTACAACCAGTTATTCATTCTATCTCAATCTGACAATGTGCCCTCCAAGGTGCTGCGCATGGTGGTGAAGCTATTTAAAAAGGAGAGACTGGTTTTAACTTTTTTCCTACTGTTGTCACTAAAATCAGTTCCAATAGGCAAGTCCTATGTCCTAAAGTCTAGCTTGTTTCTTTCTGTCAATCAGGTAGCAACCTATTTGGAGGTCCATCTCTAATAGCAAGACTAGCCAAGTGGACTCTGCCCAAATGAGGGGAGCAGACATAGAAGATGAAGCCCACCCTTTTGTCTACAAAGATTATTTTTCAGTAAGGTGAACTATTACTCAATAATTACTATCTTGTATAGGTTTTTTTTTTTAAGATTTATTTTCTTTTTATGCATACAAGAGCTGGGGTATAGGCCACAGGTGCGGGGGGTGAGAGGATTCACCAGAGACAGAGTGGAGAACAGAACAGGTGGATTGACTGAAATACACTGCTGAGGGGAGCAGCGGGCGAGTCAGGAGAGGTCTGCTGCGCCATGTGGGTAACTCCCTGGCCAGGGATAGAACTCGTGCTGCAGTGGCTGCGGTTAGCTTCATAGGTTGCATCTTAACCCCTTGCGCCATCAGGGAGGCCCTATGTTGTATAACTTTTAATAAAAAAAATATGATTAGAGCAAGTTGAAAACACCTTGGTAAGAGTCCTGAACTTTCTGAAAACTCCAACGCTATAACTGTTTATCTAAATAGTTAACTTTCACTTCTACTTAAGGATATCCTTTAAATTCTCTTGCCTGTGATACTTCTAGGTATTGTAAAACCTCTTAGTCTACTTACAGCTTCAGTCAGCCAAAGCCAAACACTTTCAGGGTTAGCTGTGATACTTTCTTTTTTTTTTTTTTTTTTTTTTAATAATACCTTTTTTTTTTTTTAAGATTTATTTATTTATTTATACAAGCACTGGGTACAGTCAGAAGCATGGGAGGGTGAGAGAATTCACCAGAGCCAGAGCAGAACAGGCAAACAGATGAAGCACACTGCTGAGGGGAGCTGCAGGCGGCAGAAGAGTTCTGCGCGCCATGTGGGTCCCTCGCCCGGTGGCCGGGGATGGAACCTGCGCTGCAGAGGCTGCGGGCAGCCTCGCAACCCAGCGCTCAACCACTGCGCCACCGGGAAGGCCCAGCTGTGATACTTTCATGGCCTGTAACAGCTGACTCATTAAAAACTAAGCTACTCTCTGGTGGCAACCAGTCATTGCTCAACAACGGATTCAGGTAATACTGCAAATAGCCTTTCTCAGCGAGACCCTCTGTGCTTTCACATTTTTCTCTACCACGTCAGAAATAGAGGAGATGGGGAAAAAAGGATCCCCTCTTTTTTACATCCACCTGAGCTCTTTTGCTTCTCACTTCCATATGGGAACCTGGTTGCCTTCGTGACTAAATTTCTAACTAGGCTAGCTCCTACCCACTCTATGCAGCCTACTCCTCTAGCTTCCCCCACCTTTCTAATGATCAGCTAATTAGCATCAAAAAAGATTGTCTTTATCGAAACAGACCTCTCCAAAGTTCTTAAAAAGCTGTGCAAAAATTATAAAGAGAATTCAAGGGCCTCCCTGGTGGTACAAGGGGGTAAGTCTCAGCACTGTGAATCTGTCAGCAGCAGGGAGCTAACACTCATGGTGCAACAGACCTTTCCTGTCTGGCTTGCTGCTCCCCTCAGCAGTGGGCAGTGTATTTCAGTTGATCCACCTGTTCTGCTCCCCACTCTGTTGCTGGTGAATTCTTTCACCCACCCTACCTCCCCCCGCACCTCTGGCCTATACCCCAGCTCTTTATGCACAAATAAATAAAATAAATCTTGAAAAAAAAAAAAGACAATTCAAGACCCTAGATCTGAACTCAACAAGCTTTTTCTATCATAGGCAGGGAGTAAATTTTAGGCTTTGCAAGCCTTATGATCTCTGTTGAAATTATTCATCTGCCATTATAGTCTGAAAGCAATCATAGATAGTATATAAACAAATAGGTGTGGCTATATTCTAATAAGACCTAATTTGTGGATACTGGAGTATGAATTTCATGTAATTTTTGTGTCATGAAATATACTTTCTTTTAAAACGTTAATGTAAAAGCTATTCTTAGCTCACAGACTGCAAAAACTGGCAACAGGCAAGATTTGGCTCCCTGGCCACAAATAGCCAACTCCTGCCATAGATGATTAATGTCCAATTGTGGTACAATAGTCATGTAATGGTAGGTAGTAAGAAAGAAGTCAAAGAAAAATGACACTGTCTAAGACAAAAAAGAGACCAAAACCTCTCAGGGAAAATGAGATTTGGTTGGCTTTAAAGGAAGGATAAAATGACGGAAAGAAGGGAGGAAGGAAGAGAGAGTGCATCTGTTTGGCATCTGGCTGATAACGAGAGAAAAATGATGAAAGAAGACTAAGGTTTAAGATAGGGAAGTTGTGGTTCATGTGTGGCTCATGAGAGCCTTGAGATTAGAATAAGGGATTTAAACCTGACCCTCGGGCCTCCCGAGTGGCACAGCAGGTTGAGCGCTGCGCTGTGGAAGCTGTCTGCAACCTCTGCAGCACGGGTTTGATTCCCGGCTGGCCAGGGAGAAACCCACATGGCACAGCAGACCTCTCCTCCCTCGCCCACTGCCCCGTGTATTTTGGTCATTCTGCTTGTTCTATTCCCACTCTGTCTCTGGTGAATTCTCTCACCCTCCCGCACCTCCGACCTATACTCCAGTTCTTGTATAAATAAATAAAAAATAAAATAAAACAAAATAAAACTGACCCTCACACAGAGAGCAGTTTTATTTATTTATTTATTTATTTATAGAGGCATGCTTTATTTATTTGTTTGCTGGTTTTGTTTGTTTGTTTTGTTTATACATGCACTGGGTACAGTCAGAAGCGCGGGAGGGTGAGAGAATTCACCAGAGCCAGAGTGGGGAGCAGAGCAGGCAGAAGGACCGAAGTACACTGCTGAGGGGAGCAGCGGGCGGCAGGAGAGGTCTGCGCGCCATGTGGGACCCTCCTCCGGTGGCAGGGGAGCAGCCGGGGATTGAACCGGCGCTGCAGAGGCCGTGGGCAGCTTCGCAACCCAGCGCTCAACCGCTGCGCCACCAGGGAGGCCCACAGAGAGCAGTTTTAGAGAGGAAACAGAGAGAGCACTGACTTGGCAAGAGAAAGACTAGAAGCAGGGAGACCAAGATGGGGATATGGAAGTTGTGCAAAATCAGAGCCTGGGTGAGTGCAGTGACAGTAACAGACATAAGGGATCAAGAATCGATGAGACTTGATAACTAACAAGATTTAGGAGAGGATTCAAAGTGACTTGAAATCCAAGAAATAGGGGAAATTATTCAATCATTCATTAGTTATTAAGCACACATTGTGGCCAGGACATATGCCTGGTGTTGGGATAAGAAGACCCATATGAGGGCCTCCCTGGTGGCGCAGCGGTTGAGCGCTGGGCTGCGAAGCTGCCCACAGCCTCTGCAGTGCCAGTTCGATCCCTGGCCATAGGCGAGGGTCCCATCATGGTGCGCAGACCTCTCCTGCCACGCTTGCTGCTCCCCTCAGCAGTGTACTTCGTCATTCTGTCTGTTCCGCTCCCCGCTCTGGCTCTGGTGAATCCTCTCACCCTCCTGCGCTTCTGACTGTACCCAGTGCTTGTATAAATAAATAAATAAATAAATAAATAAATAAATAAATAAATAAATAAATAAATAAATAAATCTTTGAAAAAAAAAAAAAAAGAAGACGACCCACATGACATAGAGCTCACAGTGTAGTAGGGAGAGGCAGTCATGTGAACACAAAGGTGTGATATTGTCACAGGTGCTGTGACAGAAGTCCAGGCAGTGCCGTGGGAGTCCAAGAAAGAAATAGAACATGATATAATCTGAACAGACATCAGAAGGGACCACTAAGAACAGCAAGATCCCATGGAAAAGGAGTCATAGGTTTTGGAGACCTTCTCATACCAGAGGGAGGATACATGAAATCAGGTATATAAAGGTGCTCTGTAAACCATAATGTTCAAATATTAGCTGTTTTTACATTTCTCCAGAGCCTTGTGAATAGAGGAATTATTTGGGAGGAACAGCGAAAAAGAAAGGTAGGGAGGATAAAATCAAGCCTTCAAGAAAAACCCACATGCTTAGGACAAAAGAGAATCCAACAGAGGAGGAAAGGAAAAAAGCAGCTAGAAATACAAGTGGAGAGCCAGGAATGATGGCATCATAGCAGCAATGGAGGAAGAGTTCAAAAGAAGATAATTTAGCTGTAAGGGAGTCAAAATCGGTAGGAAGGCTGATTGGGAAAAAATAAGAGAAAATTGTTGAAATTCAACAGGCAACAGAAGATCATTGGTGAATTCAGAGAAAGATTAAAACCAGATTACAAGGGGCCTCCCCTGGTGGCACAACAGTTGAGCGCTGCCTCTGCAGCACTGGTTGGGCCAGGAGGGACCCACAAAAAAAAAAAAAAAACAGATTACAAGCTGAAAAGAAGGTCGCAGGTAACATGAACCTTTCCTCTTCAAAGAATTTTTTGTCTCAGAACCTGGGGACCAGATTAGAAATTTGGCCCAATGGACATCTGAATTAGGCTGACCACATGGCAAATGCAAACATGACTGGTAGGGATAGAAGTTAGGAAGGGTTTAGAAGTCAGAAAGGAGTCAGGACTTAGACTAGAAGGCTAATGGGTACCCCATCAGAGAGAGAGGATGACACAGGATATAGGCTGTGAAGGGATAGCAGCGCAAAGGGGAACAGGAATGAATCCAGCTGACACCATGGGTCTTCTAGTGGAGAAAGCACCTGACACAAAGTGTATAACCAGGACTCCCTGGTGGCACAAGGGGTTGAGACGCAGCACCATGAAGCTATCCGCAGCCACTGCAGCACGAGTTCGATCCCCAGGCCAGGGAGGTGACCCATATGGCACAGCAGACCTCTCCTGGCTCGCCTCTGTTCCCCTCACCAGTGTATTTCAGTCAATCTGCCTGTTCTGTTCCCCACTCTGTCTCTGGTGAATCCTCTCAAGCCCCCACCTCTGGCCTCTACCCCAGAGCTTGTATGCATAAAAATAAATCTTTAAAAAAACAAAACAAAACAAAAAAACACAAAGTGGATACCCACTGGATATTTGTTGAATTAACAAACGTTCACAAATAATGACATGTGCCCACATGCAAAGAACATGAGTTTGTTTGTTTGCTTGCTTAATTTTTTTCATTGATTTTTATTTTTTCCTCAAATTTTATTAATCTATCAATCATTTACATAATCATATCATTTGGAGGGTACATTTTCGCACCTCCATATGTGCACATGCTCATTCACCCTCCACTGAAACTCCTGTACAAATGTCCTCACCCCTCTCCTCCCCTACACCCTCCTACACCCCCCTCATTTCCTCTGGTAACCAGTATATTTTTCACAGAGTCTAAGAATTATTTTTACTGTGCTTTGCCAGTTTGCTTTTTTTGTTATTTACATTCCACAAATAAGTGAAACAATCTGGTAACTGTCTTTCACTTTCTGACTTATTTTGCTTAGCATAATCACCTCAAAATCCATCCATTTTGTCCCAAAAGGCACTATGAGTTTGGAATCAGACCTTAATTCATAATTTAGCCCACTTATCCATCCCAAAGCATTTATTATATGTGCCCGGAGTACATATAATACATGAGACCCGAAGCATCCAGAAATAAAAGATGCAGCTCTTGACCTCAACAACTCACAGTTGATTGACAGAGGCAGACACAATCACTCTGCAACATAAGTGCTGAGACAAACGTGTGCACAGGCTCCAATCCACAGTCCCCCAGGGGTGATCTCCATTCAGGCCTGAAGGGCCAAGAGGGTCAGGAGGAACAGAGGAGGGAGGTCAAAAGTGGGGTGTGTGCAGGGATTCCAGTCAGACAGAACAACAAGGGCAGGTGTTCAGAGGTGAGTATTCAGGATACTGTAAATGCCGAAGCACATCTAGAGCCCAAGTGTGATATGTTAGC
This sequence comes from Talpa occidentalis, assembly GCF_014898055.3. Taxonomy (NCBI): domain Eukaryota; kingdom Metazoa; phylum Chordata; class Mammalia; order Eulipotyphla; family Talpidae; genus Talpa; species Talpa occidentalis. Next base: position 69,235,519 of record NW_023601212.1, read on the forward strand.
TTAGGGAAGGGCAGAGGGTTGGAACAGACGAGGAAGAATAATAAGCAGGAGCCAGTCATAAAGGACTTTTGTGTGACATGCTAAAGGGATTGGATTTTATCCTGAAGGTGATGAGAAGCAAATGAAGAATTTTAAGTAGGGGAGAGACATGATCAAATTTGCATTTCAGAAATAGCAACAGAATGGAGGATGGTTTGGAAATGGATGAGGCTGGTCGTAGGGAGAATAACTTATTAGTCTACTGCAGTAAAAATGGAAAATGATGAGGGCCTGGGCTCAGCTAAAAGGTAGTGGGTGTGTCCAGGTCAGGAGACAGGAATTACAGGACATGGTCTTCATTATTTTTAGGTAATGAGGGAGAGAAAAGAGGCCAGGTGACTTCCCAGCTTTTACTTGGTACCTGGGAGAGAGTGCAGTGCAGGGGAAGGAGAGGAAGAGAGTAAGAGAATGAATATGAGTGGAATCCCTTCCATGTTTGAAGCATTGTGTAAAGGATTTTACATCAATTCTTTATTTGATCTTAACAACAAACCTGGCTAGTGGGTGTTATTAACTTTTTTCCAGATAAGAAAGCTGAAGTAAAAAATAAGAAAAAGAAAAAGAAAACTGAAGTTCAGATATCTTTTTTTTTCCTTTTGTGGAACCCTTGCTGGCAGCCCCACAGCCCAGCGTTCAACCGCTGCACCACCAGGGGAGGCCCTGAAGTTCACATATCTCTTAAAACAGCCCACAACCAACACAAATGTCTTTCAGACCCTGGTCTGGGCAGGCATGTTGGAAGAAGATATCAGTTAACCTTGTGAAACAAGGGAAATAAATCAGAGAAAGACAAGTACTGTAGGATCTCACTTGTATGTGGAATCTAAACAAACAAAATAACAGATACTAGGAGTGGGCAAAAATGGGTGACCATTCATTTCCCAGCTTACCCTTTCAAAACTTCTTGGGACTCAAGCTGCTTGATCTAACATATGAGGTCTCCTAGGCACTGGTCCTGCCTGTATCTCAACCTCAAGCTCATCTCTCTGAACTTCTTTTTTCTCACTCTCAGCCTGAAATGTGAACAAAAGAGGCTAGCTTATGATTCCACCATATCCTATTTTTTCTATCTGGTTTCTTGAACTTGCACCCTCTGCCAGAATTGTTTTTTATTTTCACCTGGTTAACATCAAAGCAGGATTTGGTACCCCTCTTCTGTGGTCCCCCCTGATGCTCTGTGCATAGCGTCATCAGTTATCCAAGTATTTTATCAGTGATCCAAGTGTATTTATGTAGCTATAAATACAGTGATCTAAGTATTTATGGCTATTTAAAAGTCTGGGTCCACAACTGACAGTGTATTTAAACTCCATTAGGATAGAGAGCATTTTTTTAATCCTAGAAGTGTCTAGCAGGTTCTCAGCCAATATTTGTTGATTGAATTAGTATGAATTCTCAGAGTCATACCCAAGCTAAGACATCAGCATACACATAAATATGCTCAATCTCCCAAGAATCAAAGCTAAGCACCTGTGCTCTCTGCAAACCCACTTAATTCAAAATACAGTGAGTTATGCATAGTTGGATATTGTGCCACTTGGGATTAAGGGTGCCACCAACTCTTCCTGGGAATCTAAAGAAAGTTCTTAATTCAATCTCTGTTCTCTCTCTCTCTCTCTCTCTCTCTCTCTCTCTCGCTCTTTTTATTGTTCTAACCTGCACTTGGGTTTTTAACTCATCTTTGGAGCAACATCAATTATAACTTGACTCTTAACTGAAGAAGCAGAAGACATGACAGCAAAAGAAAAAGAGGAAAGGAAAGATGATTTCTAGTGGCAGAAGACTATGAAAGGCTGAAACAACAAACACCCAGCAGATATGGGTGAGGATCTTCCAAAGGGCAAGAATGAAACTTGGACTTTATTCTAGCATGGCAGAGTCAGATTTTTCTTTGGTTTTTTTAAAAAAAGATTTATTTTTATTTATGTATGCATACAAGAACTAGAGTGCAGGCCAGAGGTGCGGGGCGGGGCGGGAGTGGGGTGGGGTTGAGAGGGTTCACCAGAGATAGAGTGGGGAGCAGAACAGGAGAGACAGGAGAGGTCTGCTGCACCATGTGGGTTAGCTCCCTGGTCCTGGATCTAACTCATGCAGCTGGCTGGAGATAGCTGAGACTTTAACCCCTGAGCCATCAGGTAGGCCCCTAGAGTCAGATTTTTCTAACACCAATGTCTCCGATATATTATCCATCCCACACAGTTTTTGAAATTACTTTTTCTGTTCATAGGAGAACAGAAGAGTACATATAATTGAAAGAGTACCTATAACATGGAAGAGTACATATAACTTTTTATACTTACAAAAATATTCTTCAACCCTAGTGAAAACACCCACTTCTGATTCTAAACGTATTAACTAGAAGTTCTTCATCTGGACTGCAGAGAGGACCCAAAACATAATTTTTAGGGCCCCCTGAAAGATAAGAATGTAGAACACATTGTTCAAAAACCATGAAGATTTCCAAGATAGCAAGAGTAGTGCATTAAGCCAAGCCAAAGACCCCTGGGGCACAGGGCCTGTGTCACTGCGCAGGTCACTCGTCAATGAAGCCAACTCTGGTGCAAGAGTCCCCAGATCAACACAATTCTCTTTAATTGTGTTGAGGCGGCCCTGATTTAATCTTCAGCTCTCCTCAGGAAGTGGGACCTCTTCAAGCAATTTGCACAAGCTCTTCATGAGATCCCAATTCTTTTTAAGAAATTCCTTTCGGGGGCCTGTGCAATAGTTATACCGATGCTTTTACGATTTCCAGTGCACATGGAAAAGCTGGCTCCGTCTCTCCTCTTTTCCCAACCCCTCCAGGACCCACGGACAGAGGAGATTGCAGATCTAGCCTAAAACTCAACAGTAGGGGAGATTTCCATGAGTCTGATAAGGAACCACTTCTAATGAGTCATGATAAGGTCCCCACCCACCAGGTCTCCTCCCCACTCCCCATGTGCCAGTGACCAGCACCATGGGCATGCCGGGAACACCTCCCACCCAGGCCTTTGCCCTGGGTCCAGAGTCTGTGCCTGAACTAGGGAGTTGCTGAGAATAACTGGAAGCCACACACAACAGAAATTCTCTGTTTTCCAGGTACCGAGGGCCAAACCCCTAACTCCAACACTGATAGCTCTTGAGATCAAGGGGAAAGCAGGGTGGAGCAGGTTTTGGGGAAGGACATTCATACCAAATTCTGTAGCCTGTAGGTGCATGGTGCCTAGAGGAGCAGGTCGGAAATCTTTTGGGGGCCAGAGACAAAAAGCAATATAGTACAGGCAATAAGGCAGGGGGTCAGGTCAAGGACAGGTTAGGGAAGGAGCTCTGCAGGAGGGAAAGTGGAGGGGAGGAGGAGGGTGAACAGCACCCTCTCTTGCCCCCATGCTGAGCTGACTGCTAACCCCTCCCACACCCAGGGGTCTGTGACAGCCACCGCAATACCTGAAGCCATGGCCAGTAGGGAAGATGAGCCGAGGAACTGTGTGGTATGTGGGGACCGAGCCACAGGCTATCACTTCCATGCCCTGACTTGTGAGGGCTGCAAGGGTTTCTTCAGGTGAGAACCTCTTCCTCAATAGAAACATCCTCCCAAAGTGCTTGCCTTTAAGCCCTGGCACATGCCCGGGCTTGTAGAGCTACATTACTCCCTCATCTCAGAGCCTTGTGCCCTGAGGCTATATCTGGCCAACTTCAACACTGTATAAACAGGTGGGGTAATAACAGAAGAAAGGCCAAGTGTTGGGCCTCCCCAGTGGCGCAGCGGTTGAGCGCTGGGTTGCGAAGCTGCCTGCAACCTCTGCAGCCGGTTCAATCCCCGGCTGCTCCCCGGCCACCGGAGGAGGGTCCCACATGGCGCGCAGACCTCTCCTGCCGCCCGCTGCTCCCCTCAGCAGTGTCCTTCGGTCCTTCTGCCTGCTCTGCTCCCCGCTCTGGCTCTGGTGAATTCTCTCACCCTCCCGCGCTTCTGACTGTACCCAGTGCATGTATAAACCAAACAAACAAACAAATAATAAATAAATAAATAAGACATGCCTCTAGAAAATTAAAAAAATAATAAAAAATTAAAAAAAAAAAAAAAAGAAAGGCCAAGTGTTTGTCCTATGGCTACCACCCCTGAGTCAAAGGAGTATGTTATGATGTGCTCACCACCTGCAAAGCACCCAGCTCGAACTGCATCAACCAGACTTTCCTGAGTGATTCTGGGTCCTCAAGGACGTGCTTGAAATGTGTTGTCTCCCAGCTACCCTTAGGAACCTTTGGGCACAGCTCAAATTTTCCCACAGCACCACAGGTCTTCAGACCATGTCATTTCCCACCCTCACATCCCCACCGGTGCATTGTCACCCCCACCCTCACATCTCTGTCTCTCACAGACGAACAGTCAACAAAAACACCACTCTCTCTTGCCCCTTTGCTGGAAGCTGTAAGGTCAACAAGGCCCAGAGGCGCCACTGCCCAGCCTGCCGGTTGCAGAAGTGCCTAAATGCTGGCATGAAGAAGGATAGTGAGTTGGTCCCCTACCATCCCAGACCCCACGTATTCCCCACACAGCAGGCAGAGTGAAATTTTGGAAACAAATGGGATTATGTCAAAACTTACCATGACTCCTCATCTCTTTCCCTGGTCTAGCTCCCCAGACCACCTCAGACTTTATTTCCTAACTTTTGCCCAGGGCTGCATCCCCCCAGCCACACTGACCTCATGCCACCTTCAGCTGCGCTGGGCACACTGTCATCTGGATTTGCACTTGTACTTGGCATGCCCTCAATCCCATGCTCTTCCCCTAGACATTCTTGTCTTCTCTCGGCTCAAGTATTGCGCCTGTCACTTAGGCACTTGATAATTGTTGACAAATCATTAACGCTCCCCCCCCACCCAACAAAGTAACTGGGTGCCCAAGTTCACTCAGCTAAAAGGTTGTAGTCTGTATTCAAATTTGTCTGTCTGACTCCCAGACCTTAGCTTTTTCCATGATGTCACACTTTTCAGTGTGCAGCAGTGGAAACTGGAGAAGTCAAAAACTCTTGGCTTGAATTCAGTCTACATCTCTTAAGTATTTTGTGAACTTGGACCTGTCACTGAAATCTCTGTTGTTTCTGAAAACAACAGAGGATTGTTTCCTCCAGTGAGATTTGACCTTAAGACCTTTGAAATTATAATGCTCTGCAAACAGAAGTGAGGTTTTAGTTATTTCCACCTCTCCCTCTTCAGTGTCCCCCAGGAGTCAACCTCTCCTCACACCATTCCTTCCTCTCCTGGGGTCAGTTGCACAGGCTGGGGGAAGTGCACAGGACTCCCCTATACCTGCAGGCACAGGGACTCCTGCCAAGCTCAGAGAGCCCTTAGCTTCTCTCCCAGCCCCTCACCCCAGATATCTCCTGGGTCTCACACCAGGCCTGTCCCAGAGTGTTCTGCTGCTCTCAGTAGCGTTGTTGACTCTCTTGCACGGTTGGTCATAGTGATCCTGTCGGCAGAAGCCCTGGCGTTGCGGCGAGCAAAGCAGGCTGAGCGGCGGGCACAACAGGCACCTGTGCAGCTGAGTAAGGAGCAGAAAGCCCTGGTCCAGACTCTCCTGGGGGCCCACACGCGCCACATGGGCACCATGTTTGACCAGTTTGTGCAGTTCAGGGTGAGCACAGAGGCTTTGGGGCTGGAATGTGACCCAAAGTCCCGAGGAGGCTGGCCTGAGGGAAGGGGCGGTGTGCCAGGCACCCATACAGAGGCCAGGACTTCTCCAGACCCCAGCCTAGGCAAGCTCCATGATGAGGAGCTCTCCAAGATGAGGCTGGCGAGGCCTAAAGGCGAGCCCCAGGGCTGGGCCTCTTGCTCAGGCTGTGATCTCTGCAGCCTCCAGCTCATCTGTTCGTCCATCAGCAGCCCTTGCACACCCTGGGCCCGGTACTCCCCCTGCTTGCACACTTTGCAGACATCAACACTTTCATGGTCAAGCAAGTTATCAAGTTCACCAAGGACCTGCCCCTCTTCCGGTGAGTGACCTTCCCTTAGCTTTTGGAAGAAAACACATACCTGGTCAATAATAGCCCCCATTACGCCCAAAAGGGCACTGACCAAACTCATCCCTCAGGCTTCCCAAACACCACTCTTGGATTCCCAGCTTTGTTTTCATGTGTCTCGGTTAGGACTGGGATTCCTCTCCACTTCTGAAGTTCAGGCAAGAGTCTTAAGTGCCTTGTTTTCTTTTTTTCCAAGGTCCCTGCCCATAGAGGACCAGATCTCCCTCCTCAAGGGGGCAGCTGTAGAAATCTGTCACATCGCACTCAATACCACTTTCTGCCTCCAAACTCAGAACTTCCTCTGTGGGCCTCTTCGCTACACGATAAAAGACGGAGCTCATGGTGAGCAGTGCTAGACAGCCAAAGGCAGGTGTCCTTGTGGGATGGTGTGTGCCGAGATGGCCTGGAGGGGCCTAAGCCTAGTGTCTCCCACAGCGGGGTTCCAGGAAGAGTTCCTGGAGTTGCTCTTTCGCTTCCATGGGACACTGCGGCGGCTGCAGCTGCAGGAGCCCGAATACGTGCTCATGGCAGCCATGTCCCTGTTCTCTCCTGGTGAGCATACCTCAAAGCCCTCTTCTGTTCTGCTACCACTACCCACACTCTCCGCTCCTTGAATCCATCCATCCCAGACGTTTTAGCCTTCAAACCTGCAAAACGGGTTTCCAGTGGCCTCAGCTTCCTAGCGCACTGTGTAGACCTGCCCCAGCCCCCACCTTGTCCTTCCCACTTCCCTATCTTACAGACCGACCCGGGGTCACCCGGAGAGAAGAGATTGATCAGCTACAGGAGGAGATGGCCCTGACTCTGCAGAGCTACATCAGAGGCCAGCCGCCCAGGCCCCGGAACCGGTACAGTGGGAGATGGAGGCAGGTCGGAGACAGGGAGATGGGGGCTACCCAGAGCCAGACGAACCCTGAGCTCAGAATAGATGCCTTTTCACTGTCCTTTTCTTTGGGAAACCCACTTTCTTGGGGGTTTAGTGCTTCCCTCCCATGTCATGTAGTTCCAACATCCAAATTGCTCTACTGCTTCTTCATCTCACTTTTTCCAGATTTTTTTTTTTATTCAATAGATGCAAAGTAGCTCACAGGCTCTTTATGACAACATTCCTGAGACCAAGACAGGCAGTTCCTCAACATCCAACTCTCCTGAGAGTTGCTTTCATTCTCTTTCCATGGCCCTTCTCCCTTTCCCATGGGCCAGTTCCTTTCATTTTTTATTCCCCTTGAAGTTATGGTCATACAGTTTCATGGCCAAAGCCAACCTCTGGCTCAACAGTCCTTGACCTATCAGCCCTGGAGTATGTTCCACATCTTTCTTGCCCACTAGATTGGTCAGAAGAAGGGTGCTTCATGCCATAGAATGCACCCACCTTCTAGAACCCCTTTCTAGAACCTGCTCTAGAAGGTCAAACCCTACGATTCCATACAGTTAATGTTCTGTTCAAGCCTGCGGCTTCCTTCACATTTGGCCTTCAGAGTTCTGGGCTCCAGAAAATCTGGGCATGGTGAAAGAAGACATGGGAACCTCTGATAAATGTGTTATATACCAGAGCATGATTTTCTTTCATGTTCATATTTAGCTTCACTGAGGGGTAGGGACCTCAGGACCAGACTCTCAGTCCCCCTATTTTCATCCTCTTTCCCTAATGACTCCACTACTTCCTCCAAAGGTTTCTGTATGCGAAACTGTTGGGCCTGCTGGCTGAGCTCCGGAGCATCAATAATGCATATGGGTACCAGATCCAGCACATCCAGGGGCTGTCTGCTATGATGCCACTGCTCCAGGAGATCTGCAGCTGAGGCCTGACTGTTCATCCCCAGCCCATCTGGACACAACAGACTGGAACAGGGAAGATGCTGGGGCCAGAGGTTGAGACCAGCAGGAAGGGAGCCTGGGGTTGCAATGAAAAAAAGACTAAAGCAATAACTGCCTCTTCATGCGGTCATGGCAGGGGTGGGGGTACAGGGAGGTGACCCTGGGGACACAGTTGTTCTCTGGAAATACGGAAGATAGGGAAGGAGAAAGTCTCGGGGCTAAGGGATATAGAAACTCTTTCTGGGGATAGGTGGACCCCACTTTCTGAGGTCAGAGATTTAGCCCTTCATTCTCAGCCTGAGGTGGAAAACAGGATGGGAAGCTAATCCTATGCAGACTTTCTGTTCTGAAGAGGAAAAGCAGAGAGCTTTAATCCACAGGGAAATGAAGGAGGGCCATGAGGGGGTAAAATTCAGCCAGACATACCCCGTAATCTTTCTCCCTTAGTCCAGAGCCACAGAGGATGGGAAGAGGACATGGGGGCCGATGGCAGAGGTGGGGCCTCAGACCACTGCCCTCAGCTGCCCCATAGCAGCTCCAGTTCTGAGAGGGCATGGTCCTGTCCCCCACTCTGCTCCTGGGACCTAGAGGTCACCCAGTGAGGTGGGCTCTGGAGAGGGGCCTAGTCTCTGGCCCTCAGGCACTGCCTCGGAGGTGGCAGCTGCTGTGGAGATGGACTCTGGGACAACCTCAGCCCACAGTAATGCTGAAGCCACAATGGAATCTGTTGCGCCAATGACTGAGGAAGGCCCCAAGGGCTAGGGTGACGGGTAGGGGGGGCATCTTCTTCTCCAGTACAGCACCCACGCACCAGTTACTATCCACCAACCCTGTAGGGAAAGAAATACAGACTAGGCTATTGAACAGAGCTTGAAGAAAGGAGTCAGCAGAAACAAGGTGAAGCTGCCAGATCCCTCACCCCTCCAAATGGCACCTCAATAACCCTCACCTCAGGCCTCCCTAGTGGCACAAGGTGTTAAGTCTCAGCACTATTAAGCTATCGGCAGCCACTGCAACATGAGTTCAATCCCCCAGCCAGGGAGTTGACCCACATGGTACAACAGACATCTCCTGTCTCACCTGCTGCTCCCCTCAGCAGTATATTTAAGTAGATCCACCTGTTCTGCTCCCCACTCTATCTCTGGTGAATCCTCTCACCCCCCACACCTCTGGCTTACACACCAGTTCTTGTATGCATAAATAAATAAATAAACCCTCACCTCTAAACACCATGTTGGCCTGGGGCAGAGTCAGGTGGTAGCCAAAAGAGAAGGTTGTGTCTTGTAACCTTGTATTTGCCTCAAACTCCACTCCAACCTGAACCTGAGAACCATGAGCAAGGAGGATAGATGGGTCATAGTAAAGGTTAGAGGGGTCCTGAAGGGTAGTCAGCGGAATGAAAGCATGCATGGAAACGTGTTGTATAGGAAGGAAGAGACTAGATCAGCAGGGCCTCACAGGTCTACAGGGAAACACATTCCTGGCCAACTTGCTGCAGTGGGCGATCTGGTTTGCGCTCTCACCTGTTCATTTGCCCTGTGGTAATAACTTGCATGGGCCCCACCTGATCCCACATTCAATGTAGCTACCCAGTGCACAGCTGTGAAAATCAAAGCACAGAGAACAGGAATGTTACATAGGAGGATTTAGGCCTAGACCCTCAGCCAGGTCCAGAACTTCCCTTGCCCTTCACTATTCCTTTTTACCCCATACCAGAGTACTTCCCCGCCAGAGTGAGGATGGCACCCTCTTCGCCTGGTCGCCGGTGGTAAACCAGCTCTCCTCCCAGCACCAGCCGATGAGTGAGGCTCTGCAGGAAGTGAGCGACCATGATCACTGTGGAGGAACAGAGAAAAATGGGGTCAGTCACAGAGAGTCCAGCCTGTCCTTCACTTCAGGAACCCCACCCCAGTATGCCCAAGAAGTTTCTCTTCTAATTCTGGAACTGGACAGACAACAAAGAGATCCCAACACCCTAAGCAAGTGGGCAGCCAGGATAAAAAGGCCTCTGCCCCAACTTCTCACCTGATTCCCCAATCAAGTCAGGATTTCCGAGGGTCAGGGTGGCTGTGTAGTCTTCTCCCCGGTACTCGCCGTCAAACTGCCAAGTCAGGAACTTGGCCTGCTGTGTCTAAGTGAGGAGAGTGAGGAGTAAAATATCCCTCCCTCTTTCCAATCACTATCCCCCTACACCCCAGGGTGGGGTACTCATACAGAAGAAAGGAAACTCTTTAGCACATATAGGCAGGAAGCACGGGGTACCTGGAAGACAGCCTTGGCTCGGAGCCGCTCTGCCAGGAGGAACAGGACCTGGGCGTTGAGGCTACCACTGCTGTCCATGTCCCCTACCACAGTCGGGAACACCTGTTGAAGAGCAGAGACAGTAGGAATGAACTGGGTGGCACCACTGGCCTAAATCCAAATAGAGAATTTCTTAACATCACCCAGCGCCCCCTAGTGGAGCCAGAACATAAACTCCTGGCTCCCGGCACAAGATGTTTCCTCATTCTCTCCCACTCAGAAAAGACACAGGAGCAGGTACCTGTCCCTTCTTGCCCAGAACATACACACTTTCTCCTCCTCTAGACCTAGGGCCTAGGTGGTCTTTAAGGAGATGACCCCGGTAGGTGCAGCCCTCACCTCAGTGGGGCTAAGTTGCCAGTCCCCTGCGTAGGCCGCATGGAGGTGATAGCCAGGCAAGCCAAGGGCACTCATGTGCACAGTGTGAGCCACCTGAGAAAAGAGCAGTCAATGATGGAGAGTGCATCCTGCTCCCCTTCAATCTCTAACCACCCTTCATCGTCTTCCTAGTTCCCATCCAGAAGGCCTTTTAAAAATCCCCAATATTCCAACAGAAAGAGAGGGTCACAAGATGAAAAGCAACAAGTCCCACAGATAAGGGAAGTAAATAGAGTCCCACATCCTCCCTCATTTGTCCCATAGAGCCTGGCTAAGGTTGGAGTATAAAGGAAAGGAGAAAAGGATCCAGGGACAGGCGGGGAAGAATAGTAAAGGGGGGCCAGAGAAGTGGGAGCACCTGGAAATGGCTGCTCAGAACCTTGTTGACAACGAGCTTCACTCCCTCCATCTGTGCTGGGAATACATCTGAAGGGAGCAGGGGGAGGAGGGAAGGAGTAAGCATAGACAAGGAACCCTTACCCGAGGAGTCTTTCCTTTTAATCCCATAGAAAGTGCTTTGGAGGAACTGACCTCCTTTCAAGTCTGCAAGGAAATGCCCCACTTCATTCCAGCACCTGCTCCTCTCTGTAGGCTAGATGCTGAGCTGTGATCTCCCCCTTCCTACTCCCATCACTGGACACCAGCCTTCCAGATCACCATCCCCCACCCGCTTCTACCTCTTCAACTTGAGACTTCCAAATGCCAAGTTCCCACCTTTGCATAGCCGGTGCAGCTCATCGAAGCTTCCAGGGTTGGGCAGAGGTTCCTCTCGACGGGGGCTCCGGCGATGCAAGGCCCCCATCGGTGCCAGGCCTAACGTGTTCCCCATTTCAGTCCAGGGAACGGGAAAGGGGCCGCGGCTAGCTTGGGAATGGGAGCTTTGCTCCTTCTAGCTCCCACGGACCCCACCCCCCATCAGCCAGATCCCTAGTCCCAGAAACTTCCGCATGGTCCGAGGGTAGACCTGCAACAGGAAAAGTGTGGGGAAAGAGCACTCTCATAACCAGTGAGAAGAACGAAACCCAGGTACGATCCTGTCCCATCCCGGATCCCTCTCCCTTACCTGTCACCCCGTCCCCTCCCCCACGCTCTAACTCTAGCCCCCAACACAGACCTCACCCAGCCCCCTACTTTCTCCTCTTAATTCCTAGGCTACAAGATGAGGCTTGCGATGCAGCGGTAGCCCTTACCGTCTCAGACCACTGTGCTGCCCCTTTTCCCCCGGCACTCCCCGGTCATCTTGATGGGGGCAGCCATCTTGAGTAATGGCAGGACTGCGACTTCACGATGCATTTTCAGCGTGGCCATGAGCGCCATCTTGGAAAAGGGCAAAAAGAGAGCTCAAAGACAAGAGCCTCCCCTGATTGGGCCCCGCCCAATCAATTAACAAAAAAGCCTCCAGGTCTCCCGGGGACCAATGGGCGAACAGGAAGCAAAGGAGTGGCAGGCCTACCATCTAGAGCGCTCCGAGCCCGACTCTGCAGAGGCAGGCGGGCCTGCTGTAATTCCTGTACTCAAGCCTATGGCCCTAAGCGCTCCAAGGTCGGAGACCTGTGGTGTGCGGACACTAGGGGGAGCACCTGGCAGCCTGAACCCGTGAGGCTCCCCGCAACAGAGAGCTTAGGGGCTCATTCTGTGAAGAGTGGTGAAGGGAAGACTCGAAACACTGCTTAGAAACCCATGTTCGTGTGACTTGTGGCCCCCAACACCACCCACGAACTCCTGGGGATCCACCTCACAGCGCCCTCACAGTCCTCCTCCAAATGAGGAGGAGAGCGCAGCTCTTCTGAAACATGCACTCACACCTCCCTCCTGGAGTCTACACCTCAGACGTCATGCCTTGACCTCTTGGTGGAATAGGAATGGGTGTGGGAGTTTAGGTGAAAGCAGGGCCTGCAGCCTTAGTTGTGGTAGAACCATTCCCTGAAAGAGTTGTCTGCCTGTAGTTAATCCTTCCTTTCTGATTCCCCACGCAGAGTTGGCCAAAAAAGCTAGGAATATGGACTTCCACCTGCAAATGGAAGGGCCGGGGCAAGTCAGTAGAGAACAACCCAAGTGCCAGCTACTGGGTAGGGGAACACTAAAGAGATATTTTGGGTCTGGTCACTAGGCCTCTCTAGCTCTCATAACTCTCCCTCCCTCAGGAATTCTGAGGGCAAGAGAAACTGCTTCTAATAGCTATTAACTCATTTCACCTGGAGACCTCCAGTCCTTGGAATATAGCTCTGCCTTGCTCACCATCAGCTGGGATGAGGACTAGGGCCTTGGTCTGAGAGAGATGCCGTGGCCCCTGCTAACGCATACTGGCTGACCACCACCTAGACCCTAGAAGACCAGTGACCTTCAACTTTTATATTGATAGAAGACTCTCATTCCCTTCTTTCTCTGCCAGAGCCCTCCAGCTGGGAGGGGGAGGGCAGCCTACTTTCTGAATTTGTTTTACTGGGGGTAGAGTGTGCTCATTGGTTAGTTTCCTGGAGGGTCATGTTTTCTCCCCCATCTCATTACACATTAACTCAAAGAAGGACAGAGTCTGTCACATCTGCCCTCTGACCCTACCTTTCATTCCCTTCCCCCTACCTCTGATTTCAGCTCCTTTCTCCTTTCTTCTGTTCCCCAATGTCTCTCTGACAAGTTGCAGAGAAGGCAGGTAGGGTTGGAGAGATGAAAAATACCTATAAATGGTCAAAGTTACAAAGGGCTGGGGACTTCATGTCAGACCTTCTCTGAGAAAAACTAGGGCTCCTGCTTTCTGTAGCATTCTGCCCCCAAGGACTACTACCCCAGACTCCAATAGAAAGCAGAATGCATCTCCGATAGGGTGGAAGTCACTTCTCTTAAGATCTGTGCCCTTTGTTCCACCCCACCTCCCTATCACCAGAAGGCCTCCATGTGCTTGTCCTCTCCTCCCCTATTTCTCCAACTTGTTTACTCCAACATGGCCTCTGCCCCACTGGACACCTCCACTGTTCTTGTCGCCTGACAGTGGGTGGGGAAGCAAACAGGTATATAACCCCTGACTCCTAGTCAGGACACGCACAGCCAGCAAGGACAGACATTGCCTTGGTAAGGTGAGATAGCAAGAGGTATGGGCAGCATCCAAAGAAGACTAGGTTTTAATGGTGGGAAGGGAGGAAACTGCTTTGGAGTGGGCCCCTGGGTAATGAGATCCCCAGGGAGGGGCTGAAGTCCCTCAGCTTCAGTGTCCTCCCCTGTCTCCAACTGTTCCCAGGCCATCTTCCCCTCCATCACCACCATGAAGCTGCTTGCTTTAACTGTGCTGCTCGTCACCATTTGTAGCCTTGAAGGTGAGTATGATATGGAAAAGAGATCCCCAGGAGGAGGAGGTGCCAGGGGTCTGAACTATCCATCTGTCTGTGTTCCTATGCCCAGTCTGGCAACCAGAGGGCTCAAAAAGGAGAACTTTCCCCCTTAAGACCCAAAAAGCCCATCCAAAGTCCTGGAACTAGATACTAGTTTGGGGAGGGGGCTGAGTACTGGGTACTGGCCAGTACTGGTACTTTGCCAGTACTGGATACTGGCAAAGGTGTGCAGGAGGCCAGGACTCGTTGTTTGAGGCCTAGCTGAGGGTGTGTTTCTGTGTGTGCATACTTGCAGGGGCATTGGTACGGAGACAGGCAGAAGAGCCAAGTCTGCAGGGGCTGTTTTATCAGTACTTCCAGACTGTGACTGACTATACCAAGGATTTAATGGAGAAGGCCAAGGCCCAGGATTTTCCGGCTCAGGCGAAGTAAGTCTCTGGGAAAGTGGTTTAGGGACTGTGGGCCATGGCACAAAAGAAAGGAAGATGGGACACCCAAAGGTGGCTGGGCTCAGGCTAAGGCAGTAGGGAGGATTAGCTTTAAATTGAGAGAAAATTTCCTTCCTCACCATGTGATCCCATGGCCTCTTGGACAGTCAGGGCAGCAGGAACTGGGCTTTAATGTCACTCTGGGGTCTGCTCCTCTGCCCTGTGGAGGCCTTGCTTTTCCTCCTAGGGCTTTGCCATGGCAGGATGGACCAGGCACTAGAGTTTGGGATCCTGGGTCAGACTGCCCACCAGCAGTGAGACACTGCCAGGGCCTCAGGTGCCTGATAGTGACCTGTAATCCCTCATAATTCCAGCGCCTACTTTGAGAAGACTCAGGAGCAGCTGACACCCCTGATCAAGAAGGCGGAAACAGGCCTGTTTAACCTCTTTAGCAGTTTCATAGGACCCAAAACAGAGCCTGCTGCCAAGTGAGGTATAGGGGCCATTTTCCTGCATCCCAGCTGGCCCCTAGAACACTCTCGGCCAAGTCTGGAGCCCTTTGCCCCACTCTCTGCTTGTTTTCTATAATAAATATAGGAGTCAAGTTGTAAGTCTGGTGTGTTTGGGTACTGGGAACTGTGGGGAGCAAGGAATAGGAGGAAGGACCAAGAAAAATATGCTTTTAATAAGAGAGGATTTGGGTGTGCAGGGATAGAGAGTGTTGGAGAAACAGGTGCTAAAAATGACAGGGTAGGGGTGCTAGTGATTTATCTCCAAACCAAAGGACTCTTCCCATAGGCCAGAGGAGTTCTGCAGTGGAGACTAAAGAGTATTTGATTGAACATATTCTGTGGAAGAAACTGAATCCCTAGGTTCCTAGGGAATCACGGGAAATGAAGGCACCCCTCAGAATTTGCTCCTGATCATCCTGTGATCTATCTAACCCTACTACCAAAATCTCTTACCCAACCCCCTGTCTGGGGACACCACCCAAAGTTTCTTCCCTACACTATTTATAGGTCTGGGCTGGGAGCCAGCTCAGAGCCTAGAACTAGTAGCTGTCATAGCAAAGACTGGCTAGGTGGTTCCACAGAAATTTGGGGAACTGTAATAAGTCAAGATGGGATGGAAATAAGGCTGGTTGATGAGGAAAGACATAATCCCAAACCATAGGGCAAGGGAAAATGAGGCAATTTCCATAAAAACTTGTCACACTTTCAAAGTTACTTTCCCTGACTCACCTCTCATCTGAAACCCCCTCTTCCCCAGATAACTGCAGTAGTTCCAATTTCTTTATCTATCAACCAATCTCTTCTGTCTGACCATGAGTTCCTCACTGCTCATGATTACCTTGCTCCCTTTTCTTCCCCAGACTCTATTTTTCACTCATGTAACAAAATATCTAGGGATAAAAGATCTCAGTCTGTCACTGGCAAAGTGGTTTTTGGGTAGGTTTAATTTAAGTTAAATTAATTAATTTCAAAGAGCTTGTGTTTCCTCATGGATTAGTGAGTGGATGGAATGGTTATGCACCGAAACATGTAGTCAAGATGCTGTGGGAAGTATTGCCCAGCACAGAAGTTCAGGTGAAAGCCTGGGATTCAAAATCCACTCTGACAGGGCTCCTGGTTCAGAGATTGGGCAGGCAACTTCTGTTGGGGGTCACATATTGCCAGGGGATCCTACTTCCTGGTGGAACTGAGAATAGGGCCCACACAGACAAGGGGAATGGTGGGGATCCCTTAAACTCACCCTGTGCTCCTAGGAGCTGCCCTCTCATCTGGACCTGCCCAATGCACTCCTTTGCTTAACCCAACATGCCCATTACCTCTAAGGTCCCTCTTGCCCCAGAATCACTGATAACTCAATGTTCCTCATAAAACCTCCCAATAGGTGGGCCTCCCCTGGTGGCGCAGCAGTTGAGCGTGGGGTTGCAAGGCTGCCCCCAGCCTCTGCAGCACCAGTTCGATCCCCAGCCACCGGCGAGAGTCCCACAAAAAAAAAAACAACCTTCCGATAGGGCATCATACCCTCCCCTCTGCCCATTAGACTTCCAGCTGAGCTAATGCTTGTGCATTGCAAGCTGTCCCCACACTTTCCTGGAAGCCTCTCTGATCCACTTTGGTGATTATTTAGGGTTGGACACTTGGGCTCCCCCACAACCCAAGAGTGATTCAATTTGCAAACACAGAAGGCCAGGCTGGGTACAGAGGTCACTTATTAGGTTTGAATAACACTGGATGCACCTAGACTCCTATCCAATTCCATGTTAGAAAATGAGGGGTCAAGGGCCATTCTTTCCCCAGGCACAGTATTCATCCCATACCGCACTGAGAAAAACAGTCCTGAAATCTAAAGACTGTGAACGCTGTAAGGTCAGGAGTGGTGTCTGCCTTACCCAGATTGGTACCTTCAATCGTCAGCCTGGTGTCTGGTGCAAGCAGAATCAATATGTGAGAAATGATTGAAGGAGCAGAGCCCAGTCCATGGCAGTTTATTGGTGGCACTTCCTTTCCATTGTTAGTGGGGTTGAGGATGGGGAAGAGGAGAGGGCTGGGGTCAAAGAGTGAGACTAGAATATAACATTAACAAATAGCATCTGAACAGAAGTTGTTAATGGAAGGAGCCACTGGTGTCCATTAACCAGGGGCAGAGCATCATCACAGGGATAGGGCCAGTGGCATTAAGGGTGTAAAGGCATCTGTGATGCCAACCATGTGGGCTGGGAAGAGGACCAGGATCAGAAGGATGGGACTGAGGGTGTCTGTCCTAAAGTCATTGTGGTGGTTTATCATGCTTCAGAGTCTCGTAAGTCTCCTGATTCCGGGTGCTCAGGCCCTGGAGGTGAAGGTCAGAGAACAATCAGGAGCCTGAAGCTATCACAGGGACCCCATCAACCCCTGCAGACGCTATCTCTTCCAAAGTTCACTGGAAATGCCACCCTCCTGCATTAACTTCCTGGAACTGGGGTGGGTGAGTGAGGAGGGTTTACTTACCGTGTAAATGCCATCTGATTTCTGGGGAGGAAAAAGAGTAAACATTAGAGACCTACCCTCCTTCAGCACCCCAGCATCTTCCCCACCCAGGGGTGGCTGGCTCCCTTGAGTAGCGAAGAATATTTGGACTTTCTGGGGCATGGATACATATTTGCGCACAGGGCTAAACACCCCCCCCCCCCCCAACACACCATACAACTCTCATATACTCATTGTACTGGGCTCTTCCTTGCCACCTGCTGAATATTTTACTTGTGACTCAGCTGGGTGGCAGGGTGGGGAGGGGAGTATGGAGGGAGCCTCTGACGCTTACGCAGTTCAGCACCAAAGAATCATCCCTCTCAGAAGCCATAGGCCACATGGCTAAAGCCCCAGAAGGGCTGAGTTTGAAAATTTGTTGACACCCAGGTTGGGGGGAAGGGAGGCCTGGTCTATACCTCAAATCTGACGGCAGTTGCCTTCCGAACCTGGATCTGAGGAGGGTAAAAGTCATTAGTAACGGTGAAGTCAGTGACCCACCCCCTTCCTCCAAAAGAGGAAACCCCCTCCTTTTATTCCCTCTCCTGAATCCAGGCTGCCACAACCCTCCCACTTCTGACCTCACCAGAGTCTGCTCACCCCTGTGCCCCTTGCCTTACCTTGAGTCGACAGTAGAGCAGGGTGAGGATGATGCCGTACAGAAACAGGATTGCATCCAGGATGTAGCAGAGCTGAGGCTCTCCCAGGGCCTCTGAGAACAGAGGTGCCCATGGGGTCAGGGGTCAAGGTATAATTGGTTCTCAGAGGAGAGGGAAGGGGGATGGGGCTCCAAGAAGTAGCTCAAGGCCTGGAGAAACCTTCCAGAGAAGGAATTAGGTCTCTCCCTCCCCCTAGGTTGGGGTGGTGAGGAAGCATGAGGGGTTCTGTTCCATGGAACTTCTATTGCAGCAGCCCCCAGCCTCTCTCTATAGCACTGCGGTTCCTCAGGTATATTGAGTGTGCACAGCTCTCAGGGGATTCATTCGAGTTCACTGGACTAAGACCACAACCTCAGCCCAAAGGGGAGGGGGAGGGGAGGCAGTGATGAACTTCAGCGCAGAAACCACAGGGGTGCCTCTGCTGAGTCCTGTGACCTGTGGCTGAGGGCCGGACAGGAAGGATGTGCGTTGGGGAAGGGAGAGAAAGCAATTACTCCAGCATTGGTCATTATCTGACCTTGGACTTCTCGCTGGGTCCCACCACCCAACACTTATAACAAAGGGGCTGCTTTCCTAGACCTTAAACATTAAGGATTATGCCCACAGCCTGGGCCAACACCTTAGCCCCCTGCTTCTGAGAGAGGAAGTCTTGTGCAACTAAAAAAATCAGGGGGTCTGCTCTCCTATCTGCTCAGGCTCCTATCAGAAGGGCTCAGGGCGCATGTGACCAGTGAGATAAAGCACTTTTTATTCTCTGAAACTCTTTCCCTAAAAAATTCTGCACAAATCTCAAAACCACCCTGTGAGGTAAACATCATCACTAACCTACAAATGACAAAACCAAGACTTGGAAAAGCTAAGTAACTTGTTTTCCGTTAAGTAGCAGGCTGCTAGCAAAGCCAGTATATTTTGTTAGCTCTGAGTCCCAGCACCGCCTCAGCTCATGGCAGGAGTAAATCCCTCCCACCAGTCGCTGCTGGCCACACAAAGGCTCATGTCTTCTTTCCATTTCCCCAGTTTCATGAGCCCCCTTCACCCCAACAGCAGCTGCAACCCTCCCTCTTCAAAGCACATCCCCTCCCAGTAAAGAGGAGCCAGAGTAAGAAGTGAATTCGTCATGATAGGCCTTAGAGCCGCTGCCACCTCCCCATTTCTGCTTCTATTCCTAGAAATGCCCAGGCTTTAGAACTGGGCCCTTGGTGCTGCCCCACCTCAGGCCAACTGCTAACAGAATGTGGTTCAAAGGTGCCTAGTACTGACCCCAGAGGCAGCAACTGGGTTTTTCATTTCTATGCGCTGTCTTCCCCCTCCCCCCAAGCACATGGACAGATAGCGGCCTTCCTAAAGGGGCTGTAGAAACGTGATTAACCAGCTAGAGACCAACTCCCAACCAGCTCTCCAGGTGAGTTGAGCATGGAAAGTGGAAGCTTGCCCCAAACCAGCTTTTTTGAGCCATAGAACCACACTCCCCTCCCCTGCCCAACGGAAGTATCAATCCTAAAAAAGTGAAGAGGACAAGAAAGGTGGGGACAGGCTTGTGCCCTGAGGGGGACTGGAGAGAACCAGCCCCAGGGTGAGTGCCCATCTGCCCATTGTCGACCTTCTGCTGGTCTGCCTTGGCCCCTAGACCCGAATCTTCCTTCCCACCCTAGAAGTCCTGCTCGCTGTCCTCATCAAACCCTCTCACCTGCTTGTTCAACCAGGAGAAATAAGAGCAAGGCCACTGCAGGAATCATCTTGGGCAGGGGGCCGAAGGGCCAGAGCCGGGCAGACACTGACAGCACTGCGCAGCTGTCTCAGCCGAGGCTCCCTGACCACAGAGTTCCCCCCTTCCTGCCACGCCTTCCCCCAGCTTTGGCCCCTTCCCCTTCCTGCATTCGAGGCCGGGCGGCGCCCGGAAGGGCCAACCAAGAGAGCTAGGAGAGCTGGGCACTTACGCCCGAGTCCCAGGGTGGCCAAGCCCGACTTCCATGCCCCGTGGAAACTCCCACCCCAGGAAGGGCTGTCGAGGCCCGCCCTCTCACACCACCGTTATGAGCTACATGCTGACACATTGCCACTCGAAGTTCCTGAAGACCCTCCATTGCTTTTTCAAGCCACCTGGACTCTGGCCCCTGTCTTGACCAAGGGGTTTACCAAATTGTGTGGGCAACGAGGTTAGTGGGGGAAGTTGAGGGGGGAAAAGAGGAAATGGGGAATGGAGAAGTGGAAAGGACAAGAGTCAGAGAAGGGGCGGAGATGAGCAGGAAAAATTGCTATGAACTGAGTTTAACAGAGAAGTGGAAAGTTAACAAACACTCAAGAGTCCCCTCAAAGTGAAAGACAACAAGACAGCAGAAATTGGGGCCGAGGGGCCGCAGGGCGGCTAATTTATTGTAAGTTCTCCTTTCCTAAGTACATGCTCAGAAAGCCTGACAGCCAGGTGCTCATGTACATGCACACACACATCCACACACGTCCCATCCGAATGTTGACACACTCCATGAAGGGAAATGATTAGCAAGGAGGTCAAATGCCGCTCGCCTGCTCACCGATCTACTTCTCCAAACACGATGTCTTGGGTGCCTAGGAGGTCAGGGGGGAGGAGGAAAAAAGTGTATTATAAAGGATCCAGAACCCATTACCATGCCCGAGAGAGTGGGGATTTGAGTCCATGCTCACAGTCTCTGTGGTACAGGACATGTTCTGTTTCTGTCCCCAGGCAAAGCCCCTTGCCTAGGACATCCCTACCATGGAATAGCTGCGTACCTATGATGGCAACAACGTCAGCCAACATGTGTCCTTTAGACATCTTGTCCAAACCAGCCTGCAGAAATGGAAATAGAACAAGTTAGGAAGGGAAGAAAGTTTATAAAAATTGTGACTAAGGTCAATAATGACTGGATTCATTTGTTTCAGTCAGGATTCTAACTGAGGTTGTTTCTTACCAAGTGGGCAAAACCAGGAGCCTTGATCTTGCATCGGTAAGGGCGGCTGCTGCCGTCAGACACTAGGTACACTCCAAACTCTCCCTGTCCGAGGAAGAAGTTGGCAGCCTCCATTAACAGGAAGAACAAAACCTCCCTATTCACCCTCACATCCTCCTTCACCAATGAATGAGCATTCACTTAACATCTATCTTGGTCACTTCCCCACACACTGCCCTTCCCTCCCGCTTCTCCGCTCACCTTAGGCGCCTCAATAGCAGTGTATGTGGCCCCTGGAGGAACTTGGTAACCCTCAGTATACAACTTGAAGTGATGTATCAGTGACTCCATAGATGTCTGAAAAGAGGAAGAAGGGAGCATCATTGAGCCAGACCCAAACGGTCTTCCCCAGCAAAAAAATGGTCTCTACTCTCAGGGAGACTGAAATCCACATGCAAGTCAGAGAGCAAAGGAGATGCAGGATAAGAAAGGAGGCTGTAGAAGGTTAAGAATCTATACAATGAACTATTTGAAAAAGGAAAACTGAAAAATACAGTGGAATTCAAGGTATTTCTCCTGGCAGCAGGCTCCTTCCCAGACCATTCCCTCCCCTGCAGATGACCTTCATCTCTGCGCGCTTAGGTGGAGACACTTTGGCATCATCAACTTTGATCTCCCCAGGAGGCATCTTGTTTAGACACTGAGAGATGATTCGAAGGGACTGGCGCATCTCCTCCACCCGACACAGGTACCTAAAGTAGATGAAACAGGAAGACAGGAGAAAGCAGAAGAGTATAGCACACAGGGCTGGGCAGGACAAGGGGCTGACCTGAGGCATGCCTGGTGAACAGCCCTCACTCCCTCTCCCATGCAGCGCGTCTCTCTGCCAGGCCACCAAGGAGAGCCTGCAACTTTCTGACTGTCGTCTTGGATCCTTCCCCAAATCCTATCCTACTTTTTCCAGACCATGCCTGACAGTATTTCCCTATTCGCTTACCCTTTGAAATACTTTTTGGACTACAGAACATCAAATAAACTCAAAAAGGAAACAAGAGCAACTCTTAGAGTCAGTAAACAGGAATGGAATTTGAAGCTTAGAATCTAGCAAAAAGAGCAATGATCAAGATTCTAGTCCCATCCTGAGCTAATCTCTTTTTTTTTTTAAATAGAGGCATGTTTTATTTATTTATTTGTTTGTTTGTTTTGTTTATACATGCACTGGGTACAGTCAGAAGCGCGGGAGGGTGAGAGAATTCACCAGAGCCAGAGCGGGGAGCAGAGCAGGCAGAAGGACCGAAGTACACTGCTGAGGGGAGCAGCGGGCGGCAGGAGAGGTCTGCGCGCCATGTGGGACCCTCCTCCGGTGGCTGGGGAGCAGCCAGGGATTGAAACAGCGCCGCAGAGGCCGCGGGCAGCTTCGCAACCCAGCGCTCTACCGCTGCACCACCGGGGAGGCCCCTGAGCTAATCTCTTTTTAAAATAAGAGAAGTAAAACACTTTATTGGTTTCTCAGTAAGTTTAAATCCTTTAGGGGTATATCATCACATAGATTCTGTGTCCTATGGTCTTTTTTTTGTTTTGCTTTTTTCTTTTTTTTTGGTCCTATGGTCTTAATAGGAAGGCTGCTTCAGGGCTTCCCTGGGGGCCTAGGGGTTAAGCCTCAGCACGATCATCACTACGCCTGAGTTTGATCCCCGGCCAGGGAGCTGACCCACACATGGTGCAGCCGACCTCACCTGTCTTGCCAGCTTTCCCCTTATCAGTGTATTTCAGTGAATCTGCCTGTTCTGCTTCCCACTCCGTCTCTCTGGTGAATCCTATCTCCCCTGTTCCCCCTCCCACACACACACCCCTCTGGCCTACACTCCAGTTCGTCTACAAAATAAATATTTTTTAAAATATATATAAAAAAAAAAAGGAAGGCTGCTTCAGAACTTGACACAAACCATGCCACTGTCACCATGGCACATGTGTCATCTTCTCTCAAATGAATCTAGTTTCATTCCATTTACCACCAGGAGTCACTGTGTATTTCTTTGCTCTGTACACATAAGCACATCTCTGGCCTAGAGAGAATCCAATTTCACCTTGAGCATAAACACCTTCAGTTTTAAGAATTGCGTGTTCCCTCTGGTTCTGAAGTAGCCAGCAAAAACGGCCTTGGACCAGTCTTCTAGGCATATTTTAAAAGTCCCATGCCCAACAGGCCTCCACAGGATCCAAGAGGGCAGAAAGAGCTAATACCTAACTTTTATCCTCAGTTTTCAAAATCAACTGTAAAATGCACTCAAAATGAATTCGATTTAGGACACAGGGATGATGTAGGATAAAGCAAAGTGTCACCTAAGTAAAGTGCTTTGAAAGCAACCTAGTTTATCATATACAAGAGCCCTAGTAGATACTGACAAGTATGGTAAAGATGCAGGCAGCCAAGAGAAAAGGTAGGGAAACTAGCTGGACAGCGAGCTAAGCAAGGTCTTACCTATCGTAGCAGTCTCCTCGAGAGCCAATAGGAACGTCAAACTCCACCTGGTCATAAACATCATAGGGCTGGGTCTTCCGCAGGTCCCACTGGATGCCAGAGCCCCGGAGCATCACCCCGCTGGGGAGTGTGTAATAGAAATGAGGGTCCTTCCCACAAACCAAGAGCGGCACACTCTCCCCGTCAACCTCCCCTTTCCTTTCCCTACACTGCCAGCACAGGTTCAAACTCAGAGCATGGCAAGGAAGGTGCCACAGTCCTGAAGCCAATATGTGAGGCCTGAGATCCCCCCACCCTGAGGAGAGAAGTCTGATTCCTCCCACCTAAAACCATAGTTCAGCGCATCTTCTGCTGTCACAACCCCAATGTCCACTGTCCGATTTCGCCAGATCCTGTTGTTGGTCAGCATCTGTGAACCAAGAAAACTGGCGTGTAAACACTCCTCACAACAGCGTTCGAACCCCTCATATTTCTTTACAGCTGGGAACATAACCCCACAAGTCCTTCTTAGGGGAAGAGAGGGACTACTCCCGACTCTTACCTCCTCCACCTCATCAATCCGAAGAGAGAAGTTCTTAGAAAATTCGTAAATGTCATCCATCAGTCCCAGGGGTAGGTCCTACAGTCAAATGCACAGTGATCACTGAGTCCAGCAGAGCCCGCACTGAAGAGAAGAGGTTCAGCCTCCCACCCAGGGCTCTAGGATCAGCAGTCCCATCAGCCAGTGCTGCCCCCCAGTGGCCACCAGGAACCCACAGGCGTGGACTCTTGGGAGGCGGGAGGCAGAGCCTGCTCACCTGGTGCACGCCTCCTGGCCTGACGTAGGCAGCATGCATCCGTGCCCCAGATACTCGCTCGTAGAACTCAAACATCTTGATAGGACACACTGGGAATTAGTGACAAAGCCCTGGGCCCCTAAGTCCAACAACATGGTGGCCCACTCTCCTACCCCCTTCTTGTGCTCAACCAACTCCTCCTGACAACATTCCTTAAGAATAAAACCTAGGTTAAATACACCTTCTTCCCTAAGTGTTCTCCCTGTTCTCTCCGAATTATCTGTTTCCTTCATGCCTTCTCTACTTCCTGTGCTTCCTTCTCTCTTCCTAGACTTCCCTCCTCCTCATACCTTCTCCCTTTCTTCAAACATCCAGAAGAAAGGAGTCATGGCCCCAATGTCCAGAGCATGTGTGGTCACAGCCATGATGTGGTTCAAGAGTCGTGTGATTTCTCCAAACAGCACTGTAGAGAGGTGCGGAGAAGAGAGATAGAAATAGGCACCAAAAAGCTAGGCTGATAGAGCATCTCTGGGCATAGCCTGGGGTCTACATGCCAGGCTTGGGTTCAATGCTGCTAAGGTAGTGGTGGTGGTGGTGCACGGGGGGATAATGCTATACTTGCAGTGGCCGCAGAGGAAGGGTGGATGTACCTCGAATCCACTGGGCCCGGGGCGGAGGCTGGATGTTGAGTAGCTTCTCCACGGCCAATGAATAGGCCTGCTCGTTACACATCATAGACACGTAGTCCAGTCGGTCAAAGTAGGGAAGGGCCTGGGCAGAAGGGGAAGTCTGGTCACATCTAATAGGCTGAGGAGCCTTGGTGCAGCTGCCAGAAGCACTGCTCTCTGTGGACATCAGAAGTCGGTGTGCATAAGAGAAGTCTCAGAAGCCCCTAAGAGGCAGGATGAAACACCCCAATATTCAGTGGTATATTGGGAGATGTTTAAAAACTGGCTCTCTGAAGGGGTAGGAGGACCGTGATTTGTCATTTTTGAACTTCCTCAGTGAAATACCCCTACCAGGGCCAATTTTAAGCTCCCAACATTATATAACTGAACACAGCCAAGGGGAGAGTGGCAGAGCATACACCGTATTTTCACCACACAGATAAAATAAAGTAAATGCCTCAAGAGTGTAGCATAGCATGCTCCCCTCAGCAGTGTATTTCAGTCAATCTGCCTGTTCTGTTCCCTACTCTGTCTCTGGTGAATCCTCTCACCGACCCCCACATCTCTGGCCTGTACCCCAGCTCTTATATGCCTTAATAAATCTTAAAAAAAAAAAAAAAGTGTAGCATGGCAAAGAGTAGTGAGAAAAGGATGGAATAAATTCTGAATACTTCTTTGCTTTGTTTTTAATATAATATTTAATCATAAGTGGTTATCATTCAATTTTCAATAATGGTGATGTTTAACAACTGGCTCACAGAATTCCTGGGAATTTAACATCTGTTCTGGTGAGCAATCCCTGATTCCAGTGACACCTCTGTCAAAGATCTGTGCTTCTCTGAGATGTTGAGAAAGAAGGGTGTGATCAGTCTTAGAAATGCCTGGAAGTGAGGGATATAGGAAGACAGAGCCCAAGAAGGATGGGCTTGGTTTCTGGTAGGAATGTTGGGTAGAAACAGTTGCCAAGAAAGTGATGTCTAATCTGTCTGTTGCTGAACAGCTTCAGTTTCCAGGAAGGAGGCGGAGCCAAGAGGCCCTGTTTGGGACAGCCAGTTCTTGCCCTGATGTCACTGTGACGTAGATAAAGCTGCAGGGTTAACTGCACTGACTCTGGGACCAGAAAGCCCCAGTGCCTCTCAGAGAAATCACATTCTAGTCAGCATCATCTCCTATGAAAATCTTTCTTCATAAGGGAAAACCAGATTCCTATCCCAGATCCAATTCCTTCAAATCTGACCCTCATCACTTGGGTCATGCAGTTCCCCCAGAAATGACAAACTCTCACAAACCCTCCAGGTCACACTGACTCATCAAGTGTTTTGAAAACAGACTTAAAACAGCTAGAAGATACAAAAATCAGCTGTGAATCCTAGGAGTTAACGTCTTTCTCCTCTCCCTGACACCAGGGACACCAACTTTGACGTATTAGTATGTTCTAAGAACAGAGAAACTGAGGCACTAGAGTAAGGGTAAAGAGGGCAGCCAAAAGGCAGCCAGTGAAGAGCCGCAAGTGCAGTTCCAGCTCCAAAGCATTTCTGTAGACAAACCAAATCCAGATGACAATATCCCCAACCACGACTTCCATAATCTCCTCCCCTGGGTTTGTTTTTTTTTATGCTATGCATACAAGAACTGAGGTATAGACCAGAGGTACAGGGGAGGGGGGATAGAGGACTCACCAGAGACAGAGTGGGGAGCAGAACAGGTGGATCTACTGAAATACACTGCTGAGGGGAGCAGCAGGCCAGACAGGAGAGGTCTGCTGCACTATGTGGGTCAGCTCTCTGGGCGGGGATCGAACTCATGCTGCAGTGGCTTCCAATAGCTTGACAGCACTGAGACTTAACCCCCTGTGCCACCAGGAAGGCTCTCCCCTGGAGTTTTGGGGGCAGTAAACCAGCAAAATACCAGGCTAAAGCATCCTGAGGTCCTGTCAAATGTGCAGCCCTCACCTGTAGGTAGGTCTTGTACTCAATGAGCTTCTCCGTGCCCCGGTGTAGCAGCCCAATGTGTGGATCACACTTGCGCACCATCTCCCCACTCAGTTCCATCACCAGGCGTAGAACTCCGTGGGCTGCTGGGTGCTGGGGCCCAAAGTTCAGGGTCAGGTTTGACACCAATGTGTCCTTTGGAGGGTCCACATCTGAGAAGTGAGAAATACTTCAGAGCCAAATGGTAATTCTCTTGGGAAGCCCCAAGAGAGGGCAAGGAGTCATCCTCTCTCCATGGATCCTGCTTGTCACCATTTCATGCCTTAATTCCCTAATCTCTCACACAACCAGTAAGAGGACCGTGAGAGGGAAAGAGGGGATGTAAACTTCCTGATGAGAAGGACTTTGTGCCGCTCTCATTCCATGTTTCCCAGGATACCTTAGTGATAACACTAATAACAATAACTTATAGAGTCCTTACTATGGGCCAGGCAACTACTCTAAGCATCTTATTTATTTTCATTAATTTAGTTGTCACAACCATGTGAGTAGTGGATATTATTATCATCCTCACGTTATTGGAGAAACTGAAACCAGAGAGGGAAAATGACTTTTCACAGTGCTAGTCAATGGCAGAGCCAGCATGTTACCCGCCTATTCAACTCCAGGCTCCACTATGATACACCGCCCTTCAAATGTTTCTGATAAATGGTCAACCAATCATGAAATGTATCCCTAATTCTTACTGCTGAAGGACAATTCCGACCCTAAGAAACTTACAATTTGTTTTGGTCAGTAAGTACATGTGAGAAACGAGTAACTCTGGTGAAGCTTACAAATTACCAAGAAAGTGGCGTAGCCATTAAGTATTCAAAGCAGGGAGAGACCACCATGAAGACTACGTGGAAGTAGGATCTGTTTCGATAACACTTTGGAGGGCTCACCATATGCCAGTCACACATTAAGTATTATCTTACTTAATCATCACAATAATACTATGAAGGAGGTAATTTATTCACTGGTAAATGGTAAATAGAAATTTTTTAAAAAATTATTTTATATATTTTTTACATCATTCTTCATTTTTATACAATGTATGCTTTATCATCTTGGGTATAGTCCCTGTGGAATTCGCACCACCAATTCACCCATGTACCATCACCATAGTCCCCTGTAACAAGCTCTTCCCATCCATTTCGATGCAACTCTCTCCTCCCCCCTGCAGAATGTCTCTAGTTTATAGTTGCCTGTTGATTTTGATTTTTTCCTTATTATAATTGCTTTTTTTTTTTTTCCTGATCCCTTATTGGGATCCCCTACAATCCTCCTATAAGTGAAACCATCTGGTATTTCTTTTTGAAAATTGAGATTTAAAACCACATGCTACCTTTGCAGCTCAAATCCTTCATCATGGGCTTTGGAGTCAGAGGGACCCAAATCTGTCATTCAGACACATTGTGTATCCTCAATCAAGTTTTAATATCCCTGCACCATAATATCCTCAAATTTGGGCTAACACTAGGATTACTTTCATAGGGTTGTTTTGAAATAATGCAAATTAAATACTTAGCACTTGGTAGGTACTCAGTCATTGCTACTGTTAAGTTTTTGAAAGGTAAGTCGAAGTGCCTTTGAAGGTTTTTGAGAAAAAGAATGAATGACCTGGTAAAATGATGTTTCAGGAAGATGTCATGATATTATATAGGAAAGGAGGTGGGAGGCAAGATCAATGGTATGAAGCCAGTGAAAATCCTCCCCCACCCAAAGCAGGGTGGAGCTAGGCAAGTGGAAAAAGCTAGAGAGGACACAGGAGAAGAAAGGAAGCAGGATGGAGAGCCAGAAGGAAACCTGAAGGAGGCACATGGAGCAGAGAGGCATGTGATGGAACTGCGCTTGCTTCTTGGTACTGGACTGATTGAAACAGACATGGGTGAGAGCCCCGTGGAGAGGCTAACAATGGCAGTTTTTATCTTGGTTTTGATTTTTCTCATTTCCTCACAGACTTGTCTGGCTATTTCTGACCATTTTCTATGGGTCCCTGATGGAAGGTGCTTTAGACATGTGGCAGGCTTTTTGGCTTTGCTTTGGGCCAATCCTGTTTGACTGGACATTTACCCACAAGGGGATGGGTAACTTTGGGTGCTTGATTTAGAAACTATATTCTTTGTCTTTTCAGCACTGCACACTAGTTAAAGTTCTTTTCCATTAAAGGTCTTATATGTTTTGTCTTAATGCGGTGGACCGCAAAACCTATTTAGAGCAGGCAGGTTTGGGGGTTCTCCCTGCCCTCTAACAAAAAGTCTCCTGAAATAATCAAGATCAAATATAACAGAAATCTGATCAGGTGTGAAACATGAAAGAATCCTCATGGTTTGGGGAGTAAGTGGACATACACAGAGGGCAAGAGAGAAACCAGCCAAAGACGGTGAAAAAAATGTAGTTCTGAGGAATCAGGAAAATAGGGGTGTCACTGATCCAAACCAAAAGACAAAAGGAAGAGCACGTAATGATGCAGGAAAAACTGTTTGTATTCAGGAAGACCAGTTTATCTGTTGTCAGAAATGGAAGTATACTAAACCTCTGGAAAAAGCTGAAGCTAGCAATTTCGCTTTGGTAGGACCTGGTACCTACTCCTTCCTTTCTCCTGGAACATTGTTCCTTTCCTCTGCTTGACAAATTCCTGCTATTATCACTATTTGTTGAATTGCAGGGTGAAAGCAGCAAAAAGGTTAAAACCTGTGTAAGGTAGAGAGCTCAAGGGCACTTAGGAATCATTTTGGGCAGGGATGGTTGTGGGCTGGGAAGTGGCTGTGGGCACTCACCATTCCAAGGTGGAGGTTTCCAGTGGGCTGTTTCCTTGGTAGGGAACATGACAGCTCCCCCAAACTGTTCTGCCCATTCCACATCTGGCTGCCATTGCCGAGCACCTCTGGGGAGATGAAACAGATAGTAGGCAAAGGGCCTTAACAGCACTTGGTTCCTCTGTTCCCATTCATTCAGAGGGCCCATAGAAAGGGTTCTTGCATTCTTCAACCCCAAATCACTGACAGAGTTAGTGTAGCTTTGGAAGAACAAGCTAAAACACTAGGAGTTCCATTACCACTAACAAATTATGGCAGAATCACTTGACCTGTCACCTGTCCACAGGTTGTGGATCCTAGCCCCCACATAGTGTGCTCATATTTATAGTCCCATTCTGGTGAATAAAAATTCAAGAACAGTGTTTATTCAAGGTCAACTAGAAACTAAGAAAAGGAGAAAAAGAGACAGACACCCTTCATGATGGCTCCAAGGTTCAGCTTAAGTATGGCCAGACTCATGCACTGGGGACTACCGGGCATCTTGCTTTGTGCTCCTCTATTAAAACCCCACCATCAGGGGTGCTTCCACTGATGGCACCCCATGACGGAAAGCGGCAGGCGCAGCAGGGCATAAAGCAAAGGTGACACTAACACTACCGTTGATAGGCAAGGTCCCTCCATTTCACCCCTGGCAGAATGAGCTCAGGGTTTTCCATCCCCCCTCGGGCAGAGCGGGTGCCCCAGCACCCTAGAGCCAGACAGTGAAGACCTGGGCAAGGGAGTCGCAGGCCGGTGTCATGTTTCCTAGGGGCACAAGGCCCGTATAGCTCCCGCACTCGAGAGACCCTAGATTGGGGCGGGCACACCGGAGACGCCCAGGGCCTCACCTGCAGGGTTGGGTCGGCAGTCGGAGCCCTGCCGCGGGTCGCAGCGCCCGGCCCGCGCCACCCCGCAGCCCACATAGCGCCCTGAGCGCCGCCATCTTGCCCGCTGCGGACTGCAGAAGGAGAGCCGGGCGGAAGTGGCGTCGCACCGCCTTGCAGGCTTCTCTCCCGTCAGCGCCGCGCAGCCGCCATCTTGGAAGCGGGCAGCCTGCGACCTGACGACATCCGGGTCTCAGACCGGCTCCGGCTCCGGCTCCGCCCCTACCCGCGTGTCCTGGCTGAGAGTAGGATCGTGCAGTTCCCCTAGGGTCCGCTCCGCGCTCTGTTCCCACCACAGCTTGGGCGCTGCCTTCCCAATCCCCTCCACTTGACTGCCTTCTGGGACAGCCCCAGCTCTGCCAATTACCACCACCTACCCTTTCCCCCATTCCAGAAGTTACAGAGGGGTGCAAAGCCTGCTAATTTCCGTATGTCCTAAATGGATTAGGGTAATGGACCCTAGTGAGGCTGGGCGGGTCTGAGAGCTCCCGCCAAACCCAAATGAGAAAGAGCCTGATGCCAAGGCCACCAGCATGAGAGCATGCTGTCAAGTGGGTAGGGGCCGCAGATCGCAGATGAGAAGGGGAGGCCCCTATGCAAGAGCACCTAACTGCCGGGCTTCCAAATGTACACTTCCAAATTGCACACCCCACTTCCACCCTGGCTGTCTCTTTCTGTCCTGTCTTCCTGACCCAGAGTAGGTCCAGGGCAGCCATCAACAGCATGGAAATGCAGTAGCACCAGAGTTAGTACCCTGTGTCTGTAGGGAAGAGACTGGAGGAGTTTTGCAGCCTCTCCCTTGGCCTCCAGGCACAGCTCCAGCTGGGCCACCCTTGAGTTTGCCCCTCCCTCCCACTCTGAGCCTAGAAAGATGCCTTCTGTACAACTCCCACAGACAGGGTCTCTGGAACACAGCCCACCAGCAACGGGACAGGGTGGGGCGGGCGGGGAATTCTTAGCTGTAGAGAAAGAGGAAAGCCAAACTTCCAGCCTAGAAGTTGACCTAATGGGAAACTTACCAAAGGGTGTGTCCCTATCCCTGCCTTTGGGGACTGCTTGGGACCTGGGCGGACTGAGCAGTCTTCACCCAGCCAGAGGCTCTGCCTTTGTCACCCCCTTAGTTCCCTTCCTTCTCCCTGGGCCTTCTCTCCCTCCACAGTTGGAATATAATGTGCTGTGGGACAGGGGGATGCAATGGACTGCCTTGATTTGCCCTAATTTAGCTTGGGAGAAGTTGGGATAGACACTTTGCTGCTTGGCTCTGGGGGTAGCTTGAGCTGGGACTGATGTGAGGACTCCTGGGGGCTTTAGGACACTGAAGCTTTTGTTACTTCTCCCTGCTACCAACACCCCCACACACCCTCTGGTAGGACTCTAAGGCCCTTTGTCTCTCACTAGTCACCCCCTTTGTCCTCATCTCAGATGGGGGGTGGAGAGGGGCAGTGAGAGGCCTCTGGTGATGGCTCCTCTTGCCCCTGCCTTTTCTAGTCTCCCATCCTTTGTCTGACCGCTTCAGTCACAACCCCCTTAACTTAGAACTAGGGTCAGGGCATGTGGTGGGTCAAGACATATGGCACCCACAGAGGGGGGGGTGAGAGGGGAGTGACAAGGCAGGTATTGGTGACCTGAGCAGGAAGGGTGGGGAAGGGAAGTATCTGGGCGGATATGACATAGGAGACAGGAGGTGACAAGGCAGAGACAGAAAAATGGGGGCAGGGGCAGGTGGTCCACCCTGGAGAGGAAAGGGATAGCTGGCAGCGCTCTCCTTCCTGGGGATATCCTGGGGAAATGAGTTGCCATAGCATGGGCTAAGCAGACTTTGCCCCTAATTCTGAGTCCTTTCCTTCTTTGCATCAAGGGTCCACCCCAAGATGTCTTTCTGAGTTCTCTCCAGTTCAGAATCTGGGAATCATCTTGCTTCTTTTCCCTATGCTATCTCTCCCTTCCAGGCACTGGGCTTA
Organism: Talpa occidentalis; assembly: GCF_014898055.3. Taxonomy (NCBI): domain Eukaryota; kingdom Metazoa; phylum Chordata; class Mammalia; order Eulipotyphla; family Talpidae; genus Talpa; species Talpa occidentalis. The sequence continues at coordinate 69,267,923 of NW_023601212.1, forward strand.
TTTCCCTCAGCACCCTTATTTCCCTGTACACGATGTAGCTGCCACCCTTTCCCTGTCCTGGAGGGAATGAGAAATAAAAGATTACTAAATATTCCATGAACATGAAATCTCAGGGCCAAGTAGGTCCAGAAGAGGGAGCCAGGTGGGGCTTCCCTCAATTGATAAAGGGTGCCTCTGGGTTCCAGAGACAGCAAGTCTATCCCTGTACTGGGGCTGGGCCTGCTGACTTGGGGTTGGGGATGGTTTTAAGGCAGTTGGGAGTAGGATCTGGGCCAAGAGCCTGGGGGAAGCTGCTGGGATCTGGGCCAGGGAAGTGGGGAGTCAGGAAATGGGGAGGGGGAGCCTTGGGGGGAATGGAGGCGGAATCATTATTCCGGGGTTTAGAGGGGGTGGGTGGTGGCAGCTCAACTCAGGAAGCCCAAGGGCGGGGGAAGGGCTGTTGGAGAAGAGGAGGTGCCACCTGGAACCCTCTTACAAAAGGGAAAGCTGTTAATCCTCTTCTTGTCCTCTACCCCTACGAGCCCTTTCTAGCAGCTCAGCTGGCATTGGGGCAGCAAATGCACTGACCTCCAGTCTCCAGGACCATCTTTCTGTTTCTGGTACCCTCCAGCTGCCTGGTCCCACCCTGAGCTGTGCTTTCTCAGTTCTGTCCTTTTCTAAGGCATCCTTACCTGTACCTCACCCTCCTCCCCAGAAGCTCCCTCCCTCCCTCAGCCCTAGAAGCAATTCAAGGGGCAGAGGGCAGCCTGAGAGAACCCTGAAAAAAGGGAGACCATGCCAGATTGGACAATGGGAGCCAGAATTCTCCCAGTACTGTGGTCCTTTCTGTGTGTGCTGACCAGGCTTTCTCTAACTTCCTACCCCTGCCTGGGCTCTGTCCCACCAAAAAGGGAAGGAGGCAGCTGAGAGACTGGGGTTGGGAAAAGGCTTGTCATCAGTTGGCCTGGTGCCTCAAATCCGGCTGCTAGAGATTCCCCTCCCCTGGGCAAGTCCTAATTTTTTTTTTAAAGGAAAACAAAAAGTAGGATTTTGGGAAAGCAATGAGACATCCATATGAGTTCTATCGACAGAGCACCAGTGAATGACTTTATCGCTCAGCCAATGGCAGAGGTTTGGGGTGCTTTATAAAAGTGCTGGCACAGAAAGAGGCTGGGGAGACCCATAGACACATAGAGAGGAGGAGACAGACAGACAAAGACACAGTGGAAAGAGGCAGAGCCAGGGCAGGCACGAGGCAAAGACAGACAGAGTCTAGCACAGAGGGGGCGGCTAGTGGCGCTCCAGAAGAGACAGGGAGAGACAAAGATCCAGGAAAGAAGGGGTGGGAAGAGAGTTTAGAGGCTCAGACCACCAGGCACTGCTCCTAAGTCTAAGGCCAAGTTTTCTCCCTCTTCTCCGAAGATTCCAGCCCCTCTGCACACTGCTTCTGACCCTGGCAGGAATCTGAACCCCTGGACCACAAAGAGGAGTTTTCCAAAGCTGGGTTGCTGGTGGGGGCTGGGTGCCCAGACGGCCTCAGTGCCTCCGGGAGGCAGCACGAGGGCCATGCATCCCAGGAGGGCCAGGGTAGGGTGCCGGCCACAGGGAATCTACCTCCACCAGTTCTTCCCTACAGTGCCTCTCCCAGTTTCCCCTTGGCTGCTCCTGCTGCCGCTAGCTTCCCTTCTGCCCTCTGCCGGGCTGGCCAACCCCCTGCCTGGGGAAGAGGAGATCGTGTTTCCAGAGAGGCTCAACGGCAGCGTCCTGCCAGGTTGGAGGTCCCCTGCCAGGCTGCTGTACCGCCTCCCGGCCTTTGGGGAGATGCTGCTTCTAGAGCTGGAGCAGGACCCTGGTGTTCAGGTCGAGGGGCTGACGGTGCAGTACCTGGGTCGTTCACCCGAGCTGCTGGGCGGGGCCGAGCCAGGCACCTACTTCACCGGCACCATCAACGGAGATCCTGAATCAGTGGCTTCTCTGCACTGGGATGCAGGTGCCCTGTTAGGGGTGCTGCAGTATCGAGGGGCTGAACTGCACCTCCAGCCCCTGGAGGGAGGTACCCCTAACTCGGCTGGAGGTCCTGGGGCTCACATCCTGCGCCGGAAGAGTCCTGCCAGAGACCAGGGTCCCATGTGCAACGTCAAGGCGCCTCCTGGAAGCCCCAGCCCCAGCCCGCGAAGAGCCAAGGTAGGCAACCCTGGAATCTGCACCCCGCAGCGTCCTCTGCCAGGCGCCATGTCTGTCCCACTGACCCCTATTCACCTTCTCTCCACCCACTTCCACTTTTGGCTCTTCTGCTGCCCTCCCTTCTGCCTGCCTTTCCTCTTTCCACTAGCCTCCTTTCCTGGGAAGGTTCTGGCTTCCTCCTACCCCAGCCATTGTCCCAGCCAGATCATGTATCACAAAGAGGGTTCCCAGATGTAAGTCAGATACTCTGCTTCCCTCCTCATCCTGCCCTTGACTGGCTATGGCACCTCTGCTGGCACAGTCCTTAGCAATAAGGCTCTGTTAATAGCCCCTTGGCCTTGCCTCTATTCTGTGGCCCAAATTCAATTTTTAGTTTCCCCCCCCTCCATACACACATACACACATCACCTAGAGGAGTGAGGTTTGAGGCCAAAGGGATTCACCTTTCACTTCTGGAGCTGCCTTCAAAAAATTGTTACAGCTGGGCCTCCCCGGTGGCCCAGCGGTTGAGTGCTTGCTGGGTTGCAAAGCTGCCCGCAGCCTCTGCAGTGCCGGTTCAATCCCTGCTGCTCCCCGGCCAGGCCACCGGGAGGAGGGTCCCACATGGCGTGCAGACCTCTCCTGCCGCCCGCTGCTCCCCTCAGCAGTGCACTTTGGTCCTTCTGCCTGATCTGCTCCCCGCTCTGGCTCTGGTGAATTCTCTCACCCTCCCATGCTTTTGACTGTATCCAGTGCTTGTATAAATAAATAAATAAATCTTTTTTTAAAAAAATTGTTACAGCAAACTGCAAAGGAGGGCAGCACCCATTCCTCCTACTCAGTCCCCTTCCCACTGTGGGGTAACTACAAGGCTGCCTGAGGCTCCATCCTTCTTCCCTCGCTGTCCAGTTCCCCTGCTTCTTCCCTCCCTTCTTTTCTCTCTCCTCCTTCCCTCCCTCCCTCAGTCTCCAGCTTTAATCCAGACCAGATCTCCACACCCGCCACGCTGAGAACTGGCCCTGGCCCTAACTGCTGACTGAATTGTTCCTTCAACCACACAGAGCAGACACGTTGCAGCCTGGCTCTCTAGCCCCAATCCTGTGAGCCCCAGTCACACTTAGGCCTTGGAACCCCCTTCCCCTCTCAGATACTTTTCACTTTTGGGGCCCATGCAGCTAGGACGTGGCATCTCCTTCTCCCCTCCTTTACAGAGCCAGCAACTGATTTCTCAGAGTTACCACAAAACCCCTGAGATTTGGGCTTGGAAGAGGGCCCAACCAAGACCCATTAGGAATCCCGTCCCTTGGGGTATGTGCTGCCCAGCTGCCTCTCCTGAGTTCCAGACCCAGGGAGGAAGGAAGAGAGGGGAAAATTGATCCTTGTGTCTGGGAGGATGTTTCAGGACCCTCTTCTCTTTCTTCCCCAGCGCTTTGCCTCACTGAGCAGGTTTGTGGAGACTTTGGTGGTGGCAGATGACAAGATGGCGGCATTTCATGGTGCAGGTCTAAAGCGCTATCTGCTGACAGTCATGGCGGCAGCAGCCAAGGCCTTCAAGCACCCAAGCATTCGAAACCCTGTCAATTTGGTGGTGACTCGGCTGGTGATTCTGGGGCCTGGAGAAGAGGGGCCCCAAGTGGGCCCCAGTGCCGCCCAGACCCTACGCAGCTTCTGTGCCTGGCAACGGGGACTCAACCACCCTGAGGACTCGGACCCTGAGCACTTTGACACTGCCATCCTGTTCACCCGTCAGGTGAGGCCCCCTCAGCACCACAAGCCAGGCACGGCACATCTCTGAAAGCGCCGTTGCCGAGACTGAGGTGCTGGAGTTTTGCACATGGTGCTGGCCAGGCCACACTGCCAGTGCTCTCTGGGCCTTCACGGTGCTGGGAACTCAGTGCCCAGCCCCCACTAATCTGGTGCTCAGCCTAGTGGGCCCTGGGGTCTCAGCTTATGTATCTTCTGTGGTCCCTCTCCACAGGACCTGTGTGGAGTCTCCACTTGTGACACGCTGGGCATGGCTGATGTGGGTACTGTGTGTGACCCCGCTAGGAGTTGTGCTATTGTGGAAGATGACGGGCTCCAGTCGGCCTTCACTGCTGCTCATGAACTAGGTGAGGTGGGATACCTGGGATAGATGAGAGAAGAATCGGGGTGAGATGAGGGGACAGACAGGGAGCTCACTGGGTACTAATAGCAATTACAGGTGTTTCTTCCTCCTCCATGTGCCTAGGTCGAGGGTCAGCATCCTTCTCTACTCTCGGGGTAGACAAATATTTAGATTTTTCCGTTAAATGAAATAATGCCTGGAAACCTACAGGGTGTGTGTGTGTGTGTGTGTGTGTGTGTGTGTGTTTGGAGTGAGTTGGCACTGTATTAAGAGGGATATTATTCACAAAAATCAATGATGAAATGTATAAGTTCAGGGTCAGGAATGTTGACGATAAGGAAAACTGGGTAGAGACAAAGATGTGGCTACATATTGAAGGGCCTCAGAGTCCCCAAAGGTGGGGGCAGGGAAATATGGGAATGGATCTGACAGTCCACAGCAGCAACCAAGTTTATAGTATAGGCCCCTGAGAGTATAAGGAGGGGAATACTGGAACTAGCAGGGCCTCCGCTCCTATAGGCCATGTCTTCAACATGCTCCATGACAACTCAAAGCCATGTGCCAGTCTGAATGGGCCTGGGAGCACCTCCCACCATGTCATGGCTCCTGTGATGGCTCATGTGGACCCCGAGGAACCCTGGTCCCCGTGCAGCGCTCGCTTTGTCACTGATTTCCTGGACAACGGCTATGGTAAGTAGATGCATCCCCTCCACAAAGGGGCTCAGATCTGCCCCACGCTACTTTCTTTTGCCACATTCCACACAGCTCAGGGCATGACTCCTCCAGTGTACTTCCTCTGCAGCATGGAGTAGGTGCGAGACATACTCGTGTGGCCCCACTTCCTCCCAGAACAAAGAGCAAACAGAGAGAGACAGATTGTGGCTCGATAGAAATAGAACTGGCCTTGGGGCCTCCCTGGTGGGGCAAGAGGTTAAGACACAGCACTGTGAGGCTATCTGCAGCCACAGCAGCACTAAGTTTGATCCCCGGTCAAGTATGTGACCCACAGGCACAGCAGACCTCTCCTGTCTCATCCGCTGCTCCCCTCAGCAATGTATTTCAGTTGATCTGCCTGTTCTGTTCCCCTCTCTGTCTCTGGTGAATCCTCTCACCCTCTATACCTCTGGCCTGTATCCCAGTTCTTGTATGCATAAATAAATAAATCTTAAAAAAAATAAATGGAACTGGCCTTCAAAATGTCAGTACTGTCCAACCTCGAGTGCCCATCACTTGAGGTACACAGGCCCCACAGGATGACTAGTGCAAGGCAGTTTGCTGTACAAAGCAGACCCAGTAATATACTGTAGTTGGTGAGAACTGTACTTAGGGTTTCTGTTCTGGTTCTGTTTTCAAATATGTGTACCTGTGTGGCTCTGAGTTCATCACTTCACCTCTACATAACTGATCTGCAAACTAGGCGTGTTAGTAGTCACTACCTCCTAGATTTTGGAAGGATAACAGGAGATAGTGTTGGTCAAGCATTTAGCCAATGCTTGTCTTCCGATAAATTATAACTGCTATTTAAAGCTTCTTCCAACTGTTGGATTTGGATCTCAGCTCCATGGGCCCCAAGGGATCCCAGGCTTTCTGTTGGCCCCTTAGCTCATTGCTGATTTCAAATTTCCTTCCAGGACACTGTCTCTTAGACAAGCCAGAGGCGCCTCTTCATCTGCCTGTGACTTTCCCTGGCAAGGACTATGATGCTGACCGCCAGTGCCAACTGACCTTCGGGCCTGACTCACGCCATTGTCCACAGTTGCCACCGCCCTGTGCTGCCCTCTGGTGCTCTGGCCACCTCAACGGTCATGCCATGTGCCAGACCAAGCACTCTCCTTGGGCTGATGGCACCCCCTGCGGGCCCACACAGGCCTGCATGGGTGGCCGCTGCCTCCATGTGGACCAGCTCCAGGACTTCAATGTGAGCTCTTGACATGGCTAGGGAGGGGTGAGGGAAGGTTGAGGGGAAAGCTTCAGGGCCTGGCCCTGAGCCCAGAAATGTCTGTTAACCCCGCCCTTCCATTCTATGCTTCTGCAGATCCCACAGGCTGGGGGCTGGGGTCCCTGGGGGTCTTGGGGTGACTGCTCCCGGAGCTGTGGGAGTGGTGTCCAGTTTTCCTCCCGGGACTGCACAAGGCCCATCCCCCGGAATGGTGGCAAGTACTGTGAGGGCCGCCGCACCCGCTTCCGTTCCTGCAATACTCAGGACTGCCCAACAGGCTCAGGTGAGGAACGGGAGGGTGTGGGGGAGCAGGAAGGACTGTCCTTGAGTGCAGAGGACCAAAGGGGGTATTGACTATCCCTGCTGTTGAGGGAGTGACTTCATCCTTCTGGAACCTTCCCTGAAGTCTGTGGGGAAGAGGTTCTCTGCTGTCCAGAAGTCTTAAGGGGCTAGGTGGAAGGGCCCATGGGACAGTGTGAGGTGGGTAGAATTCTGACAGTCTGCTTTACCCCTGCAGCCTTGACCTTTCGTGAAGAACAGTGTGCTGCCTACAACCATCGTACTGATCTCTTCAAGAGCTTTCCAGGGCCCATGGACTGGGTCCCTCGCTACTCGGGCGTGGCTCCCCGGGACCAGTGCAAACTCACCTGTCAGGCGCGGGCACTAGGCTATTACTATGTGCTGGAGCCACGGGTAAGGGTCTGTTGATGCTCATGCACACCCCCTGTTTCTGGTGGCATAGACCCTCCAGGACAGCACCTTTGCTGGCACTGGCATTCCCACAGTGGTGCCAAGCCAGCCAGGGCAGCCATGGACTTACTGGTCAGGGGTATTTGGAAAACCAGCCCCAGACTCTGGCTAAGTTCCCAATCAGGTGGCTCTAGTTTCTCCAGTTTCCCCTGCTCACCCCTACCACCACAGGTTTCTTTTCCTCTCTCACCTCCTTCCAGTGCTCCATCTCACAAGAATGAAAGTGTGTGGCCTTTTGGGCAAGTTTTTGTCTCTCCTTCCCTGGGATCCTTTGTTAAATTACAGTGGGGGCCTCATTTGGCTCATGGGTGGTCTGCCCCTGCCCCTGCACTCCCTCTGTGCACAGTGGCAGTAGAAGGCTTCAGAGGTAGAATAAGTCCTGGCCTAGCCTGTTCCTTCGCAGCCACCAGGACAATTCCTGCAGGCTGCTGCCCTCTAGCGTCTATCTTCGGCACTGTCGTCCAAGTTTAACTTCGTGTTGGCCTCAAATACACAATTCCCACCTCGTCTCCTCCACTTAACAGCTACGTCACCTTTGAGCAAGTTCCTAATCTTTCTAAACCTCAGCGTTTCATCTCTAAACCTCCAGTAGTGGTTGTGAGATTTAGATTCTTTCTAATAGAACACTGCTTCATAGTGAGTGCTCTGAAATGGTGACTTTGACATTATGATGATCATCATTGTCACCCCACACAGTGCTTGGGGCTCACTCCAACCACAATGCCTCAAACCCACCCCCCCTGCTTTTCTGACACCCCCTCCCACATAAGAAATGGGAGCCACTCCGGACTTTGGAAGGACCCTTTGTATTGCTCCTTTCCTTCTCAGGTGGTAGATGGGACTCCCTGTTCACCGGACAGCTCCTCCGTCTGTGTTCAAGGCCGCTGCATCCATGCTGGCTGTGACCGCGTCATCGGTTCCAAAAAGAAGTTTGACAAGTGCATGGTGTGCGGTGGGGATGGTTCTGGTTGCAGCAAACAAACTGGCTCCTTCAGAAAATTCAGGTTCCTCCATAATTTATTTGTTCTTCCTGCCTTCCTGGGGCAATTTCTGGGGTCTGAGGAGACAGAGATGACCTCCACACTGTCTCTCCTCTCCAAGAGCTCAGTCTGGTTGGGGAGAGAGCCATGAAAGTAGTGACAGCCCAGAGTCCCACCTGTCCCACAGGTGACAGCAGGCTGCTGTGTTGGCAGAGAGGGCCTCCCCAGGAGGTGACTATGAGCTGCTCATGAAGGGAGGGTGGGAGCTAGATAAGCCCAGGAAGTGGGCCTAAGAAGGGCACCTCAGAAGGAGGCAGTGGGTTTACATGTACAGAGATGAGAAGCTGGAGGGCACATTGCCTGTATCTCAGATCTAGGTGGGACAACCCACGGAGGTGGGGAGACCACCATCCACACACATATGTACATGCATGCAGTCATAAACACAGCTCAGGTAGGTTGAACTGTTCAAAGAGGCTGAACACCCCTCTATTTCTTCCACACAGGTACGGCTACAATGATGTGGTCACTTTCCCTGCGGGAGCCACCCACATGCTTGTCCGGCACCAGGGGCCCCCTGGTCACCGGAGCGTCTACCTGGCCCTGAAGCTCCCAGATGGCTCCTATGCCCTCAATGGTGAATACACATTGATGCCTTCCCCCACTGATGTGCTGCTGCCTGGGGGTGTCAGCCTGCACTACAGTGGGGCTACTGCAGCCTCTGAGATGCTGTCAGGTCATGGGCCCCTGACCCAGCCCTTGACCCTGCAGGTCCTAGTAGCCGGTGACACCCAGAAGGCACGCCTCCGGTACAGCTTTTTTGTGCCCCGGCCAACCCCCTCACCAGTGGCACGGTCCACTCCCCAAGACTGGTTACAGCGCAAGGCACAGATTCTAGAGGTCCTTCGGCGCCGCCGGCCTTGGGCAGGCAGGAAATGACCTCACCATCCCGGCTGCCCTTTCTGGGCACCGGGCCTTGGACTTGGCTGGGAGAGAGAAGGGGCTCCTGCAGCCGCCTCCACCAGAAACAGGGGGCAGAGGCCCTCTTGTGCTCCCTCTGTGCAGGCTGGCCCTGCCCTGGATTCCTGCCCTGGGTGGCAGTGATAGATGGTGGATGAAGATAGGAGACAGGCCCTGTGCTAACTTGCCCCCTCTGCCCTGCTGGCCATAGGAGGGAGGGGAAGGCAGGGTGGGTCCTCTTATATTTATTTCATATTTATTCACTTTCATTTAGCATCAGGGAAGAGGATGAGGGCAGAGGTCCTGGGGAAACTGACCCCCCAGCTCCTCAGAGCCCTCACCTAACTGGGAACTGGTGGTAGGTGTGTATGTGTGCGTGCGTGTGTGTTTGACATCCTGCCCTGCTCACCTCTCCTTGAATCTTATATTCTGGGAAGGGATAGGCTGGGCCTTCAGGGAGTAAAGGGGTATGATATTTTTTAAATATAAATTGAATCCTGCTATTTATGTGCTCCTTTTGGAGTCAGACAGATGTGGACTGCAGTGTAAGATTCCTCATTTGCCAATAATAATACCTCCTTGAAAATTTGTTATGAGCATTAAATAATGTAAATAAAGAAGCAACATCAGGGGGCCTCCCTGGTGGCCTTGGCAGAGGTTAAAGACAGCACTATCAAGCTATCGCCAGCCACTGCCAGGGAGCTATCGCCAGCCACCAGGGAGCTGACCCACATGGCACAGCAGACCTCTCCTGTCTTGCCCACTGCTCCCCTCAGCAGTGTATTTCAGTAAATCTGCCTGTTCTGCTCCCCAACTCTCTCTGGTGAATCCTCTCACCTCCCTTGCACCTCTGGCCTATATCCCAGTTCTTGTATGCATAAATAAATAAATCTTTAAAAAAAAGAAGCAACATCATGCCTGGACTTGGCAAGTGCTCTGCAAATGGTGGCTACTTTTAGTTATTATCACTTCCCCTACCTGAGGGTCCGCAATGTGCCAGAAAGAGGCAGAGATCTGCACCCTAACTCCCAGACTTGCTCCTTTGGTTAGAAGAACCTGAGGCCCAGATCTTAAGGGACTGTCAGAGAAAAGACTGTCCCTGATCTTTAGAGGCCCCCAGTCATGTGATATATAAGAACTACTGGGCTACAAACATGGGTGACAGGAACACGAAGATGCAAAAATGAACGAATGGGGCCTCCCCGGTGGCTCAGCGGTTGAGCACTGGGTTGCAAAGCTGCCCGCAGCCTCTGCAGTGCCGGTTCGATCCCCGGCTGCTCCCTGGCCACCGGAGGAGGGTCCCACATGGCGCGCAGACCTCTCCTGCCGCCCCCTGCTCCCCTCAGCAGTGTACTTTGGTCCTTCTGCCTGCTCTGCTCCCCGCTCTGGCTCTGGTGAATTCTCTTACCCTCCTGCGCTTCTGACTGTACCCAGTGCTTGTATAAATAAATAAAAATAAATTAAAAATAAATAAAAATAATAAAAAAATTTTTAAAAAATCTTTAAAAAAAAATGAACGAATGACTTCTCCAACACAGATAAGCACCTGGTGACAAGAGTTACAGCTGAGGGGTCTGGGGCGGAGGTTGGGGGGGGTAGGTTGTCATGGTAGGGAGAGCCTTGGAACAGAGTGAATGATTTACATTTGAGTTGGGATTCAGTGTCTTCCTAACTGGCCACATTGGTTTTGTCACTGACAGTGGACTTGGGCTGCATGTGCTTTTATGTTATTTTTTTTTAAGTTTATTTTTTTAAGATTTATTTATTTATTCATACAAGCACTGGGTACAGTCAGAAGCGCGGGAGGGTGAGAGAATTCACCAAAGCCAGAGCGGGGAGCAGAGCAGGCAGAGGGACTGAAGTACACTGCTGAGGGGAGCAGTGGGCTGCAGAAGTCTGCGCGCCATGTGGGACCCTCCTCTGGTGGCTGGGGAGCAGCCGGGGATCCAGCCTGGGATCCAGTCGGGGATGGAACTGGCACTGCAGAGGCTGCGGGCAGCTTCGCAGCCGAGCACTCAACCGCTGTGCCACCGCCACCAGGGAGGCCCTGCATGTGCTTTCACATGCACGGCCGGTCCCACGGGTTGCTCTGGGAACAAATGTGAACTGATTTTCACAACAGTGAAGGTTGCACCATGTGAGAACTTCCATTTTTAGACTGCCTAGTGACTAGGGTAGGGTCCCAGAATTAACTAATGAAGATCCAACAGATTTCTTGGAGGAGGTACAGTTAGAAGGGAATTTAATAGAAGGAACAAAACATGGCTTGGTGGTGTATAGCCAGGAAGGCAAAAAGAATGGCCTGGAAAGGGACGCTGGGTGAGGGAGGTAGGTACTCAGTGGTAGCAGAACACTTGAAGGGCCACAGGAAAGAGAAACAATTCCACCTTTCCTTCTGAGCAGGTGACTTAAGAAAGAATTCAGGCCATGGAGAGAACAGGTTGGGAAAGGGTGGCGTGTGGCAGTATTGGTAACAGGATCACTAGGGATTGGGGATTGCATTGATTGTGGAGGTGAGGGAGGAGTTGTGGGTGAAGAAATTTCCAAGATGGGGTTGTTGGGATGTTTCACTCTGCAGTGGCAACTTCTAGCTGGGCCACCTGACATTGCCTTGGATGAGGACCGGGGCCCCGACGGAGGCAGCTTGTGAACATGTGTATATGTGTATGTTGTGCTCCTGGGGCTGACCAAGTTCTATGCCAGGCTGTGCCTTTCTCAGTGCCCAGTATATCACACTTCCCAGCAAGGCCTTACTCCCTGCAACCACAGGGACAGTCCATATTGCCTTCCTGGCCAGTCTGCATAGCCCCACTACTAGGCCCCTTCCTCCTACCCTCTGACCAGGCAGCAGGAGAGCAGAACAAGGTCAGGGTAATCTCCACCAATTTTATCTAATTAGTGAAACTGGACCACAGTAACATGTTTGCAGACTGGAATACTCTGAGCTCATTGTATAATATGAGAACTCTGTGCTAAGCAGGGAAGGTACACAGTACACGATTCATAACTAGAGGGTGTGCTCCTTACCTCCACAGAGAAACAATAGGATGGAACAAAGAGTTGTGTGACAAAGGCCAAGTGACCTGTGCAGAAACTGAACCTGGGCTTAATGGGCTTTAAGGGTCAAGGTGGGTGTGTTTCAGGTAGGCCCTGAGGTTTAGGGAATCATGGTAGTCAGCCTTACTTTTTTTAGTGCTCAGGATGATTCATGCATTGTAAACCACTGCCATACACACTGTTTTATGAGGATGCCCTTTATTCAATGAGCAGACTCCTGGCTGTCATCAAGAAGTTTCTCCCAGGGGCTTCCCTGGTGGCACAAGGGGTTAAGACGCAGCACTATGAAGCTATCCGCAGGCACTGCAGCACGAGTTCAATCCCCAGCGAGGGAGGCAACCCACATGGTGCAGCAGACCTCTCCTGTCTCGCCCGCTGCTCCCCTCAGCAGTGTATTTCAGCAGATCTACATGTTCTGTTCCCCCACTCTGTCTCTGGTGAATCCTCTCACCCCCTGCATATCAGGCCTGCATCCCAGCTCTTGTATGCATTAGTAAATAAATCTTTTTTTTTTTTCCAATTTTTTTAAAGATTTATTTATTTATTTACATAAGCACTGGGTACAGTCAGAAGCACGGGAGGGTTAGAGGATTCACCAGAGCCAGAGCAGGGAACAGTACAGGCAGAAGGACCGAAGTACACTGCTGAGGGGAGCAGCGGGTGGCAGGAGAGGTCTACGCGCCATGTGGGACCATCACCCGGTGTCCGGGATCGAACCGGCGCTGCAGAGGCTGTGGGCAGCTTCGCAGCCCAGCACTCAACTGCTGCACCACCAGGGGAGGCCCAGTAAATAAATCTTAAAAAAAAAAAAGTTTCCCCCAGAGAGGAACTGAGTTTAGACGTCACTCACTGCTTTGGTGAATGCATGGAGGGCAAACAGCAAAAGAAGTGAAACAGAAAGCGAAAAAAGAGTAGTGGGCATCTCTGTGGGACCTGACTGCCTTCTGGAATGCTTTCCTCAAACCATCTTTCCCAGGCCTAGGTTCAACTCTGCCTGCAGTCAGGAGTCCAACAAGTTCTTGCTAGGTGTGGAGTGTGTGCACCTCCCTTCAAGAGCCAAGGAAAGCTGACCTCCCCTACTCCATCTGCTTCTTCTCTTTATGGACCTATGGACCTGTGCTGGGGCTTACAGCTGGAGGAGAAAGAGGAAGAAGGCACCCAGACAGTTTAAGGATGTGGTTTTAGAAGGAAAAAGAGGCCCACTGATGAGCTACAGAAAAAACTTCAACTCCTGGAGGGATTGTCCCCTCCAGGGAGAAGTCCTTGGCAGTGTGGGTAACTTTTATGGGATGGAAGGCGATGTGTGTTGGTATTTGTGGTTTTGTGGGGAGGGGGCTTGAAGTAGTAACTGTGAGTTGGGCTAATTTCTTTCTTTCTTTTTTTAAAAGATTTATTTATTTATGCATACAAGAACTGGGGTACAGGCCAGAGGTGTGTTTGGTGAGAGGATTCACCAGAGACAGAGCAGGGAGCAGAACAGACAGATCTATGCAAATACATTACTGAGGGAAGCAGCTGGTGAGACAGGAGAGGTCTGCTACACCATGTGGGTAGCGCCTGGCAGGGGATCGAACTCCTGCAGCAGAGGCTGCAGATAGCTTCAACCCTTTGAGCCACCAGGGAGACCCCTGGGCTAATTTAAGCTCTTTCTGTAAGCCTTTGAGAGTCTCTGAGTCCGTGGTTAGAGTCAAGGAATCTGGGCATCTCTCCAACTGCTGTGGTGGTGGCAGATTTAGATTCTGCAGAATGGGGGACTCATCTACACTTTACTCCATCTCTAGCCCCACTTCTTTAATCTCCATATAGTACTAATTACAGTATTTAATTTTCTAAAACACCAGACTAACAGCAAGTGACAAAGCCAGCACCCCATTGGTCAGGGTTTGTTGGGGAGGAAGAGGACAAAAGTAGAATTCATTGTATTTACATTTTATTGGCTAAGAGGATGTTTCTGAACCAATTGAATATTTTCCTCATTGACTATTGCTGTGGGGAAACCAAACTCAGTGGCAGCAAGAGTAACCAGCAGGCAGCTGGGGGAAACCACCAGTTCTAAAAATGCCCAGAGTGGGGCCTCCCTGGTGGCGCAGGGGTTAAGACGCAACCTATGAAGCTATCCGCAGCCTCTGCAACATGAGTTTGATCCCCGGCCAGGGAACTACCCACATGGTGCAGCAGACCTCTCCTGTTTCGCCTGCTGCTCCCCTTGGCAGTATTTTCAGTCTGTTCTGTTCCCCACTCTGTCTCTGGTGAATCCTTTCACCCCCCACACCTCTAGCCCATGCCCCAGCTCTTGTATGCATAAATAAATAAATAAATAAATAAATAAATAAATAAATAAATAAATAAAAATGCCCAGAGAGAGATGGGGGAGCAACACTACTGAACAACTTACACAGAAATGACCTTACATAGGGATAGACTCAGAGTGCTTAAGTAGCCTAAGGGAGGGGAAGAGGCTGATTTATGGCATCCCTAAGTCTTTGTAACCAGCAACTGGCCCAATGTACTTCCTGAAGATTTTCATTACTTGGTTAGCTCTCTAGTCTCCTGACTCCCTATCCCCTCACTCTATTGTCTAGTCTTACTGTTACAGGGCAGGGAGAGGGGCACCCCAGACCCTGCTATGAAGCTGTTCACAGCCTCTGCAGTGCGGGTCCAATCCCAGCTGGCCAGTGAGCTACCCACATGGCGCAGCAGACCTCTCCTGTCTCACCCCGCTTCTTCTCTCAGCAGTGTGTTTCAGTCAGTCTGCCTGTTCTGTTCCCTACTCTGTCTCTGGTGAATCCTCTCAGCCTCCAGCACATCTGGCCTGAAACCCAGTTCTTGTAAATAAATCTTAAAAAAAAAAAAACAGGTTCTGCCATCGCCACATCAACACAAAACATATGAGACTTTAATGAAAAGGAACTTTAATACAATTAGGAAACAATACAGGAAAAGCAAAGAATATAGTTTCTAAATCAAGCATCCAAAGTTACCCGTCCCCTGTGGGTAAAAGTCCACCCAAATGGGATTGGCCCAGAGCAGGCCCAAAAGCCTGCCACAAGTGTAAAGCACCTTTCAGTGGGGACCCACAGAAAAGGATCAGAAACAACCAGACAAGTCTGGAAGGAAAAGAGCAAAATCAAAATCAAGACAAAAACCGCCATTGTCACCTCCCCACGGGTCTCTCACCTACATCTGTGTCACCCAGTCCACGACCAAAAGGCAAGCGCAGTTTCTTCACATGTCTTTCTGCTCTTTGCAGCTTCTTCTCTTCTCTTTAGCTCCACCTTCCGTTGAGTGGGGCAGGGAACCTGGAATTTCCACTTTTCCTGGGGACCACCCTGTTACATTACTGATCCCTTCTTTTCTCAGATTTTATTTGGGACTATTGCAACATGTCAAGACAATCCTATCTGGAGAGATTGGGCTCAATTGTGAGTGTGAGGGAATATTTACAGCCAAGGAGCAGAATGAGCTGGGTCTATGGGTGCAAAATTACTTCAAGGGTTGCAAGGAAGATTTTTGTTAAACCAATTTAATTCTTGGATTTGGGATTCTTGTTGAAGGCTGGTGTGTGTGTGGGGTGGGGGTGGGGGGGTGGTGTCTTCTTAAAATGATTTAGCAGGATTATTGCTAAAAGCGGATGGAGGTCCCAGGATGAAGCCTCTGAAAAGAGGACTCAGAGGAGCCTGTCTAAAGTTTGGTCAAAGAGAGTCTTTGTCAATACCTATATAAAAATTAATATTAGGGCCTCTCTGGTGGCGCAAGGGGTTAAGCACCGCACTATGAAGCAATACACAGCCTCTGCAGCACGAGTTCAATCCCTGGCTGGCCAGAGAGAAACCCACATGGTGAGGCAGACCTCTCCTGTCTCGCACGCTGCTCTCCTCAGCAATGTATTTCAGTCAGTCTGCCTGTTGTTTCCCACTCTGTCTCTGGTGAATCCTCTAACCCCCCCGCAACTCTGGCCTGTACCCCAGCTCTTGTATGCATAAATATATCTTTAAAAAATTAATATGAATAGATGAATATAAATAAGATTTTATTTAACTCGTGAGGGACTCTGCAGATGTTATAACTGGTTCAAAAAAATCTAAAGAACAGACACATTTATAGATGAAGAATACAGAAATGAATATGAATGGGAGGAAAAAAATTTTCACAATGTAGGAGGAAGTAGGGGGTTAACTGAACTCTATCAGACAGGACAGAATTTGCTATGGAGCAGAGTTGTAAAATATTACATCTGGGTATCTAAAGTATCTGGAGGATTTAACCAACCACAAATGGAAAATATAGACTATGTAGCTGTGGTTGTATCTGTACTGAACATGTACAGACCTTATTGGTGTGTCATTATTCCATATATACACATAACAACTATTTGCATAGCATTTACATTGTGTAAGGTATTATAAGTAATCTAGAGATAATTTGAAGCATAAGGGAGCATACGCCTAAATTGTATACAAATTCTAGACCTTTTTTACATAAGGGACTTGAGCTTCCTGGATTTGGAGGGGGGAAGGTTTCCCCTACTACCTCACCCCACTCCACCCCACAGATATCAAGGGGTAACTTGGTATGCCCAGTTAGCAAGGGATAACTGTAATTCACACAGAAACAGAATCTTCAGAAGTATAAGGAAGTATAAGGAGTCTGTCAGATTTCACACTAGACATCACTTCTTCTGAGAAGTCATTTCTAAATCTCCACATGTGAATGAGGTGCAATAACTAGGTTACCATGTTTCTTACATTCAGTTGATGACCTCCCTCCCCACCCCCCACACCCCTAAACACACACAAGACCATGAGCTTTTATTATTATTATTATATATATTACATCATTTTTCATTTTTGTACAATGTACGCATTTTCATCTTGGTTATAGTCCCAGTAAAATTCCCACCGCCCTTGTTTTGATCCTACTCCCTGCCCCCCGCCCCCGTAGTGTGTCTCTGGTTTAGAATTGCCTGTGGATTTTGATTTTTTTTTTATTTTGATTTTTTCATGACCTTTTTGAGAGATACTGAGAGTTGCTTCTTCAGGGTGAACATAGGCTTTTACGAATGCAGTATGCTAAGAGCAGCGGCAGCACATGAAGAACGTATTCCACGTTACCGGAGCGTCCATTTTACTTTACAGTTGGGGGGACGTTCTCACATGAAAGCGACCGCTGTCCCCTCGCACCAGCGTTTCCTAGTTTCATGAACGGATTCTATTTCGACGCCTGCGGACACCCTGGTGACACAAAAATGTAGAGAGCTGTCTGCAAACAAGTCCCCCGAGCAAGAAACAATTTTGACATTAAGTCACACGAAGCTGCAGGGGCGCGACTGACGCTCCGGAAAAGGGGCGCCCTCACCAGGGGGACCGGCCGTCGGACGCGCAGCACCGTCCCCCGCGCCCCTCGATCAGTCTCGCCCTGGGAAAGTCCTCGTTTGAGTTGCTGCGTAAGTCTGAGGAGCAGATGAGATGGCGATGAATCAGTGCTTGGAGCGGTGGCGTCCCCCCCAGCCCCCCTCCCCTCAGGCCCCTCCCCTCCCCCTCCCCTCAGCCCTCCTCCCCTCAGCCCCTCCCTCAGCCCCCTCCCCCCAGCCTCCCTTCCCATCCAGGAGGGCGCGCTCCGGAACCCCACGGCCGCGAGGCGCCCCGCCTCGGCCACGCCCCCAGACGGGGGGCGGGGAAGGGAGTCTATGCCCCGCCCCGTGACGTTAGGCTCCGCCCCCGATGCGCCCTCTCCTAAGATGGCGGCAGCGATGCCTGCCCGGCTGTCGGGGTGGCGGTGACGACGGGAAGCAGAAGCCCAGGTAGGTGAACCAGGGATGGTGGGGGTGGAGAGAGGCCCGGGAGAAAGGTTCGGGCGATTGGAGGGTGAGAAGTTTGGGGTAAAGGCTGGAAACGAGCTTAAGCAGGGAAGAGGGTCCCAGCTAGAGTATGGGCAGAGGCCGGTGGGCTTACTTCGCCAGGTAGGGTAAACGCAAGAAAGGGTGACGTGGGATGGGGGGCTCCGAAAGAACTGGGAGGTAACCCGCTGCAGAGCGCTGACCACGCCCCTCCAGGTGAGCTTGCCCAGGTACTCCATCTGGCTTTGCCCATCCCTCCCTCTTCCTACCGCGCTTCTTCTGTAAGCCTCCTTCCCCCACCCCCGCAAGGACTAGGGAAAGGTGGAAAAGGTGCAGGAGCCGCCCCCACCCTGTTCCCCGGGGCTGTTTGCTTACAGCTCCCAGGTGGTCACGCTCCCTGCACCTGCGGAGCTACCTCCCAGGCACGTGAAGAATGGAAAGGCACCTGTTTCTACTCCACCCTGGGTTCTCTTGAGGCCACTCCAAAAGTCCTGTCATGACTGCCTCACCCTCTGGAGAAAATGTTTCCTTTAACTGCCCTGTCCCCACTCCCCAGACTGGTCGGGCCTGTTGGAGTAGGGGGGGTGGTTAGGGACCTAGTGAACCTGACAGCCCAGGGTAGGGTAGAGGGGGCTCTTGCCCCTCCCTCTTATATCACCACTTCCCCTCCTGGGAGACCAGCCTCACCCTTATCTGGACTCTTGCCTCTTTGCTGGTGCCTGGTCATCCCTGACCACTGGTCCCAGCTGGCCCCAGGATTAATCACTTTTGGAGCCTGTGTGGAGCCTATGTTTGTCCTTTGTGACATTTCCAATTTTAGATAATGCCTCACATCACCGTCCCCCCGGGACCTCCTGCAGCCCCCATGATCGGGAAGAAAACAACTTGAATCTAGGTGAGTCTCTCTGTAAAATCGGAAGGGTGGTTCCAGACTTCTGAAATGGAGTAGACCTGAATGATATAGGGTTCTTGGGGATAGGGATTGAGAGTAGTTGGTAGAATTTGTTTGGGGAGGGGTGGAGTGAAACCTGGGCTGGACATGGCAGATGATAGGGTTGCTAGTGGTTACACTGTTTTATTCCTTGCATGATAGCCCACTTGTGCTCCCCTCTCCACTCTGAGACTTAGTTGTGTGCCTTTCTTCCCTCTTTATCCCTGAAATTATCTTCCTCCCCACCACGACCCACTGTTGCTTTGCTCTCTTCCTGCCTGCCCGCAGAGCTTTCCTCTCTCCCTCCACAGACTTCACCCCAGGATGTTGCGGAGGCTGCTGGAGCGACCCTGCACGCTGGGCCTGCTTGTGGGCTCCCAGCTGGCCGTCATGATGTACCTGTCACTAGGAGGCTTCCGAAGCCTCAGCGCCCTATTTGGCCGAGAGCAGGGGCCCACATTTGACTACTCTCATCCCCATGATGTCTATAGTAACCTCAGTCACCTGCCTGGGGCCCCTCCAGCTCTTCAAGGCCTGCCCTACTGTCCAGAACGCTCTCCTCTCTTAGGTGAGTACAGAAGGAAGGAGGTGAAGGCAAGGGTGAGGCATGGGGATAGGAAGATTTGGCCAGGCACCCGGTAGCAGGAGTGGGACTTGGGCAGGGGTTAATGTCATCAGGATGTGGACTGAGGCTGAGAGAAGGGACTTTGAATTTGGAGGATAGATTGGGTCACCACTTTCCACTGTCCTTATACTTACAGATTCTTCTTGCCTTGAGCTCAGAATTGCTTCCTTTGTAGATTAGCCCTGATTTAGTTAGTTGTAATTTTTTCTGATGTCTCTATCCCCTAACTGTAGCTTCCAACTCTGTGAGGTGGAAGAGTTATGAAACCCTAAAATAAGATAATAGCTAGGTAAGGATCCTGTACCATCCAGACTTTGCAAATCTGTCCAAATGATGGGGAGCTCAAAATTTCTGAGTGGGTCTTGGTGGGAGGATCAGAGGTGTTCCCTGTGGGTCCTTCTTTTCTCCTTGTCCCTCCAATCCCTGACCCTGCCGTTCCCTCCCAACAGTGGGTCCCGTGTCCGTGTCCTTTAGCCCAGTGCCATCCCTGGCGGAGATTGTGGAGAGGAACCCCCGGGTGGAACCCGGGGGTCGGTATCGCCCCCCAGGCTGTGAGCCCCGCTCCCGTACAGCCATCATTGTGCCCCATCGTGCCCGGGAGCACCACCTACGCCTATTACTCTATCATCTGCATCCCTTCCTGCAGCGCCAGCAACTGGCTTACGGCATCTATGTCATCCACCAGGTACCCGATCCCACTCTGTTCTCAATTTCTTATAAGGAGACCTCAAGTAAACGCCCTTTATGGATCCCTGAAACAGTTTTAGTACCGTCAGACTGGTGACTAGTTGGCACTATTCTGCCAACACTTTAGCCTGTTTAGGGTATCCCCTTTGCTTTCCACCCTCCATGATTCTTCCTTGGTTGAGTAGTTTGTACAAATTTGGAATTGGATAGATTTGGCCTAAAATTCTTATTCAGCCATCTGTTACATATGTGACCTTGAGCAAGATATTTCACTCCCTAAAATGAAGTGAAGAGCAATTACTAACTTGCCACCCATTTCACATGATAGCTGGTGTCATCATTAAATGCTCAACAGCAGCATGTATGTATCAGGCACAAACTGATGCCCCAAAAAAGGTGTTGCGTAAAAAAGAGATTATTTTTCTCCTTACCCCACATCAACTCTCTACTCCTTTCACTTTACACTTCAGCCTCTCTTCTCCATGCTACCTGCAGTATAATCAGCTTCTCATTGTCTTTCAGGCTGGAAATGGAACCTTTAACAGGGCAAAGCTGTTGAATGTGGGGGTGCGGGAGGCCCTACGTGATGAAGAGTGGGACTGCCTATTCTTGCACGATGTGGACCTTTTGCCAGAGAATGACCACAATCTCTATGTGTGTGACCCCCGTGGGCCCCGGCATGTTGCTGTTGCCATGAACAAGTTTGGATACAGGTAGAGGCGGGAGAGGGTGCTGGGAAGGAGGCAAGAAACTTCCTGAGTAGGGATATCTCCCAGAAGATTTGTGGAATCCAAAGATCTCTCCTTCCCCAGCCTTCCGTACCCACAGTACTTCGGAGGGGTCTCGGCCCTCACTCCTGACCAGTACCTGAAGATGAACGGCTTCCCCAATGAATACTGGGGCTGGGGCGGTGAGGATGACGACATTGCTACCAGGTCAGATTTCCTGCCACCTCTTCCCTTGCTTGCCCAGCCTGGATCTCTGTCCTCTGAGGCCACCCTGGCCTTAGCGCTGACAGCAAGAACCCTTAGCTCTCTACTCCTGCACCATGCCTACCCCTCTCCCTTTGCCTTTCAGTCTACCCAGGTCAGGTTCTATATACTGCTCCCGCTTTGTCCCTTCCCTTTTGATCTGGATGGTTATATTCCTGGAAGAAAACTCAGGAGTGTAATTTGGGATTCCAGAATTGGAAAGGGGCCAAGACAGTTTCATCCCATAGTCTGCTAGGGTTGCATCTAGACCCCTTCCTGTGGGGCTGCGGGAGGATGGGTTCTGCCCCTAGAGCCCAGAATCACTTTTTTCCCCTAAGCCTCTGCCACTGGCATGATGCCAATTCACTTTTTAGCACGTGAAACATTTTGACCTTCAGCTTCAGCTGGCCCAGTTTCCTATCTGTGAATATTTGGGCTTGCTGTGCTGCATCCACTGTCCCCCTCCCCTTGGTGCCCTCTTGTGTGACATCTTTATGAGTTACTCTCTCTGTAAATTTACAGCACCCAGCAATTTCTAAATGTGCACCCTTTCAGTACCTTCCCAGATTATCTCCATTGTGTGTCAGAGGTGGGGCTTCTTTCTTTCCAGGTCCTGATGAGCTGGTTCCACGTATCTAACATTGGGGATCCAGGGCACAGGGCAGAGGAGTCCAGTAGCTCTGCCACTACTCTAAACAAGAATTGCTGAGCTCAGTCTGCATTCCCAGCCTGTTTCTGTCCTGACAAGATGGCTTCTTTCCCCATACTTCCCAGTCTGCAGGGCAGTGCCTGTGGTCATTCAGGGAACAAAGGTGGGAGGTACAGAATTCTCCCTTCCAATTGTTTTAGGCTCCAGGAAGGCCAGCACCAGGCCAGGGGGATTTGGAGACATCCAGCTTTTACATTTCCTCTCCATTTGACTTGGCACTTCAGGCCCTACTACTCATGGTGGCTCTTTGCCCATAGACACAAGCAGTCCCTTCCTGACTGGCCTTAGTGCTTTCTTTCACGGGGGGGGGGGGGGGGGGGCAACTTTCCTCCATTGTGGATCCTCCAAGGTGCCCTCTTTTCTCATAGGGTGCGCCTAGCTGGGATGAAGATCTCTCGCCCCCCCACATCTGTGGGCCACTACAAAATGGTGAAGCACCGAGGAGATAAGGGCAATGAAGAAAACCCCCACAGGTAGGAAAGCAATTGTTCTTAGCTCCTCCGGGTCTGCACCCCAGTTGGTAAATGACACCAGGTCTCTGGATTCCTGGCTGTTCCTTCCTGGGTCTTAGTCTTCAACCTCTAACCTGCAGATTTGACCTCTTGGTCCGTACCCAGAATTCTTGGACTCAAGATGGGATGAACTCACTGACATATCGCCTGCTGGCTCGAGAGCTGGGCCCACTCTATACCAACATCACAGCAGACATTGGCACTGACCCTCGGGGTCCTAGGACTCCTGGGCCCCATTACCCACCTGGCTCCTCCCAGGCCTTCCGTCAAGAGATGCTGCAGCGCCGGCCCCCTGCCAGGCCCGGCCCTCTGCCGACTGCCAACCACACAGCCCCCCATGGCTCACACTGACTCTTTTCTGCCCACTGTAATCATGAAACTGCATCAGAGTTGTTCTTTCCCCACCTGCAGCTCTTCTCTGCTCTTGGAGAGGAGCTGTGTGGGGGCCAGGGACCTCTCCTCACTGCTGGACTGGAGCTGGGCTCCTGTAAACCTGGGAGGCCCTCTTTCTAGGGTCACCTAAGGGTTATGACTGTGAATCCTTGATGTCATGATTTTATGTGATGACTCCTGGGAGTTCCCTGCCCCTGGGGTGGGAGCAGGGCTGGATCCCGAGTCCCTTCCTCTTCATGGAAAGAAGAGAAATCCGGCTTCTCCCGGGACCTCTGTGAATATTTATTCTATTTATGGTTCCTAGGAAGTGTATTTGGTGAAGGAAATGCCTCCCTGTGTGCTCTGCCAGTACTGGAGTAGTTCCCTCTTCTGGACCTGGCTCAGGGGGCTGGAATTTTGATATATTTTCTAATAAAGCACTAAGTCTTGCCTCTGCTACTGCTTTCTGCATTCTGGGCACCCTTTGCCTGTTTTTGCCCCCTACCCCTATCTTTATGCACATAGGTGACAAAGAACAACCAGACCAAGCCAAGCTCTGGTAATGTTTATTTCCCAGGGTGGGAGAATCCATGCCAGCAGGGACAGGAAGAGGTGGGAGCTGGGGATCAACAGTTAGGCTCTGTGCCCAGGACCCGGATTGCTGCCTGGCGCCCACTCTCTATACAGTCATTGACTGCAACCCCTTCGTAGGAGGCCCCAGCCAGAGTCAGGGGCAGCCTCTGAGCAGCCAGGAATTGGGTCGCTGACTCTGGAAGGAAAGGACAAAAGGCATGTTGTAGCTGGGGGTGTGATTTCTTGTCCTGCAGCCCAACTGATTTCCCAACTTACCCAGTTTTTGCCAGTGGCCAAGTGTATACTGGGGGATGCAGTTCTGTGGAGAAAAGAGATATGGGGGGAAGTTTATTATTGATGTCCCAGGCCTTGGAGGATGGATAAGGACAAATACACTAGTCCTGACTTGCATAAGCACCTGAAGGGAGTTCACCCTACTCACTCTGTGTAGATGGACCAAGCAGTGATTTGGTTCCTTCAGTCCTAATTGTGTGGCAGCTGCTTTCTGTGCCTGCTGTTGGAACAGCTCCTGAGATAAGACAGAGCCCCTGGCTTCCAACGACTGTAACCAGGAACCTCCTAGCATCACCTAGGGGGAGACAGAGCACTAACCAGCCTGGCCTCACCTCTGCTAAGGTACAGACAGCCCTTGAGCCCCCACCAAGCAAAGTTGCCTCCTCTCACAGTTACTCTGAGGCCAGGGGGGCTCCCATCCTGCTCAGGGAAAGCAACTGAGTCATACACAATTCCCAGGACGCCTGGATCTTCTGAGGATGGCACCAGATGTCCAAATCCCTAGGGAAAAGGAAGCAGCTGGGTCAGGAAGGGAAGGTTCTAACCAAGCCCACACCTCCCCTTCCTGGGTCATACCTGAACAGGCAGACGAGCTCCTCGGTATTGTAAATTCACCACAGCCACAGACACAGCGGTGATAGTACTCAGGGCCTGAGCCAGAGGTGCAGCTTGTGCAGGGAGCAGCTTGCTGAGCACTGGGGGAGACAGCAGGGCCTGCTTCATGAATATTTGCACCATAAATCTGTCACTCTCCCAGGATTAAACTCAGGGGCATGGTGTGGAAACTAGTTTCCCTCACCCTGGTTGGGGAATGGGAGGGCAGCTATCCCATACCTGAAGCTGGAAGGGCACTGATAACATGGTCGGCCTCCAGGCTGCTGCTCTCTAGAGACACCTAAGCATGGAAACGTTTGAGAGGCACATATCACAGGTATTTTGGCTGTTTCCCAGGCACTCACAGGGCAGGAAAGACCAGGTGCTGACCCAGGAGGAAGACTCAGAGTGACTACAGTCAGCACAAAATTTGCCTCCTATTACTCCAGGAAATAGATTAGCCAGAGGCCAGGGTAGCTGCCCTGAAATGTTTAGGGAAGGGGGGTGGTTCTTTCCGTCTCTGAGCCACTTTATAAGCACTACTCTCCATAGACTTGGGTCAAACAGTTGAAGGAAGGTCCACAAATGTGGCCTAAGAACCTGGGGTAGCCCCAATTCAAATAGTTTCTAAGGCAGAAAAACAACAAGCAACTCCAGTTCTGCCAGGTCTGACCTGGTTAAAACATTTAGGCAAAGATGAAAACTTAACACACAGTTCAGTTCATTCCTGGGGGCTCTCCTACCTTCCAGCGCCCTCCTGCCTGGAGGCTAAGCCCACAGACTGGCTGGCCTCTGAGAACACTGACCCCCCTACTAGTGAGGTGGGTGTCAAGAGCCTGAGGCAATGTCTCCAGGCCTCCTCGGAGTGACCACTGGCTCCAGCGCTCAGCTCGGGCCTGGCGAATGAGTGCTGAGTCTGGCTGTGGGTGCCGGCCTGCAGAGGAGGAAACCGTGAAGATTCATTAAAATACAACCCTGGTCTACAGTCCTTAATCTCTTCATCCCTTGAACCAGTCCCCCCTCACCTGCCCCCAGCAGCAGCCCCAGTAATATGGAACGGTGGGTCTGCTCAGCTTGGAAGAGACTGGGAAAGCAGGACCTGATGCTGAGCTCCTGGCTGTTGCCTGCAAACACTCCACGGCAGAGACTGTCCATGGCTAGAGACGCCACCTTAAGGGCGAGACTGGGACTGAGAGGCCAAGGAATACACTGGCCTAATTCCATTGCCCTACTAGATAGGGAAAAGGATGTGGTTGGGTGCAGTCCCACTATGGCAACCACCAGAAGGAAGTGAAGGCCTTCATCCCCAACACAGCTGTAGAGACTACTGGAAGGAAGAGAAAAGGACGTGCCCAAATATACAGGAGAGTCCCTAGGTGGGTAGATGTGAGGAGGGGCTCTGTGGCAGGTTTACAAGAGGAAGGGTTTGGGGCTGCTGGGCAGGGTCACCTCAGGTCCAAGGCGGCGCTGGGCAAAACTGTGGACGGTCTCATCAGGGTCTTTGCCTCGGGGTGTGGTCAATTCCTTCAGACCGGCCCAAAACAGAGGTTTGGAAAAGGGGGGTGAAGGGCGCAGAAGACCCCTGCACAGAGGAAGACACAGAGAAGACGAGACGCTGGTTTACCTTCCCAGATCCAGGGGGCTCGCCTTTGGCCCCCTCTTACTCACTGGGAGGTAAGGAAAGGAAAGGAAGGCCTCTTTGGTAAGGAGGCAGCAGCGTTACCTGAGGCCGGAGGGCAGGGCGTGCAGGGCGCCGCCCACGTATAGGAATCTGTTGCGGGCGGCTGGGTGGTCTCCCCGGACCGGCAACACTTCGGAATCCAGGCCGAGTTCAGACACCTGCTCTCCACAAGGCCGCGGCCAGAGAGAGACAGGGTCAAGGAACAGGGTGGTCCTCCGCCATAATTCCTTCCGTTCCCCCTTCTAGTGCAATCCGTACCCTGCCCTGGGCGCTCTCCGCAGCCACGTACCAAAAGCAGGGTCCGGGCTCCCAAGGCTCCCGCGGGCCGGATTCCTCGAGGTCCAAGTTCAAAGATGGCTCCATCCGGCCCTCGGACAGAGCGGATCCAGCCTCCCAGCCGCTCGCTGCCCTCCACCAGGACCACCTGGGGGCCGGGGGGACAATGCAACCAGACTCGAGGTGCACGGGGTGAGAAACGCGGAGGGGTCCAAGGAGCTGCCGGGTCAGCGGGGCTCACCTTCGGGGGCCGCGACGCCCGGCTCAGGTGGTAGCTGGCAGCCAAGCCGCTGATGCCTCCGCCCAGCACAACCACGGTTCGGCCCATGGAGAGGTGCGATGCCGGCAGGATGTTCCCCTCAAGTCCACTGGTCCGGTCCCGCCCAGCACTTACTGCTTCAGAGAGACAGGGAGGTCCGCGTGGCCGGGGCTCACCCGGCGGGGAGAGCAGAAGGTGGGGGGCCTCCAGACCTCACCCCTCGCTCTGGGTGCGGAGGCAGATAAGGGGACCGCCCCTGCTATCGGCAGGCTCAGTTAGGGGCGCGGCAGCAGGCGGGCTTGGAAACTCGGGTCCCACCGCGCACGAGGCCCGGGCGGCCACTCCGCCCCCACCATTTTTGGTTCCTCCGACTCGCCGTCTCTCTGTTCTCGGGGCCCGCCCACGCCCTGCTTTCCTGCGTCCGGATTGGTGAGTCCGGGAAGGCCCCGGATCACACTCGCCAATGAGAGCGCCACCTGCCGGGGCTCCCCGAGGAGCGCGGCCCGGGGTGAGCTGGCTCCGGGCCGGAGGGACGCCCTGGGGCCGGCCGGCGCGAGCCTGAGCGCGGCGTCTGCGTTCCCCAGCTCGCGCGTGCCGGGGCCTCTCAGGGAAGGCCCCCGGAGGGAGAGCAGGCAGGGACAGAAGAGGTCGGCCCGTGGGGAGGCGGCTCCATAAACAGCATCCTGATGTTAGCAACAGCCGGGGCCTGCGGGAACTCGGGCCGCCGGGCAACGCGCTCGTGTTTGTCAACAGGGTCCTTTGGCGCCGCGTCCCCCCAACGGGCAGCCCCGAGCCCGCCCACAGCGCCTGCCCGCCAGTTCTGGGTCTCCGCAGCCCGCGGGTCAGCGTGCTTTTCTCCTGTCTCTCCCGACATAAATAGGCCTTCGCCGTTTGGGCTACGGTGGCACCGGCACGTCCGGGTCTGGACCCCCACCCGCCACGCCTCCACTTACCCCCGCCTCCCCCTCCACCCCAGCCTGAGGGCGCCGCTCTCTGCTCAAAGAGGGGACAGGGCCCTGTCCTCCCTCTGCCCCCAAGCACAACTACAAGAACGTGACTTTTTTCTTAATAAATTTATTCACAAAAAGTGATTGAGAGGGTTTGGGGGCTATACATGGGCAGGGTTCTGGGTTGCTCTGTACATGGGCTGGGAGACGAGAGCCTCCAGGTGGAAGGGTACTTTTCAATAAAAAAAATAATGGGAGCTACAACCACCCCCTCCCCCCTCCCCGATTAAAAAGACACAAAAATAGACGTCTCTGAGGTAAACGGGGAGCCTGGGGCTTAAGGGTGTTGCAAGGGTTTCACAGGTGCCAGGGCTTAAAGGGGATGTCACAGGCACCGGGGTGGCTCCTGCATCAGTTGGTAGAACAGCACGTAGCCCTCACTGGATGCCACCTGGTTTTCACTGACAGGGGAGACACTAGGAAGAAGGGAGATGGGGAATTGGGTGTGATCACTGCTGTATATTCCCTCCTTCCCTCTCAGCATCCAAGGAGAAGTTAGGATGGAATCCCCTCTCCTTTCACCAGGTACTCTATTCCCCTGGGGCTTCCTGTTAGGGAAAGGTGTCAGGGCTTCAGTGGGAACGGGGCAGGGGCCCAACAGGAGGCTGTTCTCACCGAGAGTCATTGTAGACATGCCAACCAGTCTGGCACCGGCACAGAGCTGTGTAGTGGCCATAGTGGACGCTGCCCGAATGGTTGCAAAGGGCATACAGCTGATAGATGGGGCTTCCTGCAAGGTGAGACTGGATCAAATTCTATATTCAGAGTTGTGCCCCCCACTACCTTCCCTCCCTGTCCAGTGGCTCCTTAAAACCTTCCTGACCAAACTCACCTGCTTTGTCACTGGCAAAGTCCCCTAGGCTCAGTCGCTGCAGTGGGAAGTCTACACCTACGGAACTTTTCTTGATGGAGCCTCGGGAGGCGGAAAATCGATTGAGATCTAAACACTGGTTAAGGAGAATTTGAAAGGCAGAGGGCCTCTCAAGGGGACTGAGGTCTTGAATGTTGTCCACCCCCCTTCACTAACACACACTGGGAACACAGTGTGGCAGAGGTGGATAGCAGGCTTTTCCTAAGGAAGGAATGCCCAAATGTACAGCCTCTGAAAATACGGAGAATGACAAGGACAGGAAAAATAAGAATGTGGAGATTAGGATACGGAGCACGAGGATTCGGGGGAATCTTTGTACTGTCAACTTTTTGGTACTTCGTGTTTTCTGCCGACATCGATCACACACCTGGATAAAGGTCAAATGTCAGGTTCATATGCTCCTCACCTCAATCAGCCTTTCCCACACCCTAACCCACATACACATTTACTGTGCTCCCCATTACTTCTGTGTCCTCTGAGCCATTCCCCTTTGTCCTCAGAGTACAAGGACTTATCTGAGACACTAACACAAACCCAGACATACAAATAATTGCTCCCCAGATTGAGGCATCATGCAGCCCCTTTTACCTATGTGGTGTCCTCCCCTGATCTCCCACCCTGTGAACCTCTACATACTGGGGCATTCTCCGATTCTAGCTCCTCTTCCTTGGTGAAAAGGCTGAAACAATCCCGCAGAGACACCTTGCCCCCAGCAAATCCTTTCTAGGGGGAAAGGAGAATGAAGGGTCAGCAGGTTCTGAATTTCCAACTCTTCTCAACCAATCCAGGCTTCAGTTCTGCCCCTGACACACACACACAGGGTTCCCTCCCACACTCTGGGGGTGGGTAGAGTTGGGTCACAGACCCCATGTCCCAGCCACCCCTGGAATCCTCTGGAATCCCCACCTTGGGGATGGGCAGGGACAGGTCACAAAAAACCTCGAAGGTCGTGGAGCGATACCCACAGGCCTGGCACTTGAGGCAACTTTTCAACTGGCCCACAAACAGGTCTAAACAGAAGCAAAGAGGCAGGAGACATGGTCATTTTGGATCCTGAGATGCTTCTCTGGTTCCCACCCTTTGCCTAAGTTCTTTTCCCACCACCAACGCTCCTAGCAACCCATTCACACCATGTCCATTTTCATCATTCAGTCTTACGCACACATCCTTTGATTGTATCTGTTTCTTTCCTCCAAGCCTGCACTGCCCCATGCTCTGCCCCATTCCATGTTCCATACCCACAATCTTGCTGTCCTCTCGCTCCAGGTAACGCTTCCACATTAGGTTGGCTCGGTCATCATCACTACCACAGATGAAGGGAAGTGGGGAGCACCCATCAGATAGCAGGAACTCTGGGCACCCCCCCAACACTGACATGCTCCCCAGAGATCTGTAACCACCCATGCCCCAGCTCCTCTAAATGTCAAGGGTAAGTCCTTCAGAGGACTTTCTGGGAAAAACCCCATGAGAAGAAAAGGAGTGCCGGCAAGGAAAGAGCAGGCTGTCTTCTCCCACTGGCTTAAAACCCGTTATGTACCTTGTTGTAAATTCATTATCCCCTCCTCCCTCAATATGGTAACATCCCTAACACTACACTCTGCCTCCATCTGCATCCCTGTCTCCCTCCTCCTCCTCCTTCCTTCCTCCTTCTGTACTGCTTCTCAAACCATTTGCTAGTCTGTGTTTCCTTGGACCCTACATCCTCAATCTTGCCTAGCTCAGTTCTGTGTAGGATGAATGCTGCTTGCTGATAAACTAGAAGAGGGAGAGGGAGCAACCCTACCTTAACTCAGGTTCTTCTAGCAGAGCCCCTCCTCGACGGGGTGGCGAGGGAGCTGGGTTGTTGGCCAGGATTGGTGGAGCCCGGCGGCCTCGTCGGTTGATTTCAAGGTGTAGCCGCTCCATGAGGAGCTTCAGGAATTCTTGGGCATCCTGCTGGCTACAGCCAGACAGAGTGTGGGCTATTGACCCCCACCCAATCTACAGACACAATCCCCTGCCCAGATATTGTCTCACTTTTTGCAGAACATCAAAGGTTCAGAACAATGCTGCCAGGCCCGTGTTTGGCCCTACCCCCAGACATGGTGAGAAAGCCCATACCCTCCAGCTCTCCCACCTGTATCCAGAGAAGGAGGGTACATATTTCTGGAAGACAGCTCGGAATCGAGTAGGATTCACAGCTTCGCACGAGTCAGGGTGCCACAAGGCACCAATCACATCTGCAAAGGCTATTGGAGTGGGAGTGGGGAAGGAAGACAAAGATTAGTGACTGTAGGAGGCCCATAGGGTTGAAACCACCTCTAAGAAAGCAGGCACTGGAAAATACAAATACTGTGGCCAGATTTAAGGGTTGGGGCCACCAACACTGGTACATGAACCTACAAGGAGTCAGGGAAAGAGAACTGAGAGGAGGGATCAGAAGTGGTCACCCCACCTTCAGTGAGCTCTTGGGCTCGGCCCCCTCCAGGCACCTCTTGCCGGAAGTCCCGCCGCAGACAGAAGTCCCGAAGAGGCCGAGTGCTGCTCAGACACTGTAGCACAGCATTCAGGAAGCACTAGGAAGCAGCAGACATGGCCATTATCTCTCCAGACCAGTGCCCAGGCAGCCTTAGGAGTTTCAGCACGCACCTTCCCCAAGTCAGCAGCCAACCCCCTCCCTGCGCCCAGCACCATTTCATATCCCCTTAGAGAGGACCAACAGGAGAATGGCTCTCACCGTGTTTCCCAGGTTTCGGAGGCCAACATGACCAGAGCCCAGGAGCAGGGTGTGATGTGCCTGGGAGGTCAGAGCATAATCAGCAAGCTCCCACACACCCCACCTGGCATTTCTGCCTTTCAATAGCATGCCCCCTCCTCCACCCCATACTGTACCCCTCAAAACTCAACCCACTTTCCCTTGCTGGGTATCGGGATCTCCCTACCTCTCTGGCCATGAGCAGCAAGCCCATCACAGTTGAGCGCACCACGGACTCAGCCATGGCTGTCCCTCCCATTCCCCACCTACTCCTCTGCCTAGCTAGCCGGCGCTGCAGCTCCTGAGGCAACTCCCCAAGCACTGGCATGGTTGCCCAGCTGCTTCCCACTCCCACTTTGCTACCCCCAAGGCCCCCTCCTGCCCCCGTGGCCCCTTCTTGCACCCTCTCCTGATGGCTCCAACTGCAGTCAGCCTAGCTCACTTAGCTCTGGAAATGGGCAACCACACTAGCTCAGATGTTCTGAGCCTGCCTCTTTCCAGCTCCAGAGATTAATTAGGCTGAGGCAGTGTCCTAGGAGAGATGGTGCAGCAAGGGAAAGTAAGGGCCTGGGGATCTAAAGAAGAATTCCAAATGGCTGGGTTAATCCCCCAGGGACTGAAATGGCACACCATGCAAGGGAATCATAGGCTACCCAGCAAAGGGTCTATGGGGCTCAAGGGTACTTAAGAGAGGAGAGTCTGAGCTGCTGTAATGAGAAGTTGAGGAAGAAACTTAAGGGAAAGGAGAGTGATATGATGGCAAGAAAACTGGAAGCATGGAAGAACGTGGGCATGGAAGACTACGTGCACTGGCAAGTCCTCACCATCTTGTCATTGGAGTAGAAAGGTTCAGAGGGCCGGGCAGATATCACGTGGAAGGAGCCATGGGAAGTAGGGGGTTCTGTCCGTATGCTGAGCAGGGTGGGGGGCCCAGGAAAGCCCCCAAGGCGGCGGAGAGAGGTGCTACGTCTCAAAGTGGGTGGCTCAGGCCGAAGTGCCAAACGGCTCAGTGCAGCCCCTAGTTCTCCAGTACCTCGGTGCCCACCCAAGGCAATGCCCATGGGGCGCAAGTCCCCGCTGCTCACAGACTTGGAACGGGCAAGGTTGGTCCGGGATGGAAGAGGCAGAGCCACAGTTGGAGGTGGTGAGCCAGGCAGCGGAACTCCATGATCTGCCCGAAGGGGGCCTCTAGGTCTAGGGCCTGACGTCCGTCCCCGTCCAAGCTCCAGTTTCTTGAGCCGTTCTTCAGGGGGACCTGGCCGGGGAGGCAGAGGTCGTAACATGGGGTTTGGCCCAGGGGCTGGGGTTCGGCGTTCCTTGCTGCGGGCTCGGGGGGCAAATGGCAGCTTGGATCCCACTCGGGGCTGGACATTAACAGGTGGCTCTCGGGTCCGGCCCAGACGGTGCTCAGAGGCCTGTGGCATTGTGGACACCACAGGCTGGACCTGAGGGAAAAAGATAGTCAGATTTGATAGTTCAAGGTTGGTGGGAAGCTAGGCTATGAGACTAGTTTCTTCTGTAAGTACTGAAGACAGGCACATGTCTATTTTATCACTGTCTCACTAGTACCAGGCATAGTGTTAGGCATAAAGTAAATCCTTAGTATACATTTGGTAAATAAATGAATGAATGACAGCAGTCTGCGCTGTGAGTCTTTCTATATTCGTCATCCCTTTCCTTCCTTTCCCACAGAATACCATTTTACTGAAAAATCAATGGTAGTTTCTATCTCTGTGGTCCTTATAATTTATCGGCTCACGACAAGTACCCCCACACTAGGCTAGTCTAGTGGGATGTGCCCTGGGCCACTTAGAACCGCTGGTTAAATGGGGTGTGGCTGGAAGGATAACAGCCCCAAAGCCAGCATTCTACCCTCAAAACCCATGCCCCCCTCCCCCCCCCGTTGCAAATGAAGCCGATTAAATGGGTGACTCGCAAGTCACTCCCTCCCCCACTCCTGAGCTCCAGCTTGGTGTCGGGGCTCAGGGACACTGGCAGTAGAGAGAGGTCGAACAGCCTCCTCCAGACCCCCAATCTCGGCACCTCTCCCACCACAGCAGGGCTTCAGCCGGGTCCGCCCCCCTCGAGGGCAGAAAGGCCGCGGCCGCTGATTGGCTGCAGGGTCCAGCGGCGTATTCCCCGCGGTCCGTGGATGCTATTCCTCCAGCCAGTGCTGCCGGGCCCTGTGGGGACCCCTGCGACTCCACCTTTGTGGAGGGCGTCCTCTCAGGTCTGTAGCCGGCTTCCCTCGGCCCCCCCACCCCACCCCACATAACGTTCTGGCCTGTACCTGTCCCCTGGTGAGGCGGCGGGGGAGGCCAGCCGGGGCAAGGCCCCGCTCAGGGCCACCCCCTCCTACCCCGTGCAGCCTCCCCGCGGGCCTGGCTGCAGCTCCAGCCACAGCTGTCGCCCAGGTCTCTCCCGCCGCAGGGGCCGCCGCCATCTTTGTTGGTCCCGCCCGGCCACCGGCCACCGGCTTCACTGTCTCCCACTGCGCCTGCGTACCCACGCTTGGCATCCGCCCACCTACTTCCTCCGCGCCTGCGTAAGCCCGCCCCCTGAACCTCGTCGCCGACTCCATGGAAACCCAGCCAACTTTAGGGCTGCCAGTTCCCAGCCCGGCCCCGCGTGGTCTTGAAACCATCTTTCCAGAGCAAGTCCTGGAACATAGGGTCCTGTCGCCCGACTTGTGGCCCACAGGACCGTAAGTCTGACAATCATAATGTGGGTCCCAGGCTTTCAGCACAGATCTTTCCCAGAGCACAAGCGTGTGGGTAGCTACACGGTCTAGCTGCAGGCCAGTGGAGAAACATCCAGCACTCCACATAGGGATGGGAAGATCCCTGAGGGCGGGGGATGCTGGCCCAGCAAAACTGTCCTCCAGCAAAGGACTGGGCTCACCGCTAAAGAATAAAGGCATTATTTCAGTCCCAGGGAGAGCAGTATTCAACTCCTTACCAGAGTATCCTCCATATAGTTCCTATAAACTATACTCTATATAAGGTACGGACAGGTGTGTCCATTGATTGTGACAAAACAGCATGGTTATACATGTGTCTTGGATTTTAGCCTGCTCACCCGCTGTCAATAGCCATCAGTGAGAACCACAGATCACCAGAATAAGCAGATTTTATTGTCAAGTTATCTCCAAAAACCAAAAGGATAACATACCCACTTTCAGTCACCCCAATCCCTCTAGGATCTCATATTTCTCAGACACCTGGAGAAGAAAGAGAATTGCCTCTCCATTTTCCAAAGCCCAAGGCTTTCCCCTTCCTGCATAGACTTAGAAAGTTTGTAGCAACACTGTTGTTGTTTTTTGAGCCTTCTATAGCTACTTAGTGACAATTATGGATTAAGAGGGGGGAAGCAGATAAGTAAGAAGATCCATGCAGGAAATGTAGCCTATCAAATGTCTCTCTGTCCTGCTTCTGTGGCTTGATCCTTCATTGGTTGCACTTCTCTTTATGCTGAATCACGCCCTTCTGAATCAGATCAGGGATTTCCACCGCCAGCCATGGACCAAGCTGCAACAGAAGGGAGACCCTGTGAAATTACTAAGACCTAGTCAAGGCCTCTAATTCCATTAGAAGCTCTTTTCCAGAGAGAGAGAGATTCTAGGGGAACATGGCCAGGAGAAAACACTGTTAGCTCTTGTTTACTTTCAGTTAATTTTTTTCTTATACTACCCAGGTCTTAGCCCCTTCCCCCTTTATATGTCAAATACCCTAAAACTTACCCCCAGAGCCATGAGGTGAGCTAGACCAAACTTGGGCACATTCCTGGCCCACAGAGGCTTGAAGTGATCAGTCAGACATATTTTGCCCCCCCTACGAGAGGGACAGAAGGAAGAAGGAGTTGAGGTGCTAAGTTTACCATAAAACATAGGAAGCCTCTTGGGAATACAGGAAGACTACTAGTCATCAGAATTGAGGACAACTAAGTACTTGGTAGAGGGCAGCCTGGAACCCCTCTAGGCCAACAAACTCTGGGAATATTGGTTGCCTCCCAGAGTATTCCCATCTCTCATTCAGTCCTACCTGTACATCTTTGCTGTTTTTCCATCCAGTTCAGGGACTGCAATTTCTGGAGCAGTAGTGGGATATGTGATAGGAATCTGGAGGAATTATAAAGCCTTCATAAAACAGAATCAGAATGAAAAGGAACTAATCTAATTAAGCACACATTTTTCTTGGTTGAAATGACATGTTTGACAAAACTTACCAATCAATACATATACACCAGGATTCTGGACGTGGAGATGAGTAACCATAATCTACGCTTGCTTCAAACCTCAGCTTTCCCTCCCATTTTTTTTCTTTTTCTTAAACTTTTCATTTTGAAAGTTTTCTCTGATCCCTCTAAGAAAAGTTAGCTTGCTAACAATCACCTTCTACTAACTTCCATATTTTCCACTCCATCATACTCACATCAAACTCGATGTCAAACTCATACTTGAGGAGGTCATGGATATACCAGCATTTTCCAAACCACCTGTAAGAAAAACCAAACTTCAATCCAATTTGCCTATTCTTCTCATACTAAAATGGCATCCATTAGGCTTAGGTGACCAGCCTGGAAGATGCATAGAATGGAAACGGGGGAATTTTGGAGCTGTGGGAGTGAAGAAAGCTAATATGAGGCACAGTAGGACTGGCTGTGGGACACCAAAATGCTCAAGCCATGTAAGATTTCCACCCCATACCTCCCGAAAGGGTCTGCCTACCGAGTCCCTTCCTTGTTGGACTCCAGTCGGAACCAATCATTGTCCGCATTCTTGTTGTTCTCCACATACTAAAAGCAGAGAAGGAAGTCTTTGAGGGAGGAGTTGAGACCAAGGGCAATTCCCCTTCCCTCAAAAAAAAAAAAAAAAGTGTGTAATTACTTTCTCTCTTAGTATGTCTGTCCAATTTTTTTGACATAAATAAAGCTGACAAAATTTCATGGTAAGTGGGGGGCTTTCCCAGATCAGAGAAGAAAATACTTGGCTTCCACTCAATTTTTTAGGTGCAAAAGACTTGATGATATCATCGAGGTTCCCTTTACACTTCTTTTTTTAAAAAGATTTATTTATTTATTTATACAAGAATTGGGGTACAGGCCAGAAGTGTAGGAGGGTGAGAGGATTCACCAGAGATAAAGTGGGGAACTGAACAGGTAGACTGATGAAATACACTGCTGAGGGGAGCAGCGGATGCGACAGGGGAGGTCTGCTGCACCATGTGGGTTGCTCCCTGGCCGGTGGGGGATCAAACTCGTGCTGCAGTGGCTGCGGATAGCTTCATAAGTTGCTTAACCCCTTGTGCCACCAGGGAGGCCCTTATCTTGGTTTTGACAAGCACATTACCAAGTCCAAAACTTTATCTTTTAATCCAGACCTTTTCTTAGAACTTCAGACTCCAAGTCCTTCCTGGTGGCGCAGGCGGTTGAGCACCGCACTTTGGGCTGTTAGCAGCCTCTGCAGCACCGGTTCGATCCTGCCTGGCCAGCAAGAATCCCACATGGCGCAGCGGACCGCTCCTGTCTTGCCTGCTGCTCTTCTGAGCAGTGTGTTTCGTCAGTCTGCCTGTTCTGTTCCCTGCTCTGTCTCTGGTGAATCCTCTCACCCTCCCACGCATCTGGCCTATACCCCAGCACTTGTATAAATAAAAAATATAAAAATTAAAAAAAAAAAAGAACTTCAGACTCCAGTATCCAACTATGTATTGAAAGTTCTAGCTTTACTTCAAAGGTACCTCAAACTCACATTAACCTGTGGTCTTTCAGACCCGTTTCTCCACTGACCCTCAATGGAAAATCATTTCCGGGGGCTGTCATCCAAGTCGCTCAGTCACCCAAATCATCCCTGACCCTCCCTTTCCTTTTCCTTAATTCCACCAATCTTTCATGAAGTCCTTCTGATTTTACTTTATGCATATTCTTCAAATCTAACTCTTTCTAACCTCACCATAACTAATCACTTTATTTTTTTTTAAAGATTTATTTATTTATGCATACAAGAGCAAGGGTGCAGGCCAGAGGTGTGGGTGTGTGTGAGAGGATTCACTAGAAACAGAGTGGGAAGCAGAACAGGTGGATTGACACTGCTGAGCAGCAGGTGAGACAGGAGAGGTCTGCTGTACCATGTGGGTCTGGTCAGCTCCCTGGCAGGAATCCATACTTTGTAGTGCTGAGACTTAACTTCTTGCACCACCAGGAAGGCCCAACTAACCAGTTTAGACCATCATCTTCTGCTTGGGTTAATGACAGTGTCCTAACTTGCCTCCTACCTTTAATGTTATCCCTGTCAATTCTATTTTCCTCTCTACTGTCACTGCAATTGATCTCAACCCAAATCTGACCATGTTAGTGCTCAGCTAAAATCCTTTAAAGGTATTCCACTAGGGCTTCCTTGGCGGTGCAGGGAGACCCTAAGTCTCAGCGCTGTCAGGCTATCCCCAACCACTGTGGCATGAGTTAGAGCCTCAGCATGGCGGAACTGACCCACATGGCGCAGCTGACCTCTCCTGTCTCACCCACTGCTCCCTCCACAGTGTATTTCAGTAGATGCTCCTGTTCTTCTCCCCACTCTGTCTCTGGTGAATCCTCTCACCCCCCTGCACCTCTGGCCTAGACCACGGTTCTTCTATGCATAAATAAAATTCTAAAAAATCTTAAAAAAGGGCCTCCCCTGCTGGCGCAGCAATTGAACACTGGGTTGCGAAGCTGCCCGCAGCCTCAGCAGCGCCAGTTCGATCCCTGGCCACCAGCGAGGGTCCCACATGGTGCGCAGACCTCTCCTGCCGCGTGCTGCTCCCCTCAGCAGTGTATTTCGGTCCATCTGCCAGTTCTGCTCCCCGCTCTGGCTCTGGTGAATTCTCTCACCCTCCCGCGCTTCTGACTGTACCCAGTGCTTGTATAAATAAATAAATAAATCTTTTTTAAAAAAAAAAAAAAAAGCAAAACTTAAAAAAAAAAAAAACTTCATTATTTAA
The DNA here is from genome assembly GCF_014898055.3 of Talpa occidentalis. Taxonomy (NCBI): domain Eukaryota; kingdom Metazoa; phylum Chordata; class Mammalia; order Eulipotyphla; family Talpidae; genus Talpa; species Talpa occidentalis. Next base: position 69,305,764 of record NW_023601212.1, read on the forward strand.
AAAAAAAAAAAAGGTATTCCACCACCTCCAGGGTAAAATTTAAATGCTCAAACCTATCTTTTAAACTTGTAAATCATTCTGTCACCTTTCCTCATACACATCTTGCTATTTCTTGCTTCTGTGCCTTTTTTAGTGCTGTCCCTTTTGCCTTAAAATGTCCTCCTCTGGGCCTACCTGATGGCATAGGGGTTAAGTCTCAGCGCTATCACCACGATGGCCTGAGGATCCAGGGAGCGAACCCACATATGGTACATCAGATGTCTCCTGTCTTGCCCCCTGCTGCCCTCAGCAGTGTATTTCAGTAGATCTCCTGTTCTGCTCCCCACTCTGTCTAATGAATCCTCTCAACAGCACCCCCACCCCACCCTGCCCCCCTGGCCTACACCCCTATTCTCATATGCATAAATAAATAAAAATAAATCTTTTTTCTTTTTTAAGTCCTCTTACCCTCAAGTTTTATCAAGCTCACTTATGTTTTACCCTTAACTAAGGCACTGCCACTTCTAAGAAGCTTTTCCTGACCAGACCCTAGCTGGATTATCTCACCTCCTGCTCAGAACATCGTAACAATTTCTCTTTCCCTCTCTCCGCTTAAAAACATTATTATAAAATGGGCCTCCCTGGTGGCGCAAGGTGTTAAATACAGCACTGTGAAGCTATCTGCAGCCTCTGAAGCACGAGTTCTATATCCCAGGACGGTTAGGGAACTACCCACAGCAGACCTCTCCTGTCTTGCCCATTGCTCCCCTCAGCGGTGTATTTCAGTCAGCTGCATGTTCTGTTCCCTACTCTGTCTCTGGTGACTCCTCTCACCGCCCCCCCACCTCTGACCTGTACCCCAGTTTTTGTATGCATAAATAAATAAATCCTTTAAAACAAACAAACAAAAAAAAAACCCACTCTGCTTTTTTCAGCTTTGAGTCCCCTTTCTAGGTGTATAATAAATGTGTTTTAAGTGATGAATAAATGCAGCAGGAGAGCTGGTGGCCTTTGAAACAGATACCACTCAGGGAAGTCAAACTTTCTTCTCTTTCCACAAAAGGGAAATTAACAGAGAAGATGGTTCTATCATGTGAGCTCAGCTCCTTAACTCTCTATAACTAACATCTACTTGAATTTTCACCCCTATCATGTAATCCTCCCTCGCGAAGAGTGAAGAAGATAGCAAAGAGATGCGGACTTGACTTAGGGCCCCAAGAATTCCTTCTGAACACCTTACTCACATCCACCTTACACACCTGGAGCCAGAAAGACACGTCATCTTTCAGGGAGGCGTATCCCCAACATAACTGATGCTTTCAGCCAGAACGTCTAGCTGAACTGTGGTTCCTAACCTGAATCTATTCTGCCACTTTCTCACCACCCCAAAATCCCTGAGCCCCGCAATCGTACAATGTCTAAGAATTTAGGGGGATTCAACTTTAAAACCGGAAGCGACTTCCACACGGAGCATATTCCTAAGGACACCTGACCAAGCGCAACCCCTTTACTCTGCGATCTGCCGCAGATGCCCAACTGACCCGAATAAGAGACTGATACTCCTCCTTGAGTCGCTGCACCCACAACTCGCGATCTCGAGGTCCGGCGTTAGTCTTCAGCACCGGGATCTCAGACACAACGCGCCGCGTTGCCTCGTCAGCCATCTTGGACCAGGGCGTAAGAGAAAGGCGGAAGTGGTATTGCCTGTGATTTACACCCAGGGCGCTGCCATCTTTACTTTGGGAAGATGGGGCGTTGGACTCCCTTAGGACTTCGCTGTGTGCTCTCCTAATCTTGTAACGGGGACAAGTTCGGTAACTGGTTACCTGCTGTGGATGCCACGGAGAGAAGAGGATCGAACCGGACTGTTCTGTCCTGAATATGGCAGATATCATTAAAAAGAATTCCGCAGCTCGCTCATTGGGTAACTTCCGCTCTTGCTCAGAGAAGTAATCTCGGAAAACCCTTCCGGACACTTCTCAATCTTGGAGAGTTGTTAGAATTCCAGAGGGTTCTAGGTGCAGTTCCAGCTCTGCGCTAAAATGCGCAATTCACTTGTTTCCGCTGGTAATAATCTTTCTTAGCTTCCATGCCATCCTGCTGAGGTCCCAGAGATTTAGAGTTTGGTGTTGTTTTTGTCTTTCGTCAGCCTGCTATGTATTTCTTTCTGTGTTTGTTTCTTTTTTGTTGTTGTTTTTTAAGATTTATTTATTCAGGGGCCTCCCTGGTGGCGCAGCGGTTGAGCGCTGGGTTGCGAAGCTGCCGGTGACCTCTGCGGCGCCAGTTCGATTCCTGGCTGCTCCCTGGCCACCAGAGGAGGGTCCCGCATGGCGCGCAGACCTCTCCTGCCGCCCGCTGCTCCCCTCAGCAGTGTACTTCGGTCCTTCTGCCTGCTCTGCTCCCCGCTCTGGCTCTGGTGAATTCTCTCACCCTCCCGCACTTCTGACTGTACCCAGTGTATGTACAAACAAAACAAACAAACAAATAAATAAATAAATAAAACATGCCTCTATTTAAAAAAAAAAAAAAGATTTATTTATTCATTTACACAAGAATCGGGGTACAGGCCAGATTCGCGGGAGGGTGAGAGGATTCACCAGAGACAGAGCGAGGAACAGAACAGGCAGACTGAGGAAATAAACTGCTGAGGGGAGCAGCGGGCGAGACGTGTATTTCTTTCTGTAAACTATTGGATAAAGTAAAGCAAAGTTTTGCAATACCTCACTAGAGAGTTCTTTCCTCGGAGGAATAAAAATATTCTTTGTTGGGTTTAGGCACTGTTGTGAGCTACAGAGAAGATATTTGGAGTCATAAGACTTTGGAGATGTGAGGTGTACTGGGGAAATGTAGGTCAAAGAGTACAAAATTTCAGTTATAAGAATAATAAATTATGAGAATCTAGTTACTGTATGCAACTACAGTTAATAATAAGGTCTGTATACTTGCCCATTACCGAGAGTAGAATTTGAGCATTCTAGTTACATGCACACAAAGAGAATGAACTGTATGAGGTGCTGGCAATATTAATTATCTTAATCTTAGTAATCATGCACATGTATATTGAATTTTTTTTTAAGATTTATTTATTTATTTATACAAGCACTGGGTACAGTCAGAAGCACGGGAGGGTGAGAGAATTCACCAGAGCCAGAGTGCGGAACAGAACAGACAGACTGACTAAATACACTGCTGAGGGGAGCAGCGGGGGAGACAGGAGAGGTCTGCGCGCGCCATGTGGGACCCTCGCTGGGGGCCAGGGATCGAACAGGTGCTGCAGAGACTGCAGGCAGCTTCGCAGCCCAGCGCTCAACGCTGTGCCACCAGGAGAGGTCCTATCGAATCATTTTAAATACATACAATTATATGGCATTTATTTCTCAAGATTGGGGGAAAAAGACTTTGAAGAGTTACTGTAATTCTAGGAACTGTATTTCTCACTTATAAAAGGAAAATAATAATGCTTATAGAATTGTAACTATACACACAGTGTCTCTTCATTCACACAATAGGCTTTTCGGATGAAATTCAGATTAAATATATGGCAGTAGTTTTCAAACTTTTGTGGTAATAGAGTCAGGTTTTTACAAACAAAACTCGACTTGGAATCTCAAAATTAAAAAAAAAAAATCAGTACAGAGCTGTTCTCATTCAAGTACAGGCAGAAGACCGCGTCCTGGAATACTTCCCCTAAGGCAACACATATCACACTTTATTAATTGCTTAATTGTCTTGATGGACTAGAAGCTCAAGGAGGGGACTGTATGTCTATCTTGTTCATCGCTAAAACCCAATACTGTAATCAATATTTTTATTTTATTTATTTATTTATTTTTTAGTCAATTTATTTATTTTTTAGTCAATCCGTCTGTTCTGTTCCCCACTCAGTCTCTGGTGAATCTTCTCACCTCCCACCCCACTTCTGGCCTCTACCCCAGTTCTTGTATGCATAATAAAAAAAAAAAAATCTTAAGAAAAAAAAAGAATACACACAAGACAGCCAGCCCCCTGTCGTGAATGTCTGAAGTGTGCACAGAACACTCTCGGGGATTGGTATCACCCATTGGGACTTTGGAACCATGGACTTGGAGTTTCTTACTATGAATTCACCCCAGCTCTTGTATGCATAAATAAATAAAATAAATCTTTAAAAATAAAAAAAAAAATAAAAATCTGGGCAAAGGTTGGGAGTACCAGAGGATTTGGTTAATAAAGATAAAAAATCATAGTCTTTGAGAAAAAGAAAGTATTATGCAGATAATTACCATAAAACAAGAGATATCCAAAGTACTGTCTGAGTCAATGTGTCTCTGAGAATCTGGTAAGATTGAGAGCATTTATACGAGAAGTCTTAGTATGAGTACATTGAACAATCAGGGACAGAGAAAGCGGGGAAAGAATGGTATTCTAGGCAAACAGAAGAGCATATGTATGACAAGAAGGCATGAGGGAATATAATATTTTATTTATTTTTTTTTTTTTAAATTTTATTTTATTCTTTATTTATTTTTTTTTAATAGAGGCATGTTTTATTTATTTATTTATTTGTTTGTTTTTTTTTTTTTTGTTTATACATGCACTGGGTACAGTCAGAAGCGCGGGAGGGTGAGAGAATTCACCAGAGCCAGAGCGGGGAGCAGAGCAGGCAGAAGGACCAAGGTACACTGCTGAGGGGAGCAGCTGGCGGCAGGAGAGGTCTGCGCACCATGTGGGACCCTCCTCCGGAGGCCGGGGAGCAGCCGGGGATCGAACCGGCGCCGCAGAGGCCGCGGGCAGCTTCGCAACCCAGCGCTCAACCGCTGCGCCACCGGGGAGGCCCAGGAATATAATATTTTATTAATAATTGCAAATATTCAGGTATTTTAACAGAAGGGGAAAAGCGCTTAGAAACCATCAATGTTACATTAATTCTATGCAATATGCTGTATGGAAATATCTATAAAATAAAGTCAGAACACAAAATTTCGTATACATGTGGTTTTAAAATATTTGAATAGATAATGTCTTTTGAATAGATAATGTCTGAACCTGCTCAAAATTCAAAAGGTATCTTCTCCAGGAATCATTTCTCTCCAGCTAGTTTTTTTTTTTTTAAGATTTATTTATTTATGCATACAGGAACTGGGGTACAGACCAGAGGTGTGGTAGGTGAGAGGATTCACCAGAGGCAATGGGGAACAGAACCGTTGGATTGACTGAAATATACTGCTGAGGGGAGCAGCAGGTCAGTCAGGAGAAGTTTGCTGTGCCATGTGGGTCAGCTTCCTGTTATGTCCATTTAAAAAGATATATATTTGTTATTTTATTTCCTTAGTGTCTGTCTTCCCATGCAAACAGTGAACTCCATGCGTACCCTAGCCTATATACCTAGCATAGTACCTGAAGTTACTAATGGTTAATAAATGTCCAGTAAGGGCCTTCCTGGTGGCGCAGGGGTTAAAGACAGCACTGTCAAGCTACTGCCATCCATTACAGCAGGAGTTCAATCCCAGGGGGTCCAGGGAGCAACCCACATGGCTCTCAGCAGACCTCCCCTGTCTCATCCGCTGCTCCCTTCAGCAGTGTAGTTCAGTGGATCTGCCTATTCTGCTCCCCACTTTCTGGTGAATCCTCTCACCTCACATCTGGTTTATACCCCAGTTCTTGTATGCATAAATAAATAAATCTTTAAAAAAAAAAACCCACATGTATCCATTAAGTAAATGATGCATCACTCTCCTCCCCAGTGTAACTAGATTAGCAGACCTGGAGAACATCATAGAGTCAGTGTATCTTATTAATTTCAGAGAAGCATCAGTTTCCTGACATGTTCTTTGACAGAGACAGAGCAGGCCAGAGTTTAGGAGCATTTTTATTTGATTGAACAAACAACCAAAGAATTGATTAATTCTCTAATTTGCTGGTGGTGTTGATGAGACAGGGCTGTTTCTTTTTATGGTGACCTGTAGGATGACCAAAGGCTTGGAAAAAGCCATCCCCATGAGGGCAGCAGAGAGCATTAGTAAAGAAACTAGAATCTCTGAGACCTGGTGAAAATTGTTATATACAAATATTATCTAATATTTATGGAGCACTTACAATGACCTAACACTTCATAGACATTATTTAAATATAATCATTAAAACAATGATTATACTTGCCTCTTTTACATAATGAGAAAACATACTCAAATAGTTAAAAGACTTGCCCAGTCATATGAGTGAGGGTGATATCAGGGGAATGAAGAAAAGGAAACAGGCCAAGGAGATTTTGAACATCACATTATTAGGATTCGGTGACTACTCATACTCAGGAATCAATAGACACAGGAATTCGAAGTAAGGATGTATAACTAGATTGGAAGCTCAACTTAAAGTAAGAGCCAGTGTGATACCTGGGTAAAAATGAGTAACTGGATCAGCTTGGAGTTGAGAGGAATCAGGAACTAGAAAAGATTGTTAGGTCAGCAAGTCATTGCAGGAGAAAATGAAGAGGAAAGCCCAGGCAGGGATGCAGGATCAATGTGGGCCTGGAAGAGTCAAGAGGATACTTAGTGACAATGGGCTGTAAACCACTTTAAGTGAATTTCTGACTTTAAAGATCTTAATTCTGGCAGATCTGGGGAATAGCATGGACAGGAACAATCAATAACTATTGAGATTGGAAAAAATAAGAGCTACAGTACTTAGAATTGGTACTGTTGTTGACCTGGAAGAAATATTCAGTGGGGACTTGGTAACTATCTGAAGAAATGACATGTAGCCATGATGTGTAAGCCCAGTGAGTGGGAATTACAAAGAGCTATTTCTAAGTGCAATAAATAAATAATATATAGTAAAGGTTTTCTAATAACTAAGAATTACAGTGAATTGAGAATTATAGCACAGGATATAGTGGAAATAGGAGCACGTGAATGGTGGCTGAATGATATCAAGTTTAAGACTCTGATAAAGGAAGATAATTGTGGGGATAGAGTATGTTGAGCAGAAAGGAGTGGCAAACAAGGTCAAGCAGAAGAGGTCAGTCTTTGAAAGCTGGAGGGATGTTTTCTCAGCTGTGTCTTCAAGGAAGAGACAAGAACCCATGTAAACAAAAAGATGTGAAAGGCAAAGGACTTTGACAAAGAATCCTACAAAGGGTTCTCAATCTCCTCAGTAGTTTCCTCACCTTGTGAGTTGGAGCAAGGAGAAGGTGGAAAAAGAACATAAGGCAGGAGAGTAAGCTTTTGCTTTAACTATACAGAGGATGTATAGTTTAAATCCAGGGGCGTGTGTGTGTGTGCGCGTGTGTATGTGTGTTTTTACAGTTGGTTGACCAGAACTAACAACAAAAAGAATTCTTAAAATGCTTCAAATGTGTTCTTTTTTTTGTCCCCCTCAGTGATAGGTATGAGAAGGCCCACCTCTACACAGGTCTTTGGTGTAGCTAGCATTTACTCCATTTCACCTCAGAAAATTGGCTTTTTTTTTTTTTTTTTAAGTTGGTGTCTTTATTAAGATCTCTTCAGCACCTGTTTACTCTCATAGCTGCATGTCTAAAGGGTGAAATTCCTGGGCCTTTCTAACAAAATATTCTTACAAATGTAACCATGAATGGAATGGCTAGCTTAGGACAGCTGGTCAGGCAACTGTTCCAATGGCTGGAATTTGCAACTTTCAGTTGTTTTTTTTTTTTTTTTTTCCTTAAAGATTTATTTATTTATTTTTCTAAGATTTATTTATTTATACAAGCACTGGGTACAGTCAGAAGCGCGGGAGGGTGAGAGAATTCACCAGAGCCAGAGTGTGGAGCAGAACAGGCAGAAAGACCGAAGTACACTGCTGAGGGGAGCAGTGGGGGGCAGGAGAGGTCTGCATGCCATATGGTACCCTTGCCTGGTGGCCGGGGATTGAACCAGCGCTGCAGAGGCTGTGGGCAGCTTCACAACCCAGCGCTCAACTGCTGTGCCACCGGGGAGGCCCGATTTATTTATTTTAATACAAGAGCTGGGGTACAGGCCAGAGGCGCCCGGGGTGGGGGGGGTGGGGGGGTGGGGGGGTGAGAGGATTCACCGGAGGCAGAACAGGCAGATAATAAAAATACACTGCTGCGGGGAGCAGCGGGCATGACAGGAGAGGTCTGTCATGCCATGTGGGATTCTCACCAGCCGAATGGGATCAAACCCTCACTGCAGAGGCTGCAGACAGCTTCACAGTGAGGCGCTCCACTCACTGCGCCACCAGGGAGGCCCTGTAACTTTCAGTTGTTAAGGTAGATTTGGTACCAGAGAAAAGGGTTGAATACCATTTGTCCTGCAGAAGAAGTTGGATTATTTTGGAGGTCTAAAGACAAATCCCTGTCCTTCCTATAGCTTTCTATTCTGGGTGAAGGTGGCAGCCTGTTTGTTTTCCATAGGCTGCAACAGCAGACTGGTACCACACAATCAGAGAAGGCAGCCCTTGGCACCAGCACTTCTAATTCTTTTTATTTTTTATTTTTTTAAAATTTTTTTTAAAGATTTATTGATTCATTGATTGATTGATTTATACATGCATGCATACAAGCACTGGGTACAGTCAGAAGCGCGGGAGGGTGAGAGAATTCACCAGAGCCAGAGCGGGGAGCAGAGCAGGCAGAAGGACCGAAGTACACTGCTGAGGGGAGCAGCGGGCAGCAGGAGAGGTCTGCACGCCATGTGGGACCCTCCTCCGGTGGCCAGGGAGCAGCCGGGGATCGAACCGGTGCTGCAGAGGCTGCGGGCAGCTTCGCAACCCGGCGCTCAACCGCTGCGCCACCGGGGAGGCCCTCTTTTTATTTTTTTAAAGATTTATTTATTTATGGGCCTCCCCGGGGGTGCAGTGGGTTGAGTGCAGTGCTGTGAAGCTGTCCGCAGCCTCTGCAGTGCCAGCCGGCGAGAATCCCACATGGTGCACTGACCTCTCCTGTTGCACCTGCTGCTCCCCACAGCAGTATATTTCAGTTGTCTGATTGTTCTGCTCCCTGCTCTGTCTCTGGTGAATCCTCTCACCCTCCTGCGCCTATGGCCTGTACCCCAGCTCTTGTATAAAAATAAAAATAAATCTTAAAAAAAAAACTTATGCATACAAGAACTGGGGTACAGGCCAGAGGTGGGGGGGAGGAGTGAGAGGATTCACCAGAGACAGAGTGGGGAACAGAATAGGCAGATTGACTAAAGAAACCAGAACAAAACAGCATATACAGTATGATTCCGGTTATAGGTAGTTCAAAAATAGGCAAGAGTGGGCAAAATTGTTATAATAGCAATGGTGACAACAGAAGTTTCAGGTTGGGTCAGAAGGTGCCAGGATTGACCTGCCCACTTCCTTCTGTCCATTCCTATTTCCAATGACAAGCAGTTCCCTCTGGGGTGGACTATCTGAACATGGTTACTCTTTCAATGCCTGTTTAAATGTGCCATATGTATTTTTTGTACTTCCTTCCCCTCCCCCCAGTTAATAAACCACATCCTTTCCAGGTTAGTTCTACTCTCCAACTGCCATTAAGACATCTCAAATTGGTTGCCCCGTGGTCACCTAAAACTCCTCTCCTCTTACTATACTCTACAGATAGCTTCTTTTTCAAGTCAATACCATGAAAACATTTGTCATTACAAGTTGTGCCTTTCCAGTCACTTAATTGTCCACAGTCTGGTTTCTACCCCTGTACAGCTCTGAAACGTTTCTCCAATCTTACTAAATGACTTCCTTGTTGCAAATGCAAAAGGCATATTTCACTTTTTTTAAAGATTTATTTATTTATACAAGAACTGGGGTACAGTCAGAGGCACAGGATGGTGAGAGAATTCACCAGAGACAGAGTGGGGAGCAGAACAGGCAGATTGACCAAAGACACTGCTGAGGAGAGCAGTGGGCGAGGCAGAAGTCTGCTGCGCCATGTGGGTTGCTGCTCCCTGGCCAGCCGGGACAAAGGGCACATTTCAGTCCACAATTTACCTGATCTTTCACATTTAACAGAGTTCTCTCCTGGTTTCCTTCTTTCATTTCTGTTTGCCCCTTCTCAGTGTCCTCTTTTTTGGCTTTATTTCCTTCTCTTAATAATGGTGATGTTATTTTCTTCTAGGTCATCTTATTCACTTCCATAGCGTCAAAAACCATGTATACTTTGCACAAGAGCATACCCTCAATCCTTTCTTTTTTGGGTTCCCAAGCCACACTATGTAATATTCAATTGCCCGCTGAGGGTATGTCATAGACATCTAAATCTCATTTTCGCCTCCCAAACAAAAAGGAAAATGGCACATTATCCCCCAATTGTCAAAGTCAGAACACTGGGAAGTGTCTTGGAGTCCTTTCTGCCTCGTACCCATTTCCGATCTACTTTCCCACCGGCACTTCCCCTTCGATATAGTACAAAACACTGACATCTGCCCGGATAAGAACTTCGCATTTTTACTGGCCTCTGACTTGGTCCCTTCCAAACCATTCTCCCTACTGCAATCAGCGATCTGTTTAAACTGCAAATATTGTATAATCGTTCACTCAGCTAAGACTCTTCAAAGCCTATTCATTGCCCTTCGGATAAAATCCACTAATTTACCAGGCCTTGCGTCACCCGGTCCCTCCCACGCTCAGGCTCATCCTTTACCTCTTTAACTACATCAGGCTGCGGCAGCTCCGAGCGGGCCCGGCCCCCGGCCCCCCAACCCCAACAGACCGCCGGGATTCGGCTCAGGCGACACTTCCTTAGGGAAGCTGACGCTCAGACGGCAAAACTAAAGAATGAAATCCGAGAGGTCACTGGAGCAGAGCTTTCCGCCCCGGCCTCGGGTTACGGAACGTCCGGGTTACCAGGAAGCTGAGGGCAAAGGTCAAGCCGCATCACGAACTTCCCCAGTACGCCCGGCGCCCGACCCTGGAATGGTCCTGGGATGGTCCCCGTGCACACACGGCTGTCAGTGCCCGTCTCTCAGTGCTTCTGGGCGCGCCAGCAGCGGGATCCGGCGCGCACGCGCTCGCTCCTCTCCCACCCGTACGGTTCCCAGAACCCCTGTAGAAACGCCGGCGTTGCCAGCTTGCCCCAAACCAAGATGGCTGCCGCTCCCCTTTCTCCCCTCCGAGATGAAGCCATGCACTGTCGGCCAACGCTGCTGCCAGGCTGCCCTCACCCATAATGGCCGCCCCACTCATGCCTCGCTATGGTCCCGAAGCCGCCGCTCACCGGCCAGGTTCCGGGAGGCGCCGCTCCCGACGCAGTCGCCCGGCCGCCCCGCCCGCTCCCTTCCCCCACGCCCGCGGCGGCGGCGGCGGCGGCGGCTGGAGCCCGGATGCGGCGCCGGGAGGCAGGCCCGGGAGCGGCGCGGATGGATCCAACATGGCGGCGCCGGGCTTGAGCCGAGAGTGAGGCGGCGGGGCGGCCGGCGTGGGGAGGGGGAGTCGCGGGGCGGGGCGGGGCCGGGCGGGGCCGCCGGGTTGGGGAAGGAAAGTGGCGGGGGAGGCGGCGGCGACGTCCAGCCGCGAGCCCGGGCGGGAGGTGACGGGACGCTCAGGTGGGGGAAGGGAGCGTTGGGGGACGGGCGGGGGCGGGGGCAACTGTGGGAGCGAGCAGGGGTCGCGGCTAGGAGCGGCGCGGGAGGGGCGTAAACAAGGACGGCCGCCGGGCCGGGCCGGGCCGGGCCGGGGTGTCTGGAGGCCGAGGTGGGGAGCGGGGCTGCGAGCCTACCGGATCGGGAGGTAGGGGCGGAGGCAGCCGAGGGGGTGAGGCGAGGGGGCGGCGGCGTGCGGCTGGGAGGGGGCTGGACTCCCGGGATCAGGGTCGTGAAGAGGTGGGAAAAGGTGAGAACGGGACCTGAGACGTTTGGGGGGAGGTTTTCAAAGTGTTAAATTGGAGAGAGGGGGAAGGGCCTAGGGGAGAATTGGGGTGGAAAAAGGAGAGAGCGGAGGTTTGGGGGAACGGAGAGCGTGTGGAGGTGACGAGGTAATGGAGAAAGTGAGAGACGAGGAGGAAAGTTTGGGAGGAAGGGGAATGAGGTGGGAGATAGGACGGGAGCTGCCTGGGTGCTGGAGGTCCGGGGCTTTCCCTTTCCCTGTGGGAAGAGAGCAGAGTTGAGCAGCATCAGTTGCGGCCAATTCTAATTGCCAGGCCTTTAGCTTTTAATAGGGTGGGCAGGGCAAAAAGGAATGGTCATGTGGGTTTGGAGAATTGGGGTTGGATGAGGGTTCAACTGGCTTTGCTTTCGGGAGGCTCCCTAGCTTCCAGTTTGTTTTTCCTGGTTATTAAGAGAAGGGAAAATAGGGCAACTGGTGTACTGGAGTATGGAAGGAGTAAAGGACTTTGCTAGTTTTTAGCACTTAGCAATGCAAGAATGAGGAAACAGTGTGCTATGTTGAAGCCTTGTATGCTGAGGTGTGCAGACTCTGGATGTCTGCGAAAGACAACAGAAAACACAGAATCGACCTTTGAGGCAGCCAGGCTGCTTAAATTAGCGCGTTGCTTTCTGCACTCTTCTGTTAAGTGTTAAGAGGTCAGTATTCATATATAGGAAATTCATATGTAGAAAATAGCCCCCCGTGAGGCGATGATTTATCAGTGGATGCTGCCCAGTGCATATTTTGTTCTCACTGTGTGCGAGTTAAGGGACAGGGTGAAGAGAGAATTTGGAGGATGGTTCTAGTTTGATAATGAAGTGGTGGAAAGAAGGTGCTTCTGTGGCTGTAATCACTTTCTTTCCAGATGAAAGTCAACATTAATATGGTAACAAAATAGGTGGATCTCATAAGGAAATGAGGAGTCAGGTGAGGAGGTGTCCGAGAATAATTGGTTGCCCTGTTAAGTTGTTGAGTTTGGGACCTTTTTGCATTGAGACTTTGAGGCTGAAAATTCTTGAAGTTGATATTGTTTTGTGAATTGGTCAGTAGAGTTAGGGAAGCTTGGAAATTTTGTTGGGGGAGGGGATTGAGTTCTCTCAGCTTGGAATGGATCATTTCAATTAAAATGGCTTTAAGCTTGCAGCTGAGATTGACTAACTCTTTGGGTTTTGAGGTTTCAAAATAAAGCTTGAAAATTGACTCCCTCCCCACCCCACCCCCATTTGTTTTTGTTTTGCTCCTGGCTTTGAACCTTGTGCTAGGAAGAGACCTGGGAAATTAAGGTTTTTGCAGAGGTAAGTCTGGAATTTAAACTGTTTTCAAACAAAGGCAGGGAATGGAAATGGCTTGAGAAATGTATTTGGGATTGAGCCCAGGAATGGGGTAGATGCCAGGGAAAATGAGTTTTCACCCATCCAACTGAGTGCATAAGATCTATTGCAGTCACTTTCTCTTAAGGTAACTGGATGTAGATAGGAGGGAAAGGAGAGCAGAATTAGATGTTTTGGAGGCTCCCAGCTTTGCTTTGTTGTTCTCTAGTCATCTTGGTCAGCTCCAAGGGAATCATTTTTTTTAACATATGGAAAGTTGTACTCTAGTACAATGTCTACTAAATGTTGCCCATGGAGGGCTGCTGAGGCTCTTTCCATAGAAGGCTTTTTCCTTCATCTTATTCTTTCTTCTAGTTGTTCGTGGTTCCTGGAATCTTCCTTTTGAGAACCTGCTATGTAAATTGGACTTCCAGATACTGGTTACATTTTCCTAGTCCCACCAGCAAGAAAACGCTATGTACTCTTTACATATTGAAGGTTTCCATGTTTTCAGGTTTCAAGACACCGTTCTCTTTTATTTCTTCCACATGACTTTCATCTGAGGATTTCTGAGAGAGTCAAATACTCCTAGTTTGCCTGTGGAGATAAGATACGTTCTTGTTGGGATGAGACCAGACTATTGTTTTCATTTCCAGACATCACTTTTATTTCTTCCACATGGCTTTTCTCTAAAGGCTCCTGAGAGAGTCAAGTCCCTCAAAAAATTAAATAAATAAACAAATAAATACAGATATTATCCTGGTAGATTTCTAACCTCAAGCTAGACTTTACTTGGAGTTAAAAACCTAATGGAGAATGTGCAATCAGGAGGAAATCCTGTAGCTGTTGATCTTTGACTGTCTTGGACCTCCCTGAAACAAGTAAACAAACTAGAACTCTGGGAAATGCAAAAATTCATTAGAATAAAGAATTGTTCTTGGGAAACTGTTTTGGGGGACCTACGGGTTATTGGACCCAACTAAGCCTTCAGATCGGGACCCTGTTTACTGGAATGTTTGTTTTTTGGTATCTGGCAGTATTTCAGACATCAAGACTCAGTAGTTCTCTCTATTCTGCTTAGAGGATGCACATTCTCCTTACTACTCTGATACCTTTCATCTTGTATCTACATAATTTAAGTTCCCTTACTTCGCTGCCACAGAAAGCTGAGTATATTAAGATGAGGTTGGCCATGTTCTTTTCATGCTGAAGTTAGGTTGATTCTTGGAACCCCCATCTGGATTGCTGAGTGAATGAACTCACCATTCTGGAAGATAATTAAGCCTGCATGCCTGCTTCCCAAGGACATGGCCTTGGAAAACTTGCACCTCTTAAATATTTTGCTTCATTCAATAAGCAGTGTAGTTTGATCAGCAGCCTAATAGGAAAGTTCTGCTGCTGGTCTAGTTTCAGTACTTAAATCGCTGTGAGGCTTGAGGGCAGGATCCTTTGTGTCTGTTTTACAGAGGTTGGTATTTTTCTTCATAAAGATCGGATTGAACCAGGTCAGATTAGACCTCCTGGGATGGGACAGAAGGGGCGGTAGCCCTACCACCTACTGTTCATCTGAATGGCAACAGCAGGTAATGGAGGAGCTAAGGTGGGAGAGAGATGGAATGCCGCCTTGGTGCTGGTTAGAATTATGAGCTAAGTGAGTCTGTGTGTGACTTGTTTTGTTTTCTTTCTGGAATATTGTTTGATGGGTTTAGGTCAGAGGGACCAAAGGGCTTCCTTCTCCAAGGCTAGGGTGGAAAGTGACATGCTATATCTGTTCCTTTGACCCTTTATTGTGCTTCATTTAAAATAGGGTTTCTCGGGCCTCCCCGGTGGCACAGTGGTTGAGTGCTGGGTTGCGAAGCTGCCCGCAGCCTCTGTAGTGCCGGTTCGATCCCCGGCTGCTCCCTGGTCACCAGAGGAGGGTCCCACATGGCGTGCAGACCTCTCCTGCCACCCACTGCTCCCCTCAGCACTGTGCTTCGGTCCTTCTGCCTGCTCTGCTCCCCGCTCTGGCTCTGGTGAATTCTCTCACCCTCCCGCACTTCTGACTGTACCCAGTGCTTGTATAAATAAATAAAAATAAATAAATCTTTTAAAATAAATAAATAAATAAAATAAGATAAAATAAAATGTCCCAGGATGGGGAGATTGTACCGCTGGTCTAGAAGCTCCAATAATTCTTGCACTTTCAGTGATCTAACCTGGAATCCAGAACTTATCAGTGGCTTATTTTTTGTTTTTTTTTCTCAAATGTAGGGACTTTACCCTTCCTTTGAGGATTAAGGCCTATTTGGAAGTACAACCATTAATACATAATTAGGACTATAGTGCTTTCCTCTTCTGCCTCATTTTCCACTGGTCTGGTATGTGGGGATATAGTTTTTCATTTCCTGGGATTTATAGTCAGGACACTTTGAATCAGGGAGATCTGGAGCAACCTGTTGATTGTGAATTCTGACCAACATCTCTGAGATCCTCACAGCAGCTGGCCAAAGGGAGCAGGTGGGGTCAGGAACAAGGAGAAGTTGTAATGAGAGGTTCAGTCCTCTCATGTTGTCTATGAGCAAGACGTTACTTTCCTTCTGTCCCCTGCATTTGTACCCTTGTCTGTAGCAGGTGAAATGACAGGAAATGACAAAAGAAACCAGCCTGTAGTTGAATAGCTATTTTCCCAGCTGTTTCCCATGCTTTGGGTGGGGCATCTGGACTTTCAAATTTGGGCATGGGTTAGATTTCCTGTGTACATGTCAGTAGCCAGGGCTTAGGGCTGATTCCAGGGTGTATCTCCCTTTTTCTGAAGGGTACGAGTCTTTCCAAACTTCCACTGCAGGATCAAAGAGGAGGAATTGGCTTCTCTGAAGTAGCTTTTCTTTACTCTTTCTTAACTTACTCTCAGTGTCTTGGTATGTAAAGTGGACAGAAGAACTTCTCTCATTGTTGAGTACTGTGAGGTGGGTAGTTTTGCATAGACTAGGGGAGGCTAGGGCTAGGCAGAGTGTATCCTGGTAACTTAGTTGTGTGTATCTATTTTTAATGGGATCCTCTTGCTCTTGGACTTACCTGAGTTCGTTTCTTAAATGGTATTGGTTATGGTGACCTCTCGGATGTTAAGGTCAGTTCAACAGTAGGTGGCTCCTACTCTGTGCTTGCCTCTATCAGTTGCTAGGCACTGGAAATATAAAAATGATTATGACTTAAGTCCTTTGATAAAAGTTGCTTAGGGTCTAACAGGATAATAAATGCATAGACAATTTAGTACACTTTGATAAGTGGTTTAAAGAAACTATACACAGTGTTCCTCAAAGGACACTGAAGAGGACTACTTATCCCAGCATGGGGGTGTAGAGAATGAATTTGAAGATGGCATCTGAGCTGACTGAAAGGATGAGTAGGAGTTAGCCATCTGAAAAAGGGTGGTGATGGGGGGTGTGGAACAGAGAAGGCAGGGGGGATTCAGACAAAGGGAATAGTCTGAGGAAAGGTATAGAGAAATGAACTGCATGATGTATATGAATTATAAACTGTGGGTAGAGAGCAAAAAGTGGGTTATGAGGTTGAAAAGGTAGGCAGGGCCTGATCTGGAGAGTTTTGGTGTGTTGTATAAGGAATTTGAAGTGTTCTTACAGGTAAGGAGGGGCTGTAGATAGGTCTTAAGGAGAAAAGAGACATGGTCAGTTGTGCATTCTAGCTAGTTGATTCAGGTGGGTGTGGGGTGGGTTTAGGTGGGTTAAGATTGGTGGTAAGGAGAGCCCTTGGAAAGGACTGTTGCAGTAGTCCAGGTGAGATTATGGGAACTGGAACCAGGTCAGTGGCAGCAGAGTTGAAAAGGTGAGGCAGATTTAAGAAATATTTAGAAGTTGCATTAACAGGCATTTCTAATTGATTGGGTGATTGGAGGTTGTGGTCAGAGGATGGAGTGGTGTGTGTACTATCTGGCAGGGCAGTAAGTTTGAGGGACTAGAATGGAGGAGAAAGTTGTGGGACTTAAGAATTGGTTATTGACTGGATCATTGACATATTGACATAACCCAGGATGATGGAGGAGCCTTGTGAGTGAAATGCCAAATTTTATAATGAATGTAGAAATGTGATCAGTCACTGACAGGGGATTGGTAAATGGTGACCATAAGGTATGGTAAGAAGGTAAGGTTAGGCATATCCACATGGGGTGTGAACATCAAGGGAGTACAAATGGCATAGGAGAATTGTAAGAATGTAATGTAGCAGCTTAACGTTTGTTGACTTAAATCCAGCAGTTCTGGTGAATATTATTGATCAACTTTCTGAGCAGTTACACTTCGGGACCTGGTTGGGTTATAGGCAAAATTAAGGATAGGTTACTGGAGGGATGAGTCTGGACTGCAGAGATCAAGAATCTTATCTTTGTGAAATCTCTTTTACAACCATTTATATTAAATTAATAACGTGATTTCACATGTAATTTCTCATTGGATTCTTTACAAGTCTGAGAGTTATGTGTATTGATGAGAACACTGAAACTTTGAAGAGAAGTGACCTGCTTAAGGCCACACAGTTTAGTGTGTGACTGGTTAGAACTACCAGTTCCAAGATTTTCAGTTTCTTTACTCTGTCCCTGCATTCATCCCATGCAGCTTCTGTATTTGAGTTGAGTGAATTATTTACTTCATCTCTATTTAGCCTACATTTAAGAGGTGAGCTGGTGGCAGGAGGGTGAGAGATGGGAAGAACAGTTCTCAAGGGATCAAAAGCAGTGTTTTGGAGGCAGGAGGAACAATCTGGCTATCTAATAGCAATTTCTGTTGAATGTATAGTGCTAAAATTGATATAAAGTCAGTTAGGGGAGGTGACTATATTTCTCCAGAGGGTCTAGACTTGGTGTGGCATTGTCTATGCTTTATTTTTATTTTAAAATGTAATAAAGATACAAGTAAATAAAAGTTAATACTTATTAAGCACCATCCTGTGGCAGGCATTGTGTTAGACACTGGGAGTATAGGAATGAATAAGACTAATTCTGCCATTGAGTGGTAATGGCTTTTTTCCTTGTCCTTACAGTAGAGTGGGGATTGCAGCTGCTGAGCAGGGGATCTGGAAGGTATTGCACACCTGAGCCCCCAGCATGGCCGGCCTAAAGCGGCGGGCAAGCCAGGTGTGGCCAGAAGAACATGGTGAGCAGGAGCATGGACTGTATAGCCTGCATCGCATGTTTGACATCGTGGGCACCCATCTGACACACAGAGATGTGCGTGTGCTTTCCTTCCTCTTTGTGGATGTCATTGACGACCATGAGCGTGGCCTCATCCGAAATGGACGCGACTTCTTATTGGCATTGGAGCGCCAGGGCCGCTGTGATGAGAGTAACTTTCGCCAGGTGCTGCAGCTGCTGCGCATCATCACTCGCCATGACCTGCTGCCCTATGTCACCCTCAAGAGGAGACGGGCTGGTGAGGGTGCATTGGGGGCTGGGACCACTGGCATTGGGAAAGTTGTGGGAATCCAGGTGGGAGGCGGCATTGGCCCTGGGAATAGTGAGAACTTAATGAGGCCCTTTAGGGGGTTGCACTAGAAGGGAGGGCTGCTTCTTTTCCTGAATGACTCACTTTCCCCCTACAGTGTGCCCTGATCTTGTAGACAAGTATCTGGAGGAGACATCTATTCGCTATGTGACCCCCAGAGCCCTCAGTGATCCAGAACCGAGGCCTCCCCAACCCCCTAAAACAGGTGAGAAGATACAACTCCTCTAATTTTTTTAAAAAGATTTATTTATGCATGTAAGAGAACTGGGGTGTAGGCCAGAGGTGTGGGGCTGGGGGGAGGGGTGAGAGGATTACACCAGAGAGAGTGGGGAGCAGAATGGGCAGATCTACTGAGATACACTGCTGAGGGGAGCAGGAGAGGTCTGCTGCGCATGTGGGCTAGCTTCCTGGCCGGGGATTGAATTCATGCTGCAGTGGCTGGGGATAGCTTGGTAGCACTGAGACTTTAACTCCTGTGCCACCAGGAAGGCCCAGCTCCCCTAATTTTTCTAATCAAGTAAGAGGATACAGAAACTATCATATTCCCAGATTTGCCTAAGAGAAAGGACACTGTCCTGTCCCGTTCCCCCCGTGCCAATATCAAGCCCTGTAAAAACCTGGTTGAGGTGGCAATGCGTCTCCTAGTCCTTCAGTTGTTCTTATATTGTGTCCTTTTTGGAGTCACGTTGATACTGCTCTTAGTGCTAAGAAGTGTTTGGATTTCTGCTTTTACCCTACTGTGTCTACCCCTTTACCCTGTCAGTGCCTCCCCACTACCCTGTGGTGTGCTGCCCCACTTCCGGCCCTCAGATGTGTAGCAAGCGGCCAGCTCGAGGGAGAGCCACACTTGGGAGCCAGCGAAAACGCCGGAAGTCAGTGACACCAGATCCCAAGGAAAAGCAGACCTGTGGTGAGGAGGTTAAAGGGTTCCAGAGGTGGAGTAGACTCAGGGGGAAATGGAAGGAACTGCAGGCAGTGGGCAGATTTCACTCCTCAGTGCCAGGGTTACTTTGATCACTGTCACTGGTTGATTCAATCTCTGGGGAGAATTCTTCTATCTTTGTGGCAGAGAATATGTCAGCTTGGTTGCTGTTATAACATCGTGGTTGTAGGATGAAGCAGTCATTGACAGGGTCAAAATGAACTGTGCCAATTAACTAGAATACCTGCTGGAGGCCAGTGCTGTTGTGACTGATGGGGGTAATCTGATGTGGGCCCTACCCCATTTAAAGGCCCCTTCTAAGATACATAGGAAAGAACTAAGTAGTACTGGGGAAGAGAGAGGTCTTTGGGCAGGTGATGTGCCCAACTTTACGCCCTGCTGTTCACGTCAGCCTTTCAAGCCTGGCTTGTTCTCATCCCTCACAGCCATCTTTTTTTTGCATGTTCTCTTCTATAGACATCAGACTGCGGGTTCGGGCGGAATACTGCCAGCACGAGACTGCTCTGCAGGGCAACGTATTCTCCAACAAGCAGGACCCACTAGAGCGCCAGTTTGAGCGCTTTAACCAGGCCAACACCATCCTCAAGTCTCGGGACCTGGGCTCCATCATCTGTGACATCAAGTTCTCTGAGCTCACCTACCTCGATGCATTCTGGCGCGACTACATCAACGGCTCGTTGTTAGAGGCACTTAAAGGTGTCTTCATCACAGACTCCCTCAAGCAGGCTGTGGGCCACGAAGCCATCAAGCTGCTGGTGAACGTGGATGAGGAGGACTATGAGCTGGGCCGACAGAAACTCCTGAGGAACTTGATGCTGCAAGCATTGCCCTGACCTCCCCCTCACTTCTCTGGGGACTGTTCCCACCACCCATCTCTGGAGCTTACATACTGTTCTGGGGTTTGTTCTCTACCCTTCCAACCAATCACACCCCTGCCTTTTTTTTTTTTTAAGGAAAAGACAAAGAAAAATGGAAGTGGTGTCCCCCACCCTCCCTGCACCCATGTGCCTGGGGTCCCCTGTTTCCCTTTTCCACTGACCCCCAATGTGTGTGTCTACAGCCACCTTACCACTGAGCCATAAGACAAATGGATAGGGAGAAGCAAAGTCTACAGAACATGGTCTTTATAAAGGGATTGACGTGAGCACCGCTTGGGGTACACCGAGGGGGTGTCAGTACTTCTGGCTTTAGGAGGGTTCTTCAACTTTGTTTGAAAAACCAAAGGGCTGTGAGTAAGGGAGCCGTGTGGAAGGTGGGGCTCGGAAGTGTATTTTGGAAATTAATCACCACCCTCTCCCAAATTACAGAGTTTTTAAAAAAACAAAGACGCTGTGGCCCTCTCCACTCTCTCCTAGCCTCTGGTGCTGCTCCTCTGTCTCCTCTCCTCCATTCCATGGTTGAAACTTCTGCCTGGTGTGGCTCCTTCCTTTCCCCTTTGCCAGACCCTCTAAGGAGGACTGGGTAAGAGGACTAGGTCAGCTTGGCCACCTCCCGGCTGTGGTGTATGTGTACATGCACAGAATGGATGGAGAAGAGACTGCTAGTTAAAATACACTCCCCCTGGAAAGGGGAAGGGGGAGTGTACTTCTTTCCTGCCATGTTCACGTGAAAATAAATAATGTATCCTGTAGCCCTTTCCCCCTTTGCTTTCTTCTGGCTTGGGCAAAGGGCATCATAGGTGGAAGTGAAATAATTTAGTTTCAACTTCTGTTCCCGTCCCCATCCTTGACCCCATGCCCAATCCCAACGTGGGAGAATAGGGCTGGGACATGCACTGAGTGTGGCACTTTGATTTTGGTGGGGAGGCATGCTGATTGAGCCAGGGGGCCTAGAACAGGGGCCTAGTCCAGCTGGTACCATCCCACCTCCCCTTTCAGTTCCCAAAGGAGATGTCCGGACACAGACTTCATGATTATATTTTTTTCTATGCCAGTGCTGTTCAGCCCTCAGCCTGATTTCAGTTTTTGTGAAATAAACAATGACTATATAAAATTCCACCTTTCTGAAACTCAAATCTGAGCTCAGGTGAAAGTTTCTTCTTTCCCAAGAAGCTGAGCCTGTGCTCTATCAAGTCAGTCAAGGGCCCAAGTGAGGAGATGCGCATGATTTCTGCTTATAAGTCACAGCAACACCAGCTTACCATGGGGGTCTCAACTCACAGAAATGCAAAGTCCTAAGACAATGCGTGACCCAGACTGCCATAGAGGTCATGCCTTCGGTGCTGAAACACAGGCAGGTGTTGGCGCAACTGTCGTAGATAATTGAGGTCAATTCGGGCAAGGCAGAGGCCCGGTCCCTCAGAGCATCGAGCCACCACTGTTCCCCAGGGATCTACCACCATGCTGTGGCCATAACTTGCTCTCTTCTCATGATGGCGTCCACACTGTGCGGCTGCCACTACATAGCACTGAGTTTCAATGGCACGGGCCCGGAGCAACACCTGGGGATGAGGGAGAAGCATTCATTTAAGTGCATGTGGCCCATAGGGGATAAGTGACATGCCACTCTACCCAATGTGATTCTTATAATGGCATAGGAATGATTTACTATGTGAGAGGCAACAATGTGGGGAGTTTTCCCATTAGGTAAGAAGACCATCTTTCAAATGGTAGAGCCAAGAGAGGAGACTGAGGTTAAGGGAAGGCTCTTAAGTTTTGAAGAGGTGCCCTCTTACCTCCCAGTGTGCTGGGCCTGTAACAGATCCAAAAGCTGAAGGGTAGGTAAGTATTTCTGCTCCAGCCTGAGCCAATGCCAGAGAGAGTTCAGGGAACCGCATGTCATAGCAGACAGCTAGGCCAATCTGGAAAAAAGCAACCTGCTTAGTCCCCTCCTCCCCACATACTGTTTATCACAGTACCTTGGTCATATCCCAGCCACCCCATTCCTTAGGGCTTTCTATAGTACCGCTTTATAAAGTATTCCTATTCTCTCCCTTGTTGCTTTCACAATTCCCACCTTGCCTGCTGGTGTGCTGACAGGTGACTCAAGACTAGGCCCAGGCATGGTAGAGTTGCTCTCATGCATAGGTCCTTGCCCTGGAACCTCTACATCACACAGATGCGTCTTCCTGTATGTGGCTACTACTGACCCTAGAGTAAGAGAGAGAGGGGATACTTTTTGTATTCTTCTAGAAGCTCAGCTTAGTTTCTCTCAAGGAGGAACAGAATTACAAATATCCAAAAAGCCAAGGAAATATAGCTGAGAAACAAGAAAATTCTTAAGAATCTAAGTTTAGGTAGAATGTGTCCAGGAGAGAGGCTAAAGAGAGAACATCTCACCCTTGCTGTTCAGAAGCACATGACAATTGTAGATTTTCTGAGTCTGCTCCCAATCTTGGCCACGCTCATGGAAACCACCCAAGGACAGCCAGAGTCCACATTCCCTGGGGGGAAGGGACACTGACAGCTCTTCTCATGTCTGGCACTCCAAGGACATTGCCCAACAAATTAACTACCTCTACCTCTTCCTCCCCATCCCTGATACCTGGCAAGCTGGGTATATTCTCCCAAAAGGTTCCCACCCAGTGGCTCAGAAAGGCGTAGTGTCTCCTCAGGGTCCCGGGCAATGAAGTCGAAAGCCTCAGGCAGGAAAGCCAGGCAGGCGCCCAATCTGGCAGCTTCTCGAACCAGCTCAGCACAAGTTTTAAAGTTCTGCTGCTTATCTGGTGTTGATGTTACCTGGCACACGGCCACTAGGGGCAGTTCCCAGGAGGAAGAGGAGGTAGCCATGGGTCTGGCCCTGTGAATGACACAGGAAGTCCTCAGATTTCTAAGCATGGGAAATCCAGGTTTAATGATAAGGGGGCTCAAGTGGGTAGGCAGGAAGGCTGCACTTCCATTTGAATTTTAGAGGGCACAATCACCCACCCACCAATCAAATGTTCTGTGAATGGCTGGCACCCGTATTTCCCAACACCCATTCACATAACTTTCATCGACAATCTATGCGACAGGTACTGGGGGCACAACAAAACATTACACATTACCTGGGCTGAATACCAAGCGCCGGTAGTCGAGGTGTCCGGAGTCCGGGACACAAAAGAATAGACAGCAGCTGGTGAGGAGGCCTGATGGTGAAGCCCAGCCTGAGGAAGAAAAGAAATCAGGACACCCAGCCTTTCCTCCAGCAACACATTTCTAGAACTCTGATTTGTCTCTTTACACGGTGATGATGAAACAGGCCCTGCCAAGGAAAAACAAGCACTCAAAATTCTTTACTGTGCGTAATTATGGGTCACCGGGAGAGACCATAAAGTCAGAAGACACAGGAAGGGGCTCTTGCGGGCATCCGAATTAAATACCTCCACTTCCGTGATCTTACACTAAAAGGAGACCCTTTCCCTGCCAAAGATTTCCTCAGTTAAAGTCATCTCCCAGAGACACTCTTCTCGGTCGTGCACCTGCACAGCCCCTTCCACCAGATTCTCTGGGGACGTTCGTTCCCCCGGGCCCTGCGTGCAGGTGTCCGGCCGCCCACCCCCGCCTCTCCCGGGCGCGTCTCTGTTGCATAAGCCAGAGCACCGCCGCGGAACCCGCCGCAGTTGCCGAGGGGAACAGGTCCTACATGTAGAGCAAGCAGCCGCCACTCGCAGGGTCTGAAGGCTCGCGGCGCGAGGAGGTAAGGCGCCGGCCAGGGGGCGGAAGCCGGCAGGAAGTGACGCGCAGGGGGCGGGTCTGCTACCGGAAACCACGGGCGGCGAAGATGGCGGACGGCAGCGGGCGCGCCGGCAAGAGCAGCGGCAGCGGCGCGGGGAAGGGGGCGGTGTCGGCGGAGCAGGTAGGCCGGGAGGCGGCTCCGGCGGATCGGGGTCGGTGTGCGGGAGGAGGGCGCGCCTGCGGCTGCTCGGGTCTGCCCTGCAGTCCCGCGCTGCGTGGCCACCCCGAGAGGGAGGGTCCGGGAGAGCCTCACTGGGCCCCGGTGCTGGTGGGCGATGGTTGGTGGCCGCGACCCCTCAGGTGCAGGGGTGGGGGCAGGGAAACCGAAGTGCGGGTCCCGTTGGATGGGAACTCTGTATGTGGGGTACTGCGGGTAGCCCTAGGTGCGAGACCCCCAGGGGAGGCCCGAATTGAGAAGGAGGAGGGAAGTTCGATATGGGGGCCGGGGTTATGCTTAGATCTGAGGGGAATCGGATGGTCACTTTCCTGTTCCGCACTCTCACATGGGAAATGACCGGGCGAGGCGGTTCTACCTGAGCCCAGGGGATTAATCAGCGACTGTTCGTGGGGTCTCTTTCGTGACCCTGAAACCACGTTGACAATTGCCGTCACTCTGCAGAGCCACGTGACTCACATACTCGAACAGTCTAGTGTTGCATCGTATTTGATTCGGGAGTCGTCATTAGATTGAATCTTTTCACAGACCGGGAACCCCTTTGTAATTCGAATTTGCATTTCCCCCAGCGCCTGGCACCGGGGAATGTTGATAAATTAATCATAAAACCCCTTGTGGCTGGGGAACCATGGCTTGTTAGTAGCGGGGCCAGTGTTTAATGGGGATGAGAAGAAATCTATGTAATAGAAAGGAAAACATAGTTAAACAGGATCTCTTTTAAACATGCTCGTTTATCAATTACCAGTTAAATGGTTACCACAGGCGAAAGAATCTGCATAATTAAAGGAAAAAAACTGCCCTTACCCTCAAGGAGATCATACTCATAGTCAGGTGAGGGAAATAAAACATATAAAATGCTAATATGGGACAGAAGATAACTGTCCTAAGAGGTATAAAATTCTATGGAATTTTGGGTAGGGGGACGAGATAGTTCCTGATTTAAGGGCAAAAAAGGGAAGAGAGAACAAGCCTAATACTTTTTTAAGCATCAGTGCCAGGATCTCTGCTGGGTGAAGGGAAATAGATAAATGAAATAGACCTTGTTTTCAGGTTAGCTCACAGACTCCCAGACAGATTTGAGAAAAGACCAAACTATAAGATTAATATTGTTTTTCACAACCTCTTTATAGCAGCTAGAGGAGGGACCCTAACTAAGCAGAAGGTTATGGGATTTGGGAAAGGGAAGGGAAGCCTCCGTGTAGTGGGCTGGTAAAGAGCGTAGGATTGTGCACTGGGGCCTACAAACCTGGCTTTGAATCACCATTCTTCTATTTCCTATCTATAGATGACCTCCCATGAGTTACGTCTATTGGCCTTCCCCTCCTGTATTAGTGTAGTGGTACCTATGTTATGGCTGTGTTTTGGTTATTAGGCATGATGGTAGTGTCAGGTGTTTTACACAATGAAATATTGTACATGTTTAATAAATGCTATTTATTTTGTTTCCTAGGAAAGATAATTCTTCAGCTTAATTCTAAAGGATATAGAAGTTAGTCAAGTTAGTCAAAGAAGGAAGTGGGGAATTTTCTAAATAGAAGAAATGATGTGTTTAAAAACACTAAGAGATGAAGCTGCTTGGACATGTTTGGGATGCAGGAGGACTTAAAGTTTGGTATAGATCGCAAGACTTGAATGTGCAGAGAGGGAAATTAAAGAGGAATCCAGAATGTCTCTAAGTGATGGCTGGCACCACAGGGAATATAGGAAGAGGGACAAGCTGGGGAAGGGTGGGGGATAAATTTTAGGATTTTGAGTTTGGGTTTCCTGTGGGACATTTTATTAGTCCGTTTGAGTTACAGATCTCGAATTACAGAAAGAAATTTGAGTTGGAGGGCTTCCCTGGACACACAGGGGGTTAAGTCTCAGTACGATGAAGCTATCTGCAGCCACTGCAGCAGCACAAGTTTGATTCCCGGCCAGGGAGGTGACCCACATGTCACAGCAGACCTCTCCTGTCTTGCCTACTCACCCACTGCTCCCCTCAGCAGTGTATTTCAGTAGATCTGCCTCCTCTTCTTTTTTTTTTTTAATTAATTAATTTATACAAGTACTGGGTATAGTCAGAAGTGCGGGAGGGTGAGAGAATTCACCAGAGCCAGAGCGGAGAACAGAACAGGCAGACTAACGAAATACAATGCTGAGGGGAGCAGCGGGCATGGCAGGAGAGGTCTGCGCGCCATGTGGGACACTTGCCCGGTGGCCAGGGATCAAACCAGCGCTGCAAAGGCTGCGGGCAGCTTTACAACCCAGCGTTCAACTGCTGTGCCACTGAGGAGGCCCAGATCTGCCTGTTCTGTGCCCCACTCTGTCTCTGGTGAATCCTCTCACCTCTCCCTTTCTCCCCCGGCATCTCTGGTCTGCACCCCAGCTCTTGTATGCATAAATAAATAAACCTTTTTTTAAAAAAAAAAGAAATTTGAGTTGGAGATATAGATTAGAGAATTAGGAGTTTTAGGATGGTAGACAAAGCCAAGATTTTGGATGACGCCATCTAGGGTTTGTACAGAAAGTGGAAAATGAAGCAAAACAAGGGTGGGACCAATAAGGGGTAGTAGAGAAAGAAAGGCCTCAAAACATACTGAAGAATTGTGATAATTGAGTTCTGAGGTTGTTCCATGCTCAACATTCTTAGGCCTTTGTGTTCTAGAGAGAATATAAGGCAAAAAATAAGGTAAGATTTACCACTCCTGCAAATTTGAGTTACCTATGTTCCTTGTAAACAAGATGGAAGCAAATGATGCGTTGTGCTAGTTACTTGTTTAATCTTCTGTTATTTAATTACTACCTTTTGAAGTAAGTTGTATTATCTTTCCTTTAGAGATAAGAACATTTGAACTTTAGAGACTTTAGTTAACTTACCCAAAGTCAGTAATTAGAAGAGCACACAGGGCTTTTAATTGAGAATCTGACATATTTTTTCCACTTATACGATGACCATCTTAGAGATACTTGAGCTAAACCTGAAGGATTGGATAGATTTGTATAGGTGACCATGGAAATAGAATATAGGGAGTAGAGTTAAGAAGAGTCAAGAGCTAGGTAAAGCATAAAGCAATGTGACATGTAGTGACTGGTTTTGCTTAATCATGAAGTATAAGTTAAAAAGATGTGGTTACAGCAAACTTAACCTTTGTATGGCAAAGAATTTGGGACTTTTTATATGAGGGAGTCAGAAGGTTATATCTTATACTGTTGTTTTTTTCTATTACATAAAATGTTCATTGTAGAAAATGTAGAAAACAAAGGAAAAAGTACAATATAAAAATAAATTATCCATGATCCAACTAGCCAGAGATAATTATTATTACCATTTTGGAGTGTTTCCTTTGGAGTATTTCCCCCCTCCTTTATGTCTTTGTGTATTGGTGTATCTAAAAAGGGAGGGCAAAAAAAAAATTTAAAAAAATAATAAAAAGGGAGGGCATGTGTATTTTACATACTTACATAATTTATAAAACTAGTATTATACAGTGCACTGTTTTATAATCTGCTTTTTAAACCTAATAATATGTCATGAAAATCTTTGTTTCATCTAAGCGTTATGAAAATTAAATATGCAGTATATAGGGTGAATTTTGGGAGTACAGAAATTTAAAAAACTACTGTAGTAGTACAGGCAAGAGGTAATAAAGGCCTGAATTAGGGTGATGTCAGTAAGCTTAAGAAAACTGCTGAGGTACATGCAGTATTTTTGGCAACTAATGGGATAAGGGTGTGTTCAAAGATGAAACAAGGGTTTCCTGCCCAGAGTCATTAGGAAAAAGGAGACATATGGAAAGGAACAGTTTTAAACAGGTAAAGGATGATTACTTCAGCTTTGTATGACCTGAATTGGAGGGTTTCCATTGGACATTTAGGTGGAGACTTTCTATGGTAATTGCAGCTACTATTGATAATCTGTTACATGCTGGATATTGTTTTAAGTCCTTGATGTTGTTAATCTTCCCAACATCCTATGAGACAGATCTTCCTTTTATTGGTATAGAAACTTAGATTCAAAAAAGTAACTTTCTTGGGCATCCCTGGTGGCACAGAAAGTAAAGTCTTAGCCTATGGCCTGCCACTGCAAGTTGAGTTCCATCCCTGGCCAGGGAGTTGACCCGCATGGCATAGCAGGCCTCTCCTGTCTCACCTACTGCTCTCTCAGCAGTGTAATTCAGTAGATCTGCCTGTTCTGCTTCCCACTCTGTCTCTGGTGAATCCTCTCACCGCCACCTGCCCCCCCCATCCTCCCCCCC
Organism: Talpa occidentalis; assembly: GCF_014898055.3. Lineage (NCBI taxonomy): Eukaryota > Metazoa > Chordata > Mammalia > Eulipotyphla > Talpidae > Talpa > Talpa occidentalis. The sequence goes on from NW_023601212.1 coordinate 69,334,360, forward strand.
CTCCCGCCCCAGATCCCAGTTCTTATATGCATAAATAAATACAAATAAATCTTTTTTTCAAAAAAAGAAACTTTCTCATGGTTGGACTTTCTATCTCACTCCAAAGCTCTTTCCTCTAGCTTGGAGACATGGGTCTAGATTTCTGAGAAACTTTGTTTGCAGGCAGTTAGAACAAAGATGATTGTTGAAACCATAGAAGTAACTAAGTATACTAATTAAAATAATATAGGTAATAAAATGAGTGCTATGAACAGATCTTAGATCCTGTCTCTGTTGTAGGGGTGAGAACAAGAATTTTGAGAAGGAGGGTTGAGAGATGTGGAGAAATGCAGGGCCCTGGAATCTGAAGGAGAGTAGAAGGCCTGCATTGTATCAGGCATGAGATAAAATCTCAGTTTAGTTCTTATTGTTAACTGATGGCAACATTTCTCTAGCTGGCATAATTTTGCCCCCTTAGAGACATTTTTGGTTGTCACATGTAGAAGGCAGAAGCCAGGGATGTTGCTAAGCACCCTGCAGTGCACTGCACAGCTCCACGCAACAAGAAATTATTTGACCCAAACTATCAGTAGTGCGGAAGTTGAGAAGCCCTGCCATATAGTATGTTAGCTCAATTTTATAAATGAGGAAACCAAGAGAAATTAGGTAACTTGGTCATATACCAAGTAAATGGCAAATTAGGATTTGCGCTCATGTCAGAAAGATTTTGGGCTCTTCCACCATATCATGTTGCCACTTAAAAGAAGAACATTCCAACAAGCAGAATAAAGATGAGAACATCATTGGATTATACAGTTAGGTAGGAGACATTCATGATCTTTGAGAGAATAGTTTAATAACTGATATAGACAGAAGATGATTAGGAGGCAATTTAAAATGTGTTGGAAGTGCAAGTGAGGTGAGGTGGAGGGAATGAATATACAGTTGTCTTAAAATTTTTTGATGAAGGGCCTCCTTGGCGCAGGGGTTAAAGTCTCAGCTCTATCAAGCTGTCTCCAGCCACTTCAGCATGAGTTGGCGTGAGTTTGATCCCAGCCAGGGAGCTAACCCACAGGGCTCAGTAGACCTATCCTGTCTTGCCTGCTGCTTCCCTCAGCAGTGAATTTCAGTAGCTCCCCTGTTCTGCTCCCCAGTCTGTCTCTGGTGAATCCTCTCACCCTCTGTACCTCTGGCCTAGACCCCAGTTCTTCTATACATACATACATACATACATACATACATACATACATACACCTTAAAAAAAAGATAATGATAAGCCAGGGATATTAAATTAATGGAAAATAAAGTCTAGAGTTTGAAAAACATGGCTAGCAGTTCTGCAATTCACTGTTTTGATTTTTTCTTTAGATATTTCTATTGCTAAAAAAATTATTTTTAGCTTTCTGATTTTCTGCTTGTTCCTTCAGCACATTTCACATGATTTTCTGCTGCTCAATAAAAGCAAGCTTGATTCTGTCACAGACACATTTAGCACACATGGAGCCACTATAGGCCCTGTTGACATATTTTTATGTTTTAGCTTTATAAGAACTTCAGGTCTCACAGCACAAAAAGTTGATCTGGGCACACATCACATCCATATTTTAGTGTTTTCCCAATCTTCTTCTCTTACCAGGGGTTTGAAACAGCCTGGTTTTGTTAACACCTGTATTGTAGGACGATGCGTCAGATGGTGGATCATCTGAAAGCCTCTAGAAACTATCCTAGAAGAGGAAAAAGAAGTGTTTTTGAGTTCAGAGGTCGAATGTTAGTTCTCCATGTTACTTGAAACAAACCCCCCCCCCCCATTATACACACTACTGGCCTTGCTTTCCTGAGCTATAAAATAAAGATACTTTTTTTGTAATTGGTTGTTTTAAAATAAATCGATGGCCTCCCTGGTGGCGCAAGGGGTTAAGACACAGCACTATGAAGCTATCCGCAGCCACTGCAGCACGAGTTCAATCCCCAGCTAGGGAGGTGACCCACATGGTGTCACAGACCTCTCCTGACTCGCCCTCTGCTCCCCTTGGCAGTGTATGTCAGCCATTCTGCCTGTTCTGCTCCCCACTCTGTCTCTGGTGAATCCTCTCACCTACCACACCTCTGGCCTGTACCCCAGTTCTTGTATGCATAAATAAATAAATCTGTAGAAAAAAATAAAATAAAATGAGATGGTCTTTCAACAGTGTCTGGCATGTAGTAAGTAGTGTCTCTACTATGCAAACTGGAAAGAGGGCAAAGTTTTGTAGAATTGAAAGAAACTGGTATTCAAAAAAGAGGTTGCATTTGCACATTTAAATTTTTCAAAGTAAATAACAATAAAGATTAGAAGGCAGACTGCATGGTAGGATATAAGGAACACAGCATAAATAGAAATGATTTTATGTTAAAAAAATTAAGAAGTTGATAGGCATTTATATGTGAGTACATAGAAGGGAGCAGAGGATGACCTGGATTGCTTCCTAGAATCTTAAGTTGAAATGTGGAGAGAGAATTAGTGTTAGTCAGAGAAAAATGGAATGACAGGGGTTTGGGAAAGTCTACCAGATAGGGTGAAGATTGTATATGGATGACTGAAAGCAGATGACTAGGGGAATTCAGCGGGTTTATGGAGGGAGGGACTGACTGGGAGAGGTTGGCGGGGACCAAGTCTTTCAGGAATTTTTTTCCCCCATTTGCATTGTTTGAATTTTATTTAATGAGCATTGGGGATCCTTGAAGGTTTAGGCATAGAAGTAAAAAGTTTAGGTTTAACTTTTAGGTCACCTGCACTGCAGTGTGGGCATGGATTGAAGAGGGGCAGATCTGGAGGCAGTATGGAAGCAGCTGGGAGGCTTCAAAGTGCACCTGAGAGAGGATAGATAAGAAGTGTCTGGAGTTCAGGTTATTAGCAATAGATGTGACTTAGAGACCAATTGGATTTGATAGTGGGTCAAGAGTGATGACACAATATCTGGAGTTAAGATATCTTCCAGTTTTAAAAATTATTAAATTAGGGCCTCTCTGGCGGTGGTTAAGATGCAAACTGTGAAGCTATCCTCAGCCACTGCAGCACGAGTTCGATTCCCGGCCAGCCAGGGAGCAACCCACATGGCGCAGCAGACCTCTCCTGCCTTGCCCGCTGCTCCCCTCAGCAGTGTACTTCAGTCACTCTGCCTGTTCTGTTCCCCACGCTGTCTCTGGTGAATCCTCTCACCCCTCGTGCCTCTGGCCTGTACCCCAGCTCTTGTATGCATAAATAAATAAATCTTTAAAAAAATTATTAAATTAACAAAAATAATAAAAGTTACCATGAGGGCTGTGGGAAACAGTTACAGTTATGACATTACCAGTAGGGTAAATTCATCTATCAGATCTTTGAAAGTATTACAGCAGCATGCAATAGAAGAGATAATAATATTAACCCCACCTTGGCTTGTTAATTCGTTTTGGGGAATATGAGTTAAAATGACTAAAATTTTTGTACTGTTTTCCCAGATTTAAAATCAATGCTATTTATTACAGAAAAATTGGAAACATTGTTTGTCTAACTGTTCCAACAACAGAGGAAAGTTAGATAGTTTTTTAATCTATTGATAGGGTGTAAATATTATACAGACCCTAAAAGTAAGAAAACCGTTCACCTGCGGGTGAGTCCGTAGAGAATGTGATAGGTAGACAGACAGACATACACATACACACTGGAATATTACTCAGTCAAAAAAGAAGAAAATCCTGCCATCTGTGGCAATGTGGATGAACTTGAGGACATTGTATTAAGTGAAAGTAAGGTAAAGAAAGTATTGTATAACCTCACTTATATGTGGATTCTAAAAAAAAAAAGGCAGACTCAGAAACAGAATAGATTTGGTGGTTGCTTGCAAGGGTAGGTGGTAGTGAATGAAGGTGGACAAAGGCTACAAACTTGCAGTTATAAGTTTTCAGGACCTAATATATAAGATGCTTACAATGTAAGATGGTGATGTAATACGGTTGAGGGAATCAGTACTGACCTGGCCAACTCTATGTACTCTAGACAACTTTAGAACAGGGATTAAAGAGAAGGGAAAGGAAGGGAATTTAAGTCTAGCCATGAGGGAGGAGACTATTGGAAAAGTAGTGTTACTACTAAGCCTCAAAATTTTTCATAATAACTGGATAACTCACATTTAAATAATTTTATTTTATTTTGGTATTTGATTACAAGTTCATAGGCTGGATCAAGAGGAAATAGGAGTTCTTAATTAGCAAGAATGTTTGAAGAAAAGTTGGATGTAAAAAAAAATCTGTTTGGGGGCCTCCCTGGTGGCGCAAGGGGTTAAATCTCAGCTCTATGAAGCAATTTGCAGCTACTGCAGCACTAGTTTGATCCCCAGCCAGGGACGTGACCCACATGGCGCAGCAGACCTCTTCTGTCTCACCTGCTGCTCCCCTCAGCAGTGTATTTTAGTAGATCTGCCTGTTCTCTTCTCCACTATGTCTCTGGTGAATCCTTTCACTCCCCGCACTTCCAGCCTGTACCCCAGTTCTTGTATGCATAAATAAATAAATCTTTAAAAAAAAAAAGTTCAGGCCACAGAAGTTTTGGACCCAAATTTTCACTGATCTTTTTACAGAAAAGTAGGCCATGGTGATGGTGGGTGCCAGGAAAACATCTAGAACCTGGTTTAGTTATGGAATTTTCTGAGATGAAATTATTTTGATCTGAAACATTGAAAATGGAGAAAAAGCAAACTATAAAAGCAATAGTTTGGGTATAGGCAATGTAAGTAGAGGAAAACAGCCTATAGATGAGTTAGATTTCCAAGGCATTAATTGAACTGAGTAGATGTCATAATTGGAGATGAAAAGATGATGGATGAGAGAAGGAGACATGTTGCTAGTCAGATTGATTCATGTCCTATTGGGTTCCCTAGAAGGGAGGGGGTTGTTATAGTCAGCTGGATACAAACTTTGCAGAGAATGCTGGAGACCAGGGACCTCTGTCAAAATAGGGTGACTAGGTGTGGCTGGTAGTGAGACTGGGCATGATGTAAATGACAGTGAGAGATCTGGCAATGGTGTGAATGGATGGGCCCACTGCTCTCAGCTGACCAGGTGGGTCCAAGGGGCACTTTGGGTTTGGAAAGAAAGTTGTGATAGTAATTAATGTACTTTACTTACAGAGCTGGTTCACGCTAATTAATTCACATGAGTCAACAGCCCGATGAAGTGGGTATCATTATCTGTTTTCACAGGTGAGAAAACTAAGCCTCAAAGAGATTAACCCTATGGTTCTCAGTTCTGGCTGTGTGTTAGAATTCCATGGGAGATCTTTCTAGAAATATTGAAGCTCAGGCTTCACCTCAGTGATTGTGTAATTGTTCCATGCCTCCACTATCCATGTTTTTTAAATGCTGTCCTGTCTCTTGTACACATCTAGGTTTGAGAACCATAGACTTAACAGCCTAGTGAAACTGAGTACCAGTATGTTAAAGACAAAACCTGAAACCTGGCCTTTTGCCTCTGAGCCCATGTGTTTGCCTTTTTTCCCTCTAAACCTTTCCCTTCTATTTCTTTCCTCATTACCAAACACAGCCTTTAGAATCCTGTATAGGAAGTGATGGTAGTGATATAGTGCCCAGTTAGGTTTTCATTTTCTACTCAGTTTCTAGGGAATAGGCTCTGATAGCAGTCACTTCTCTGGGCCTTTACAGATGTCATTTCTTGTGTCTCTTTGCTCCCTCTTCTTCCCTCTCCAATTTTCATCCTTCAGGCGAGGTTTGTTTCTCAGGCCTATGTCAGTTTGGGTTTATACACTGAAATGGACTCTTGCCAGTTTTTTTTAAGAGTATTTAGAAGAATAATGGATAGTTCACAGACTTGAACAAAATGAAAAGAAAGGTTAAATAACTATGGCACACATACAAAGTTCAAGAACAACAGAACCGCTTTCTCACTTTGGGGATTTCAGGAATAGGAATAGAGGACCATCTCTGTAGGATGGTGTCTTAGTTCCAACTATCTAAGTACCTGTTCATCTCTGCCTCACATTCAGTTCTGTAGAGAGATTAGTACAGAATAGGTTGCTGCCCCTGAGGTCAGGTAGCAAGTGTCCTGTGATGAGAAGTCCTGCAAGAGCTTCACTGGGCTAATTCCCCAATGGGCGAACTGCTGGGCAGACCCAAACAGGTTACTCATTAAAAAATCCTTTCCTGACAGCTCTCCTTACATGCAGGTCTGAGTCCCCTCCTTGGGCTCCAGTAGCTTTCCACTGCCACCCCATATACTGTAGGCCTTGAATCATGTCATTTTATTATATTGATAAGAAAAAACAAGTATACTCACTCTCTGTGTGAGTATATTGTCTCTCTGGGTTTTCTCTCGGGACTCAGGTTTCCTCCATATTCCAAAGATGTGCACATGAGGTTCATTGACATTTCAGTTGTCCCAGTTGGAGGTGTGTGGGGTGTGTGTTAGTGTGCCCTGTGATGGAAGGGCATCTTTTCAGTGTTGGGTCTTGCCGCGTACCATGACCTACCAGGATAGTCTCAGAGAGGGTTAGAAAATGAATGAATGAAGGTAAATTTTTGTTGAATATTAGAAGTGTTTTGGGTCTTGATTTAGAGGTTTGATACTGTTCTTGTGATCAAAAATATGTTGTAGAACTTAACTCTTATTTATTTAGCTGATGGTGAAATTGGTTCTGTTCCATGTTATTTTACTTAAAATTACAGTTTTTTTTTTTTAAAGATTTATTTATGCATACAAGAGCTGGGGTACAGGTCAGAGATGCGTGGGGGAGAGGGGGACGGTGAGAGGATTCACAAGAGACAGAGCAGGGAACAGAACAGGCAGACTGACTGAAATACACTGCTGAGGGGAGCAGCGGGCGAGACAGGAGAGGTCTGCTTTGCCATGTGGGTAGCTTCCTGGCCGGCTGGGGATCAAACTCATGCTGCAGAGGCTGTGGATTGCTTCACAGTGCGGTGCTTAACCCCTTGCACCACCAGGGAGGCCCTACAGTCACAGTTTTCAAGAACTTAATGACCAAGTTTGAGGACTTACTATACCATAAATGCCTGTTCTTCAAGCTGTGAGCCACAAGATGGCCTAGCAAATATCTCACTAATAGTAGCATTTGGTGAGTGTTTGGCGAAATTCCAGACAGACTTAAGTGCGAAAATACAAACTTGTGCTATACTCCTTTTCCAAAGTAGGGGTTCCATTGCTGCCACCTTGTAAGACCTGCCATCCAGTGGTATTTGACCCTCTGCCATTTCCACTATCTCCTTTCTCACTTCTTACCTCTTTTGCATCTTAGGTAATTGCTGGCTTCAACCGCCTTCGACAGGAACAGCGGGGCCTGGCATCCAAAGCAGCTGAGCTGGAGATGGAGCTGAATGAGCACAGGTAAGGAGCTGGGGAAAAGCAAATTCTGGGAGAGTCAGGTGGGCCATTTGTGAGGGTTGCTATCAGGGAAATGAGTTCTCAGATCCTACCTGGTCCTTCTGCAGCCTGGTGATTGATACACTGAAAGAGGTGGATGAAACCCGCAAATGCTACCGCATGGTTGGAGGAGTGCTGGTGGAGCGGACTGTCAAAGAGGTATTGCCTGCCTTGGAGAACAATAAAGAGCAGGTGAGCAAGAGTCCCCACGTAGAGACACTGGATAGCCAAGAGAGGAAAGAAGGAAGGAGAGGCCGGGGTCTGAGGAATTGTGCTGGAGACAGCATAAATGGGCTGTTAGCCTAGCTCTGTGCTAAGTCTAACTCCTAAGACAGGGAAAAAAGACTGCGTGCTTTTCTTCACAGACTCTTTGACCTGGCTGAGTTGGGGGAGGAGAGGCGGCTAGAGTGGTGTAGTCCATGGAAACCTGCATCCAGATCACCTGGAGAATTAATTTTTTAAAAAAATATTTATTTATTTATGCATACAAGAGTTGGGCATAGGCCAGAGATGCAGGGGGTGAGAGGATTCACCAGAAACAGAGTGGGGAACAGAACAGGCAGACTAACTGAAATACACTGCTGAGGGGAGCAGCGGGCGAGACAGGAGAGAGGTCTGCTTCACCATGTGGGTTGCTCCCTGGCCGGCGGGGATTGAACTCATGCTGCAGAGGCTTCGGATTGCTTCATGGTACAGTGCTTAACCCCTTGTGCTACCAGGGAGGCCCCTGGAGAATTAATTTAAAATGCATCTTATTGGAACACCGATTCAGATCTTTGGGGGTGGGACTCATAAAGTTACATTTTAAAAATAAGCAGTCCAGGGCCTCCCCTGGTGGCGCAGGCAGTTGAGTGCAATGCTGTGAAGCTGTCCGCAGCCTCTGCAGCATGGCTTCAATCCCAGCCAGCTGATGAGGGTCCCACATGACAGGGCATACTTCTCCTGTCTCACCCGCTGCTCCCCTCAGCAGTGTATTTCCTCAGTCTGCCTGTTCTGTTCCCCACTCTGTCTCTGGTGAATCCTCTCACCCTCCCGCAGATCTGGCCTGTGCCCTGGTTCTTGAATGAATGAATGAATGAATGAATGAATGAATGAATGAATAAATAAATAAATCTTTAAAAAAAAAAGGCAGTCCGGGTGATTTTTTTTTTTTTGTGCATTAAAGTTTATTTTTTTGTGTGCATTGTGTTTGGGGAAGAAAGCATTTCAGTGTCTGCGCTCTAATATTTGGGATAAGACGAGGTTAGAGTATCATCTCTCCTCTACCTCCCTAGCAGATTGTGAAGGGATTCCTGAAATCCTTATATAATCCTATTGTTTGCCTTTTAGATACAGAAGATCATTGAGACACTGACACAGCAGCTTCAGGCCAAGGGAAAAGAACTAAACGAATTCCGGGAAAAGCACAACATTCGTCTCATGGGGGAAGATGAGAAGCCAGCAGCCAAGGAAAACTCAGATGGGGCTGGGGCTAAGGCCAGCTCGGCTGGAGTCTTGGTCTCCTAGGGACCAAGACCTTTGTGTTTTTTTCTACCCAGATTCCATGTCTTCTAATTTCTCTTATTGTTATTATTATTATTTTCTCTGCTATTGTAATATTTTTTTGTTAAGTAAATGTTTTGGTCAGAACACTTAGCTCTAGCCTGACGCATTCTCACAGTATTAGAGGTGGGATTTGTGTGGGGCATGAAAGTGCATGTGAGCTGTGGGTTGGTTTGCCGTCAGGTTAATGACTCACAGTGTCAGAGTAGGTTTCATATTTTATCCTTTCTCTTGTAAAAAAGGGAGACTTACTGCCCTCTTCCAAAAAAAGATTCAAAGACAAATAGTGAAGTGCAGATTGACATTTAATGAGCGTTAAAACTGAGACAGATAGCTTTGGTGGTAATGCTATGAGTCTGCAACCAAACAGAGGCTTGAAGGGAAAAAAAAACTTAGCCAGGAGTTTGGTGGTGTATCTCGGCACTACTCTTTAAATAAAGAAGTCCAGGGTGCACACCTGTGGACAGCTTGTCCTGCCATCCTCACCAATACCGCCAACGAGGTAAAGTTGATCATTCCAAAGACAGGTCCGGTGGCCCATGCGTTTCAGGTGGCGATCTGCACAGGGGAAGTGGAACCACAGAAAAGGAGACTGGCCTGTTGAGTAAGGAAGGGTGGTGACTGAGACAATAGCACCTTGGAACCAATGGGACTCTTAAGACCAAAGTCTTGTCTATTTTTTTCTCCTCGATTTATGGGCCTCTTTGAAATGTGATGTTTTTCGTACTCCTTTAACTCTTGTCTACTAATTCTTCCTCTTCCCTACCCCATCATTCTGCCCTCTTTATTTCTATAGTCCTCGGGTTCTCCCATCTTCCCACGTTCCCCTCTACCATGAGGCTGGCTCTCACGGGTATCATAGACGTAGAGGTCATTGCAGACACTGTCTCTAGCTCTGGTCAGAGTTTCTCCACCAAACAGCACAGCAAAGGGCCCCACCACAGAACATGAGTGATGCCGGAGGCCCCGAGGCCCCTGCTGCGACCCCTGCCCACTGCTCACAAGCCTCGAAAGCTGTTCCATCAGATGGGGGGCAGCAGGTGTTTCCTCCTTGGGGGAGAAAGAAGGGACTGTTTGGAAGGGTTTGGGCATTGCAATTGCAGCCCCTTTTGTCCTGAGCCAGCTATGAGTAGACACTACCTTAATCTTTCCACGACTCCAGTGGCCAGCTACTTCTGATTCCGCTGAGTTGCACCCCCCAAAGAGCAACAGTTGGTGGCCAGGGTGGGGCCCTGGAGTTTGGAGCAGGGCAGCGCAGTGACCTGAACGGGAGGCTGTGTGGAAGCCTTCTTCCTTATAGCTGTGACATGCAGAAATCAAGCTTGAGTCGGGTTTTCTGCAAGACTTGTTTCCCCAGCCTTCTTGCTAAGTATGGAAAGGACAGGGCGGTATACAGAGAGGGAGGGTGATGCTATCCCAGACCTGAGGGTTTACTATCCTAGACCTGGCAGATGGGGGAAGGGGGGAGGGGCCGGCTGAGGATGTGGATACATAAAGTTAAGCTGTTCGGCCTCTGCTTTTCCAGATGAAGGGTAGATGAACAGCAGGCGAGTTTTGGGATGGGGGAGCCATACCAATATGTGCGGGCGCTGGGATCCAGCCTGAGCGTGTAGACGCTTCCGTAGTGACGCTGCGTGCGGGTCCCGCCCTCCCGGCCCGCCACGCGCAGCTCTCTGTCTGACAGGCGGGTGCAGGTGTGGCTGCTGAGGCCAGCCGGAGGGCAATTGCCAGGGGCAGCGGTCCAATCTTCCCATACCCCACGCTCGGTGTCCAGGGCGACCACTGTGGCCAGGCGGCGCGCCCCATCCCAGCCGCCCACCACGCAGAGCCAGCGGCCACCGACGGGTACCGCCTCGTGGTGGCTGCGCCCCGGCGCCCCCGGAGTTCCCACCCGCACAACCTGCCCCCCCGCCGGGTCGAAGACCACCGTGTCGCTGCTGGGCTCCCTGGCTCCTCCCTCCAGGAGCCCCCCCACCAGATAAAAGCGCTCCCGCAGTTCGGTGCACGAATGGAAGGCCCGCGCCAGCAGCGCATCCTGGGCCACCGGCCTCCAGGTCCACCCCCGGACCCCAGCCATGGCCCAGGAAGGCGGGCCGTGGGGCGGCGACCCGAGCTCCCAGACCTGGGCCTCCAGGTGCCACCTCCGAACGGCCCCGCCCTAAGCCCAGGCCCCCGGCTTAGCTCCGCGGTCGCGCAGCAACCTCTGCAGCAGCGCGACCGCCGCAAACGCAAGGTCGCAAAGTACCGATCACCATGGAGATGGGACACCTGGGCAACCACCGGATTCGCAGTGTAACCGGAGAATGGAGACCTGGGTGGCTACCGGAATCAGCGTCACCATGGAGACAGGAGCTGCTCGAGCCACATACAAATCCTGAGAGATTGTTAACTGTGGGGACGGCCAGTCCCCAGAAGGACCGCTGTCCTAAGCCGCGGGCTGACGTGGGAAGGTGCGGGGGCCTCTCTGCGAGGTGGGGAGGTTCTAATTCCTATTGATCTCCCCAGGGAGGAAACAACGGAGAGACGGGGAGGCAATGGACGTAGACTGTCGTGACGTGAGAGTCAGGTGACTTGGTTCTGGTCCCACCTATTCCCCCGACTGTCAAGGTGACCCGGCTCTCATTTCCAAAACGTGTGCTGGGTTTATTCTCGGGGCGCCCCCGGACTTGCCGGGTGAAGAGCACAGATCCCCGTGATAGGGAGGCTTTTCGCCGGAGGCCACTGGAGGGCAGCAGAGCTCAGGTTCTCGGACACACTGCGGTGGGGCTGTGACCTGGGTTGGGGAGTCAAGGAGCTTTTCCCAGGCACACTTGAGCCTGGGAATGTTTTCATTCCTGAACCCTAGGAAGAGGCATTCGTTTTTCATCTTTCCTCACGGCTCACACAACCCAAGGACACTGGGATACGTGGCATCTAAAATTCAGGATTAGGGGCAGAGAAAACTGACTCCTTCTCCACTTCCCTACATCTTTCTTTATTCCAGTCAGGTACATGGGTTTCTTCTTTAAAAAAAAAAATTATTTTATTTATTTATGCATACAAGAACTGGGGTACAGGCCAGAGGTGCAGGAGGTGAGAGGATTCACCAGAGACAGAGTGGGGAACAGAACAGGCAGACTGACTGAAATATACTGCTGAGGGGCGCAGTGGGCAAGTCAGGAGAGGTCTGCGCCATGTGGGTCACCTGCCTGGCTGGGGATCAAACTCGTACTACAGTGGCTGCTGACAGCTTCATAGTGCTGAGACTTAACCCCCTTGTACCACCAGGGAGGCTTCTTGGCTTTTTCTTAACTCTGTCCTTCAGGGCCACTGAGGAGAATGCAGAGAACTGACTAGTTCCACCACATGGGGAAACAGGCATGTTGATCTCAGCACAGCTGGGTGGGACATGAACAGAACCTCTGTCCCCCAATGTTGTGCTGGAAGCAGCAGTGATGACTGTGACTTTACCTTTAGTTTTTACACAAGAACTTGATCCTATTGTGCTGGAGAAATCGAAGGCCCAAGTGTTCAGGACTAAGTGTGGATGAACAATAATTCTGGAATCTAGTAGCGCTCCTCCCCATCCCCCTGCCCCTGCTGACCCCCATGGGAAAAGCGGGGCTTTCCTGTCCTGATCTTAACTATTTTTTTTTAATTTATTTATGCATACAAGAGCTGGGGTACAGGCTAGAGATGCGGGGGGGGCAGTGAGAGGATTCACAGAGACAGAGTGGGGAACAGAACAGGCAGACTGAGTGAAATACACTGCTGAGGGGAGCAGCGGGCAAGACAGGAGAGGGCTGCTGCGCCATGTGGGTTGCTCCTTGGCCTGTCCGGAATTGAACTTGTGCTGCAGAGGCTGCGGATAGCTTCATAGTGCTGTGCTTCACCCCTTGCACCATCAGGGAGACCCCCTGATCTGAACACTGTGTTCAGTGTTCAGTGGAAACACTGGGAAATGTTTGAGCAGGAAGGCAGAGACCTAAAGGTTACAGGACGTTCTCCACCTGTACCTTCCAGTTGAAACCCAGTGAGAGCTTGGTAAGTTCCTGTCCACCCAACTATAACTTTCTCTGAGTCTGGCAGAGAAGGTCCTCTTTTCCCAGATCATGTTAAAAAATCTAAAACATCACTAACTTCCAACATCCTTGGTTGATATCTTAAAGCTGGTCTCCCTAAGTCATCTGACTGGCTAACCTCCCAACAGCTGGATTCAGATCTGTCATACTCCTAGGATTTAGGCAGGAGTTGCCCGGAGGTGGGGTCATTTGGCTCATACTTTATTGGCCTATATGCCCATTTTAGGCTCTTGCTTTTGGCTAAGTCTTAGCTGTTCTGCCAGACTCATTTTCTTCCTCCCCTGATAGAACAGGGAACTCCCCACCCCAGGGGCCTTTCCAGCTCCTCTCCCAGCTTTGTTTTCTTCTCCTCCCAGTTTCCACTCTGACAGAGTTCTCAGCAGTTGGCATGCCACTTGAACATGGAGGCTGATCCTCACCTACCCCTTGGCCATACCCTCCTGCAGTCTACCCTCCTCCAGTTCTTTTTTTTTTAATAAGATTTTATTTATTTATTTATTTATTTATACAAGCACTGGGTACAGTCAGAAGTGCGGGAGGGTGAGAGGATTCACCAGAGCCAGAGCAGAGAATAGAACAGGCAGGCTGACGAAATACACTGCTGAGGGCAGCAGCGGGCATGGCAGGAGAGGTCTGTTGCACCATGTGGGACCCTTGCCCAGCGGCCTGGGATCGAACTGGCTCTGCAGAGGCTGCGGGCAGCTTCTCAGCCCAGCGCTCAACCGCTGCGCCACCAGGGGAGGCCCCACCTCCTCCAATTCTACCCAGTGACCAGAGGTAACATCCAGTGCTGCTCTAGAGACCCAGGGAAGGAGTTATTCATGATTCCAACCTCCCTGGTTAATCTGAATCCAGATTATGCTTTGGAGAGGCAGAAAAGAAATGAAGGAGGAGGAAAAGACAGAGAATGAGAAGGAAAGAAAGAAAACAAGCCAATATGCGCTTGTATGACTATACCACAGGGCAGCAGCTAAGCTGGTCCAGTACCCTGTGAATATCGTATGAGCTTGCTCTCTGTCAGTCATTTCATGGCAAGCAAGAATCCCTACAGCCCAGTTTCTCACTGTTAGACATCTGTCCCTGCACCAAATCAAGGCTTCCTTCTCTCAAACCTCTGTAAAACTCTCAAACCTCCGTAAAACTCTCAAACCTCCGTAAAACTTCTCTGTCCTTTGGCCCCAGTTTCTAGCCCTAAAACCATGCCTGGTTCTCGGTTGTGTTCAGTCCACACAGGAAGCCAACAAATGGGTCCTTGGGGTCTTATTCACACTCCAAAAACCCCTCAATTCTCTCTGCCTGTCTCTCAGGCTGTCCAACCTTCAATCCCTCACACTGTTGTCCTCTGACCTTTCTACATTTTCCCACAACTCATTCCAGCCAGTTGACTTCCTGGCCCCAACTCTGGCTATTTGCTCTCAACTTAACCAGAATAAGGACATGAACAAACAAGGTCAGATGGATGACCAGGAAAAGAAACAACAGGAGGCCAGCCCCCGAGAGCGCCTATAACTGAGCTGTAAGCTAAAATGTGTTTGGGCAGACGGTGGGTAGGTGTCCTGGGGTGGAGGTGAGAGTCAGTGAGTTAGAAGGTGGTAGGGAGGTGTGGTAAGGGGGAGAACTAGAATTTCTGAGGATGTTAGTGACATTCAGTAGGAAATAAAATGGGATGGCTGTAGAGTGATGGAAATTGAGGGCAGAAGAGTGAAATACCTACGTGGCCCAAGAAGTGGGTAAGTAGGCATGCAGAAATTTCTTTGTAGAGCTTTCAATCTGTTTCAGATTCTTTGTCTCTTTGAATTCCTCCTCTTTAATAACTCCCTCCCTCCCTTCCAATTTCCACTGTCTCATCATGCCTTGAGATTTATCTCTCATCATTTCTTTGTGTTTCTCTCTCTAAGTTTCTGTCTCTGTCTGTCTCTCTCCTGCTGAACACAGTCAGCCATCTAACTTTCTTGCAAGGAGCTCTGGAACTTTCTGGGGGTGGCCAGGCTATATTACTCTTTGGCTATATTCTAGGACTACAGAACCAATATAGGGTCCCTGGGCACAGTCATTGGGTATTGTTCACCAATGGGGCCTGAGTGGCCTTTCCAGGGAGCAGAATTCCCCACAGAAGACCTTGGAGCATAGAGACCTGAGCCCAGGTGGGAAATAGGTGATAAGAGAAATTAAACTCCAATCTATTCCTCTGCCCTTTGCTTACAGTGCATGGACCAGTGACCTCTGATATTGCTCAGGGTCTCAGGCCAGGCACTCTTTTTCTTTATGCCACTTCTAGAATTTAAGGAGAAATTAAGTTTCCAAAAGTCTTCAAGTGAGGCTGAGGGGGATTACTAGGGGTTCCTGCAGAAAAGCATGAAGTACAACTTAGGGAAGGGTGATGCTCAGCAGGGAGACAAGGGCCTGTCCTATTAGGCACCGAGCCCCGTATACCCACAGACTAGGACTTTCATCCCCTAGCCTCAGCCCAGAAGTCCCCAACCTCGCTGTGTCTGGGACTGAAAACAGATGTGGGGCAAGGTCAGTTTCAGAGTGCAATGGGAACAAGTCCTGCTGTGATGGGGCCTTGGGGAGGGGTTGTCTGGAACAAGAAGCAGCGGGGTATGAGCTTCCCTACAGCTGCACCACATGGACCAGAGCAAATACCCTCCCTGCTGAGTGCCCAGCATGCCAATGGAGCAGGCCATGCTGCAGGGCTGAGTGACTTGGGTCTTGAAGAAAGAAAGAAGGCAATTGGAGCTACAAGACAGAGAAGTGACAACTTCAAAAGAAAATCTGCCCTCAAATTGCAGAAAACTTCAGTCCCTGACAATTCCTGCCCCCTCCTGGGAGTCCTCTCTGCTTTTGCCCCTCTCCTTTATTTCCATTTTTTAAAAGACCTTTTATTTATTTATTTATTTTTGCATAGAAGAACTGAGGTGTAGGCCAGAGTTGCGGGGGGTGAGAGGATCCACCAGACACAGCGGGGAGCAGAGCAGGTAGATCCACTGAAATACACTGCTGAGGGGAGCAGTGGGAGAGACAGGAGAGGCCTGCTGCGCCATGTGTGGGTCAGCTCCCTGGCTGGGAATAGAACCCAGGCCGTTGAAGTGGGCAATCGCAGTGATATCACTGAGACTCAACCACTAGGCGCCCTGCCCCTTTCCTTTAATGTCTCCCTCAGGGTTCTTGCACCACATACCCTCTTCCCTCAGACCTCCCCCATCTATTTCCTAAGCTCCCCCCTCAACCCCATGTCTCTGTTTCCATCTGCTCTCCCATGTTCTACTCCATAGCTGTCCTGCCCTCCTCAGCACCCAGTCCAAGGGGCTGGTTGTAGGGCCTCGGAAAGCTTTCCCCTGTGAGGTCCAGTGGGTGGTGGCAGACCAATGGCTGGGAAGTAGCCATCTCAGCTGCAAGAGGAACCACACCTGCAGTATCTAGGCTGTTGCTTGAGATGCGTGCAAAGAGCAGCTGAGGCCCGGTGTTACTGAAGGGGTCCATGTGCTGCAAGTGCTGCAGACCAGGCTGGCTGCATAGGGCTGCCTCCATGTCTCTTGCAGGGGATTCTCAGGGAGCAGCCTGGCTCTTTCTGTGCTTGGGACAGAGATGAGAGCATGCAGGGGTTCTCACTAAAATTCATTCTCACCAGATTCTCAGGAATCTGCTAACCTTTGCTCCCCCCTCTTCCCTGCTGCTGCACCTTCTGCTGCTGCAATCACCACCTGGAAGAGTCTGATTTCCAAAGGGACTCCACCGCTCCTCTTAGACCATCCAGGACCCACTTCTAACCTTCTAAAAGTACTTTCCCATCCTGAGACACAGGATACCTATTTTCATGTGTGTTTACAGAAGTTTGAGGGAGCGCAAGGAGCACACGATAGTCTCTAGAGAAATGGCCCAAATGTGCCTTCTGTTCAGCTACCTCCTCCCCTGGGTGGCTCATTCCAGCTTCAGGGATCTCCAGGAACAAGTAAATCCAGCCCCTGAGCTCCAAGGGAAGTTGGGCAACAAGGAAGTGGGCTGTCCTCAAAGGCCAGGCTGGCACTGGGGGGGTCACAGGGTCTGCAGGACAGCAGGCTGGAACCACGTTGCATGTGGCACTCGTGGAATCTCCTGGAAGACAGGGTGCTTTTATCCTAGTTCTGGACACAGTGAAGCAGCAGCTGCTGCAGAGCCCAAGGCCTTACAAGGGAGGAGAAGTTGTGTTCTTTGTGGCAGTCCCTCCGCACTCCTCCAGGGAAGGAGCAGGAGGAGTGACCTTGAAGCTTCCACCTAAACTAGCCTTGGTTTTGAGTCCCACATTGGATTGAGTCCCATGTCAGTAATTTCCCACCACAGTGTCAATCAGGCCCCTAATAACTTTCTGTACAAGCTGCAGACACCAGGCAAAGAGCAGACCAGGAGTATGATAAGCTGACCAGGGTGGGAATGGATAGAAAATATCATGTCTGCACCGTATTTCCAGTGAGTTCCACTCTGATGCATTATTATTATCTGTTTTCCTCTGTCCCTATACCCAGGGTCTCCCCTTAGCCTTTGCCTCTGTTCTGACCTAGGATCTCACTGCAGACAAACAGGATGTTACTCATGCAAGCACTCTCTCAACCCCTCCTCCCCATCCTTGACCCAGCCTCCAACACCCCACCCAGTCCTTCCCACCCTGACCCCCTCTGGGCCTCCCCCTCACTTACCCTGACCCTCACTCTCACTCTTCTTCTCCCCCACATCACCCCACCCATCCTTGTCCCTCCCTGACTCACCTCCAAGTCCCATTGACACAAACAAAAATTTCAGCACAACCCACTCCAACCGGTTTGGCTTAGGTGTGCAGCCTGCCGTGAGGACAGAGATGGTTACCAGCGGATGCTTGGACACACGCAGCTAGGGAGCTCCTGCGCTGTGTGCAGAGATAGCCGCGAGCAGGGACACGGTCTGCACACACACAGGGTCCTGCGGGAAGGTGTGATAGAGGCACAGAGTATGTTATGAGAGTTTCCTGAGGGCAGTGTCTGTGTCTCCGTTCCCTCCCCACAACCTGGTGAAAGAGTAGCGCTTGCCGAATGTCTGTTGAATGAACTCAGGTGTGCAGGTGTGCAGGCAGTGATGTCCCTCTTACCAATGTCTGTGCTGGAGATGCCACCTTACCTTGAATTGCTCCCATTCTTAGGTCCCAGAATGCACATGGGAGAAGGGTGGGTCATGAGGCATGAGGGGAATGGGGGTTCAGATGGAAGAAAGAAACAAACCCAGGACACCAGCACTGGTCTGGAAACTCTTCCCTAATCCCTGGTTGGGATCTACCTTCCCTGGGTTCATCCCCAACGAGGGGAGGAGAGGCTAAGCATGAAGATATATACTCCAATAGCATGG
Organism: Talpa occidentalis; assembly: GCF_014898055.3. NCBI lineage: Eukaryota > Metazoa > Chordata > Mammalia > Eulipotyphla > Talpidae > Talpa > Talpa occidentalis. The sequence continues at coordinate 69,352,704 of NW_023601212.1, forward strand.
CCCTTGTGAGGCAAACAGGACTGAGGGTATGGAGAGGCAGAGTCTTGGAGATGAGAGAAAGACCCTTCCCTCCAGTAAAGGCCTGGAGTACTCCCTAGTCACGCATTCCCTCTCCACCCAAGGGTGCTCTTAGTCTTACTTCAAGGTCACCCCTAGTGCTTACTAGCACCTGCACTTAGCCATGATAAAATACAGGATACCTCCTGGTCTGAAGAGGCCCTCTGGAAAGCTCTGCCTCCCTGCTGTGCTCCTTACGGCTCATATTTGGTAAGTAATTAGGGGTTCCGCCTCGGGGCTCACAGACTTCCCAATAGGTGGGGGGCATCTGTGAATGGAAAGGCTGAAGCTGTGTGGGCACTGGATGCCCACTGTGTGATCTAGCTGCCTTCCCACTCTGTACCTCAGTTTCTCCTGTGGTTTCCTGCACCAGGAGGGGTGAATCCGTGGGAAGGGAAGGAGCTCCTCTGAAACCAGGCGATAGGATCCAAGGTGTGATAATTATAATTATAACACAGGATGCTCCCCCTCCCATTCCCCCCCGGCCCTACCCCACCCGCCACAGCGGATCTCAAAGCCACATCGGGGTGGGGCTCTCCCCTGGCACAGGTGGGGACGTGAAGAGAGGAAGGGGTTCGCCAAGGTGGAGGTGGAGAGAAACAGGAGTTAGGGCATCTGGCCTTGCCCTTGAGGCTGCCCCATGACCTATGGGAAATAGCTCTGGAAGAAGAGCTCCCTGCCATGGTCATTGCTGAGCGCAGGGGGTCATGGGCCCCTGGCAGAGTTAAAGCCTGGGTCACAGCCCCCAAATCTAGGCAAATCAGGCAGGATCTCTGCTTCCCCGACCCTTCACCTTTTTAAACCAATATCCTTTCTATCACAAATTCAGGCCTTCACCAGAAGTGAATTCCATCCCCATGAAATGTGGGGACTGTCCTAGCCAGAGGACAAGCTTGTGAGACAAGCTCCACATTTGAGGAGCCCACGGACCACATGCAACTCGTGTCTGCCCTCCAGTGTCGCACCTCCACCGGGTCCACTGGCACACGGCCCGCTTCTATCAATGCCTCTCCACTTGAAACTTACAATTTAGTTAAGGAGATAAGATGCACACAAATTACGAGGACACAAGCTATAATAAAGGGTGGGCAGAGGCTGAGGAGAACAGAAGGGAGGAAGATTAATGTCAGGGAAGGCCCAGAAGGCTTCGTGAAGAAGTGGCGTTTGAGGTCAGTTTTGAAAGATGTGCTTGATTTGACAGGTAGAGCTGAAGAGAGGATATTAGATGTGAAATATTCCCCTCCCCCTTGCTGCTCTTGTTCTTCCTTCCTGCCTCTCCCCAGACAGTCCTGCTGCAAGATTCAACCCATGTCTTATTTCTTCTCTGGTTTCGGTCTCTGTATTTACCTGGTTTTCAAGCCCCAGTGTGTCAGGAATCTTGCCCCTAGCTTTCTGGAAATTTTCAGAGAGTTCAGGTTTCAGAGAGTTCAGTGCCCCTTTCTCCGCTAGCCTAGGTTGGTCACTTTCATACAATGTGGTAGTCACGTTCATGCATCCCAGAATGGAGATACCTGGTCTTCCAAGTATGGTTATACTTATAGGAATCTGCAGACAGATATTTGAAATCAAGATCGAGCTTGCAAAGTTCAGATTGTGGTCTTGCCTGCCGAACATGGGATAAATGAGCGAGGGCCGTCGGTACGGTGGGATGCATTCCCGCCGCTCCAGCAGTGCTGGTGCACTCTTGGGACTTGGCCAGGTAACAAGAAGATGTTAAAATTGGGAGAGGGCCTTGCCAGAGAGCCAGGAACCTGTGGAGCAAAGTCCTCGCTCAATCCCTTGGCTTCTGTATATGGGTGGGGTCAGGCGGTCACTTAAGCTCCTTCTCAGGGGTTTTTGAACTAGCTCCTGTTCAGGGTGTCTGAGTAAACCATGACTCCACCCAAGCTGTGTCTCCTCAGCAAGCACCTTCCCCTCTCTGGCCTGTTTCCTCATCTGAAGGGTGAGGAATCTGGGCCAGTTCTGACCTTCATCGACTCTGACTCCAGAGTTCAGCCCTTCAAGAGTCTGGGGAACGGGTCAGGCCTTGGGGGGGGGGGGGCTGGCTGGGATGTGGGATACTTGGGTTCCTTCCTCCCCAACAGGGCCTCGTCTATGGTCATCCTGGCCTGGTGCCCTACTGGGACCACTCAGGCCTTGCCCCTCACCTTCCTGTCTCTCCCTTCATACCCCCTTCCACACACTCCAAGGCAAAACCTGGAGCTGAGACGGGATCCCCCCCCTGGTCCTGCCCTCCCTCCCTGGCGCCCATTAGCCAGCCCAGGCCGTGGGGGCGGTGGCTGCGAGTCTCTGTGCCAGGCCCAGCCCCCGGAGACGCACCTGTTCTGACCTGCTGAGCAGGTTCCCAGGTTTCTGCCGTCGTTGTTGGCCACGGCGTGGGAAGCAGCTCTGGGGGAGCTCAGAGCTCCCGATCACGGCTTCTTGGGGGCAGCTACAGCTGGGTGGGTAGAACGGGGCCAGCTCCCCTAGTGGAGACCCCAGTGGGAGAGGCAGAGGCCTCGGTGGTCGAGGACTCCGTGACTTCCCGCCTTCTGGGTTGGTGCCCTCCCAGCTCTAGAGCCGGCTCCCAGGGAGAACGCGGTGGAACTTCAGAAACACTGGGCAGCCCTGTCTTTCAACTGATGGCCCTGTCCCTGGGAGCCGAGATGTGGGGGCCTGAGGCCTGGCTGCTGCTGCTGCTGCTCCTGGCGTCCTTTACAGGTAAGACTTACCTGAACCATCAGGACCCTCACTTGTCCCAGGGGGTGTCTCCTTGCTGTCCCCCACCCCATTCTTTTTCCTTTGACTCTGGACTGAAGAACCAATTTCTCTCCCACCCCCAAATGCCAGTGGTACCGAGTGCCAGGGAGGCTTTTTCCCTTCATATCCCCTTCCAGCCCCCAGGTCAGCTCACTATGTCTGTGGTCCCTACTATCTCTGCCAAAGCCTTGCCCTGGCTGGAGCTGGCTCTGGGAGAAGAGATACAGTGATTCTATGCAAGTGAGCAGGGAGGGGAACAGGGGCCCTTTCACCCCAGGGCTTCCTGGAGGTTCAGAAGTGCTGACTGGAACTGGGGCTGAGTCAGGGCTGAGCTGGTGTGTGCTGTCATCGTGGTGTAGGAAGGCTGATGCCGACAGTAGAGAGGGTGCTTCTATCTCTTGTCTCCCCAGTGTTCTAGAATCTAGGATGGACCACTTGCTGGGGGACTGTGGGGTCTGGAGCTCCTTTCACGCCGGCCCCCTTCCTGGGCCACTGTTGCCAGGTGGTGATAGGTATGACTTGGATGAGGTGGGGGTGTCTAGGGCAAGGCTCCTTCTGGACAGTGTGGTCTCCTTTTGTTCATCCCTGTCCCCCATTTTCTCAACTAGATGCCTCATGTCACTCCTGTCTAATGACTCCATAGCAGATATACGTGATATGAGCGAGAGGAAGTGTGTGTGTTTAGGAGTGTAGGCACACGCGAGCGAAGTGGGATTCCATAGGCTGTTCCTGGAAAGTAACTGAGAAATCTTTCTCCTTGGAATGACAGGGCCTAATCTGGAGAAGATAGTTGGATTCCCAGTACTAGGAGCAGTAGCGAGAGAGCCCCTGTTGTCCAGCCACCCGGCAGATCCCCACCTCTGTCCCCAGCTGAAGCTATTGGTGGAGTGAGGCTGAGGTATGGATGGCGGTGGATGTTCTTGCTCTGATCCTCTAACCACAGGATCAGAGGTCCAAAGCCTCCACCCTCTGCCCCCACAACTTCATCCCCACCTTTCACACTGCCCTGCTCACTTGCTCAGACCCAGAGGGTGGGGCTGGCTGGTTCTGGGCCTGGGTGCTTAGCTGTGCTTTTTCTGTGGGATCTACCCACACCTAAAGAATAGAACTGAGATGTCTCCGCACTTGGAAGGGATCAAAGAGCTCCCTCGTTTTATAGATGGGAAAACTGAGAGAAATAGGCAGGCAAGAGAGAGCCATAAGATGACCCAGTGTTGGAAGCACAACTGGGGCAGTGCTTTGGTCTCCTGAGCCTGGTTCATTAAAGGAAGGAGCCTCTACTGCGTGCGCTGACACAGCCAGGGCGCCCGATGCTGGAGATGCACTGGTGAGCCAGGTGCAGGCCCAATCTTCCTTTCTACTAAAGTTGTTCTTTCTTAGAGAAGCCCAGGGGAGGGAAGAAGGCCCCCTTATGGTTAGGGCGTCACCCTTGACCTTACCCAATGCCACGGAGAGCCGAGAGCCGCTGCTGCTCTCAAGTGCCTAGAGAGGTGGGTTATAGGAGAAGGTGGGACTATGGTGGTGGGGGGCCCTCTGAGAGTGGGAACTCAGACCCCAGAGTTGGATGGGTCCAACTCCACCGCCGTGACCACCCCCATTGTGGCCCTTCTGTGTGTGGACATCTCAGCCAGGGCTGGAGTATTTCTTGTCTCTGAAAAAGCCTCGGACTGGGAAGAGTCAGTATGGTGCTGGCCCCTTTTCTATATTCATTTGCCGGGTGATCTTGGACAACTGAGAAGGTAGACTTCAGCAGACCAAGAGGTGGGACCAGGTGTCTGCTTCCAGCTTTGAGGTTCTGTGGCTGTGATTGTGCAGCCCCTGACTGAGGGGGTGGCTGGGGCTCAAGGGAAGTGGTGGGCCTAGCTGTGCAGACAGGAGGGGAAAAGGTCCTGGGCCCATCTCTCAGTGGATACAGGGGCTGCCTCTGCCCCTGAAATACTGCAAATTAGTGCCCCCCACCCACACACACACACCAGTCCTGGGCCATTAGGGCTCTGAGCCGCAGGGGCCTGGCCCCACCCTGACAGGGAGAGGAGGCCAGGCTTGGGAGGCGCCACCACACCAGGGCTCTTTGTCTCTTCTTAATGGGATGAGTTTCCGGGTGAGGTCCCCTCCCCCATCTCCTGCCCCAGGGCTAAGGAGCCCCAATTTACGATACCCCTCCACTGGGATCCTTCTTCCAGCTCCCTATCTGGGTCCAATAGGGCTCTGCAGGACTGAGAATGGGGGCTCTCTGGGTTCAGAGGCTGAGGATCAACTTTCAGTCTGAGGTTAGTTTCCTAGAAAGGGAGGGGCCCCATCCCTGCTTTTCTACTCCTGTTTACAAAAGGGGGCAGGCCCTTTCCTGCAGGACCTACCCAAACCCAGGAAAGCCTGAAAGGGAGGCAGCTTCCCCGCCCCAGGTGAGAAAGCTGGGAGAATCCCAGGGAAGCCCTGTGGCCCCGCTGACCTTGGTCCCACCCTCATATTTCAGGGGGCTGGGCTAAGGGGACCCCAGGCCCAGAGATGGCAGTGAAGCACCACAGTAGAGTCCTTGGTCCCCGCCTCTAACAACAGCCTCAGGATCCTGGGGCTCTCCAGGCACAGTGATTGGGGTGCACGACTGTGGGGAGCAGGTCCAGTGAGGAGAGCATGCCTAGGTTTTCTAATCTCCCAATTGGTTATTGCTGCCGACAATGGTGGGGGCGGGGTGGAGCTGAGTCAGGAGAGACTGGAGCAGAGGAACTGGGTGCTGCATCTGGGAACAGAATCTGCAGTTCCGAGGTCAAGTTCAGAACCAGTCTCTTGGAGGAGGTCTAAAAGTGGTGGTTGGGATGACTTTCATGGGAGGGGGAACCTCTGGCTTCAAGAGCTTTTCCCATAGATTTTTGTTCCCCACCCTCTTGTCTTGAGAGCTGGGTTGAGGCTGTGATTTGGGGTGGGGCAGAGCCGGCCACACTGGGGCGGGGGTTGACTGCCAAGATGGCAGGGGTGGGGGCTAGGATCTCAGGAGTTTGGGAGAAGCTGAATTCTGGGTCTCCCACCCACAGAGTGGCTGTTGTGGTGACTCAGCCCGGCTCAGACTCTGGCTCCGGGGGGTTTAGGGGACTTATCTGTGCTGGGAGCTGTGTCTGGGCCGGAGCCGAGCAGGGGCTGCCTCAAGCCTGTCCTCCTCCATTGTTCTCATCTCCCTTTGTGACTGTGCTGGCCCCCCTCCCCAGACACTAATCTGTGGGTGGGCGCTTTGCCCGGACTGGGAAGCTCTCACTAAGCTGGGGGGCTTAGGGCAATGGGGGGTAAGTGAGGGAGGTGGATGAAGGCACAGGGAGAATCTCCAGGTTTTCACCCTTCCTCAGCACACCAAGGTTATGGGGGGGAACGGGGGAAGTAAAGGGGCTTGCCAGGTTGTTTATATCACCTGTCCTGAATGGGAGGCTCCAGTGCTCCCTCCCAGGTCTTTTCTTAGCCCTAACTGGCCCATATATTCCTGCTCTCTGGAGGAGTCTGTTGCTGTGGGTGAGGGGAGGCAGGAGTTAACAAAGGAGTGTGGGACCCTAGACAGCCTGGACCCCTCCCCCTAGCCTCAGGCAGGATTCCCCGCTTCCCACCAAACCCACACCAGACAACCCTTACCCCAGGCCTGGAGGAGAGCTGGTTTTTCTGGTGGTGGCAACAGCAAAGCCTGACAGAGATTCCCAGGGAGAGGCCTCCTTGGGGGGCCACAGGTGTTGGGGGCCCAAGGGAGTGGCTGGGGGTGGTGAGGAGGGTGGGAGTCCTTCTAGCTGGAACCTGAGGAGCAAGGGTAGAGAGAGCTTTTGTTTTGTTCTGTTGGGGAGCCCTTGATGGCAATTTCCCATCACCTGGGGGGACAGTGACCTCATCCCCAGGTACCTCCACCTGAGATGAATTTGCCCTGGAGTCTTGAGGCAAGGTGAGGAGGGATGCCTGGGCCACACTTAAGACACTATAGAGGCGAGGTGCAGAGCCACTGAACAAGGGCAGCAGACACGCGGAAGCCCAGAGAAACCAACATAAAAATATTTACTGTGTGTGCAGAGTTCCGGGGACAGGAATGCATGCCATGCACATGGAGCACGTGAGACACACGCGGACATGCACATGTTCATTCACACGCGCGTCAGTGCATAACTGTGCTGTGGATGCAGACAAGTGCACGGACTCATGTGGAGAGAGACATGAGCATATGTGCCAGACACCCCCATGTTCATGCGAGGAGACAGCTGATATGGATGTGAACCAGTGCTGTACTGGCCAAGTCCTCACTACAGATCGATCATACATTGAGACACAAATATCCTCACTTCTTCCTTACAGATTCACCATAGTACTCCCCCACCTCTTAAGCTCCTATAGGTACTAGCAGGGGTTATGGTGGAGGAGGGTCCTCCCCATGAAGAAAAATCTCCTTCCCCAAAGACACTGTTCTAAAAAAAAAGATTTATTTATGCGTACAGGAACTGGGGTATACCGGTGGCGCAGCGGTTGAACGCTGGGTTTCAAAGCAGCCCGCAGCCTCTGCAGCGCCGGTTTGATCCCGGGCCACCGAGTGAGGGTCCCACATGGCGCGCAGACCTCTCCTGCCGCCCACTACTCCCCTCAGCATGTACTTCGTCAGTCTGCCTGTTCTGTTCCCCGCTCTGGCTTTGGTGGATTCTCTCACCCTACCGCGCTTCTGACTGTACCCAGTGCTTGTATAAATAAATAAATAAATCTTTTTTAAAAAATTAAAAAAAAAAAAAAGAACTGGGGTTTAAGCTAGAGGTGTGGGGGGTGGGGTGCGAGGATTCACCAGAGACAGAGTGGGGAGCTGAACAGGCAGATCTACTGAAATACACTGCTGAGGGGAGCAGTGGGTGAGATAGGAGAGGTCTGCTGCGCCATGTGGGTTTGTTAGCTCCCTGGCTGGCTGGGGATCGAACTCGCGCTGCAATGGCTGGCAATAGCTTGATAGCACTGTCTTTAATAGTGCCACCAGGAAGGCCCCCCCCCCCAAAGACACTGTTATCTGTAGGTGCCAGTCTCAGTCTCCCCCCTGAGATCAGAGGTCGGGCCTCACACAGATAGGGGACCCAGGCACAGGTGGGGAGTGGCCAGCCATCCAAGTAGGAATGGAGAGCTTGTCTGGGAGCAGGTGGGGTACACAGAGGGCAGGGCCCCAAAAGAGGCCCGTGGGGGCCTGGCCAGGGTGGGGGAGGCCAGGGCAGGGATCCCGTCTGGCCAGTTGGGCCTGTTCTCTCCCTTGCGCAAGGTGGTGGCTGGTGGTGGCTGTGGCTGGGCCTGCCGCTGTTCTGCAGCATCTGAATCACCCGGGCTTCTGACCAGCGTCTTAGTGCTTCTGGAGGAGGGGTGGCAGGGTCTGCAGGAGGAGGGCCCAGCTAGCAGAGCCCACTGGCCTCAGCAAACAACTTGCAGCAAAGGGTCTGTGGGCTTGGTCTGGCCTGGCCACTACATGCCCGCAGGGTGACCTCACTGGCAGGCGGTATGTCTCTTTACTCCGATGACATCATCATGCTGACGCCGGGGCGGGCGGGCACTGGGTGGGGAGAAAGAGGAGGCAGACCTGGCCTACCTCAGCCTGGTAGTCTTGGCTTCTGGGTTCATTTAATCTAGGATAGGGATTCTAGAACCTGAATTCTCTTGTAGCCTGGTGTGTGTGTGTGTGTGTGTTGAAAGAGCATGTTAGCCTGGTGTGTGTGTGTATGTGTGTGTATGTGTGTTGAAAGAGCATGTTTCCCCAAAATAAACAGTGGATTGTTTAGGACAATGGGCACTGTAGGAGAGATCCAGGGTCACCTTCCTTTTTTACGGGGTTCCTCATTCTGCAAAGTTTATGCTTATTTCTTGGGAGTGGGAATCTTGGAATCACAGGCAGGAACATGGAAGACTAGGATTTAGGTATGAGCTGGTTACCCAACACCTGTTGTTAGAAGGTATTCTGGGGGAAATGTGAGTAATTAGTGGTGGTGATGGGCAGATGGTTGGCAAGTGTAGGGATGGGTATGGAAAACATGGCAGCATTTGAACAGAGATGTGCAGGGAAGCCCCTCTCTCAAGTTCACCTCTTTGGCAGCCTTGCTTCCTTGGTGCCAGGAGGGTGTGGAGGTACCTAAAAGGGTGTGAATGGCTAGCTGGACTCCTGGGCTGGGTTGGGTGGGACCAACATCAGCTTAGGCAGGTCAGGGCCCTGGTATCTGGCCCTGCAGGTCTGTCCCGTCCCATTCAGGCCCTCCCAGCTCCCAACGGGATCCTCCCTCTCTCCACCCCTGCCAGCAGGGCCACAGGACCCCCTTCCTCTGCCCAAGACTCTGAACACCCCTTGTCCACTGTGGTGGGGTTTCACCCTCCCTTCATACTTTCTCCCTCTGTTCCCTCCTGTTTCCCTGTATCCAGTTGCAAGTTGCTCCCATTGACAGTGAATCTAGCTAGCCAGTCCACCCCAAGGTTGCCATGCCCAACCATAAACTGCTTATTTCTCTTCCTCCTGCATGTTTCTCCCATCCATTCATCCATCCATCCATCCATCCATGCATCTATCCATCCATCCATCCATTCTCCCACTCATTCATTCATTCATTCATTCAATAAACATTAATTGAGCACCAATTATATACCAGGAATGCAGACCACATGCCACTGAGCACTAACTTAAAAACTGTCCACATGTAATTTGAGACCCAGTTTCTACTCTTGAGGTGCTCGGTCTGGTGGGAGAGGCAGACAAGAAAATAGCAAAGATCACCTATGGGAACAAGGACTGTGAAGGGGTAAAAGTCATGCACTGGGGGGACAGAAGGGCCGCTGACTTTGCCAGAGATGGGTGGAGGAGGGAGAACGCTAGGAGGAAGTGATGTCTAAGCGTGTCTTAGAGGATGAGTAGGAGTTATCCAGACAGTGACGAGTAGGCGCTACCAGACATAGGGAGGAGGGTGCTCCAGGTGGGGCACAGGGTGAGCCGGGGAGGGTAGAGGTGTGTGAAGTAGGGCCAGCGGCAGGGGCTGCAAACTGTAGGGTGTTGCTGGTTATGTATTCCCAGGAGAGGAACTCCTGCATCCCAGGGCACCTTTTCCCTGCCCCCTGTCCTAGATCTCACATGCCTTAGTCCTTGACTTCCACCCAAGAGCTTCCAACCAAGGCCCCACCTCCTTCCTAACTTAACCATCCTACAAACCTAGGTCTTGTCTTTGAGTTTCCTCTCTCTTATCTCTTTCTAGTCAGCGACCAAATCCTACCAAGTTTCCCCAGGAGCTGTGCCCTCCTCTCTACCCAGGCAGCCCCAGGGGCTCTGACCAGTTCTTGACCTAATCAGAATTCCTTTGCACAGTATGCAAGGTCCTGGGAAATTAGGGCCAACCAGGTTTTCTACTCCTGCTCAACACACAGCTGGTCCTTTCTGCTATATGAACCAGTTAGTTAGTCTCTCCACCTCTCCATCCCTGGAAGCTGCCTACCTGGGCCCCTCACCTGGAATGTCTTTCAAGCTCTCTTCTTGTCCTAATCCCACCCACCTAATGCATGAGGCCTTCCCCTGTGACCCAGGTCTGCAGTGACTGTTTCACCCCACAACTGGCCTGTCACATACCGCTGAGACTAAACCAGAAATCAGCACACGTGTCCATGTCTGTCTCTGAACAGATTTCAGATTCCATGAGGGTGACCAATGGGTCCTTATTTTCAGAGAAGGCTACAGGATAGATAGCCCTGAATGTACCCACTGCTCTTGTCAATGCAAGGAACATGCCCTCACCAGTGTCCCCACCCTACTTCTCTGACCCTGGCTCACCGTCGACCCTGTTGCTGTGTATCTCCCCTGACCTCATCTCTCTGATCTCTGACCTGGGGCCTTTCTGTCTTCAGTGACTTGCTCATTCCTGCCTCTGAGCCTCGGATCGTGCCATTCCTCCCACATAGAATACCTTCTCTCTGGGAATCCAGGTCTCTCATCTTCAAGCCATGAAAAGAATGTTTTGAAAGGCCTTCTGACATGGACCCTTCCCACACTCTGGGCCCTTCCCAGAACCAACTGCCCTGGTCCCCTGCTGTGGCTCCTGAAAGCATTTACTTTAACCCCCTGGGTAGGCTGAGCCTTCAGTGAAAGTCTGTCTGTGGCTTTCCCTACTTTTGTGCACATAAAATCCACTCCTTGCGAGGACCGTGAGTTTCTGAGGGCAGAGGCTGGGTCCCTGCTCCGGTTACAGCCTCCCACCCTTCAATTCTGGATGCCAGCCTGGGCTGGAACAGGGTGTGGCCTTTCCTTTGCTCCTCCGTGTGGCCTTAGGGAAGCACTTCCTCTCTCTGGGTCTCAGTTTCCTCATCTGTTAAATGGCGATAATAACGCCCACCTCTTGGGAATGTTCTGTGGGTCTAATGAGGTAATGGACTGAAAGCGCTTGGCAAGCACAAAATGCTACGAGTTCCGGCTGCCTTCGCGGTCATTATCACTATGAATAAGTGTCCCCAGCTCAGGCTGCATCCCTCACCCTGGCTGCTCCTATCTGCCCCCTGCAGGCCGGTGCCGGGCAGGCGAGCTGGAGACCTCAGACGTAGTGACCGTGGTGCTGGGCCAGGATGCCAAGCTGCCCTGCTTCTACCGAGGGGACCCGGGCGAGCAGGTGGGCCAGGTGGCGTGGGCACGAGTGGATGCGAGCGAGGGCGTCCGGGAGCTGGCGCTGCTGCACTCCAAATATGGGCTGCACGTGAGTGAGGCCTACGAGGGTCGCGTGGAGCAGCCGGCGCCCCCACGAAGCCCTCTGGATGGAGCGGTGCTGCTGCGCAATGCGGTGCAGGCGGATGAGGGCGAGTATGAGTGTCGCGTTAGCACCTTCCCTGCAGGCAGCTTCCAGGCGCGGCTGCGGCTTCGCGTTCTGGGTAAGTAGAGACCCACAGTGGGCAAGTCTGGGGGCGGCTGCTGTGTGTGCAGAGGCACTGGACCTTAGGGGGAGGCAGAAATGGATGAGTAGAGTTGGGATACTGTGGGATGTGGGATCCTGCCCATCTTCTCACCCAATCTGGAAATTCTCTGAGTGACCCCAACAGTTTGATCCTACAGTCCTGAGGAGAATGAACATATTAGGAAGCTCTTCCTCTCCTCTTATTGACCTGAAATCTCCCCCTCTGTTGCTTTCCCGCTATAGGAATATGGCACAGGCTTATTGATCCCTCTGCAACACAGCCATTCAAAGAACTGAGGACCTTTGTCACACCCCACCCAAAATGACTCTTCTCCAAGCTAAACCTCCTGTTTCTGCAACAGCTCCACTAAAGACACTCATTCAAAACTTCCTTTGCTTTGAGGGTTTATTTCATTTTTTAAAGATTTATTTATTTATCGTACAAGAACTGGGTACAGGCCAGAGGTGCGGGAAGTGGGGGAAGGTGAGAAGATTCACCAGAAACAGAGTGGGGAGCACAACAGGCAGATCTACTGAAATACACTGCTGAGGGGAGCAGAGGCAAGACAGGAGAGGTCTGCTGCACCATGTGGGTTAGCTCCCTGGTCTGGCATTGAACTTGTGCTGCAGTAGTTGTGGATAGCTGCAGATAGCTTCATAGTGCTGAGATTTAACCCCTTGTGCCACCAGGGAGGCCCTGCTTCGAGGATTTAAAACAGGGATGTATCAGAGCTATCAAGCTATCGCCAGTCACTGCAGCTTGAGCTGTATCCCCAGCTGGGGAGCTGACTCACATGATACAGCAGACCTCTCCTATCTGCCCGCTGCTCCTCTCAGCAGTAGACCCACCTGTTCTGCTCCCCAATCTGTCTCTGGTGAATCCACTCACCCCTGCACATCTGGCCTACACCCCAGTTCTTGTGTGCATAAATAAATAAAAATAATTCTTTTTTAAAAATTAAAAAAAACCCAACAGGGATCTAGATGGAGATATGCAGACCTGCTGTGGCCAGTGTGACCCTGTGTAACAGTGAGGCCCATCCTTGATTTGATCTGGACTATTAGTGAATTTGGTCTACAGTCACCTTCTAAACCACCACTGGACATTGTGGACACTCAGTCCATGGATGCCCAAGACCTCTGGTCAATTTCAGTCTTTTCTGGTCTGTGCTTGGGCTGTTAATGTTATGAAGATAAAAACAAAATTCTTTTTATAGTTTCCCTTTATCCACATGGAAGTTAGTAGCACCAGCCTCGGAGTGGGAAAACCTGAATGTGAATCCAGGCTTCTTCACTTATAGCTGAAGATGGGGAACCTCCCTGAACTTCTGTCTCCCCACCTGTGCAATGGGGATCACAATGCCTACCTCATTGGTGTGTTGCCAGGATTAAATGTTTGTAAAGTGTTTAGCATAATACTTAGCACATAATAAATGCTTAATAAATGGTGACTATTACTATTATTACATAGATGTTATCTGGTTAGGTTTTTTAATTACTTCATTATCTTTATTAAAAAATGACCCAGGCTCATTCTAAAATATTCAAACAATGGAGAAAGGCACCAAGTCAGCTGCAATTCTGCCATTCCTCTGGTGTCCTTATGGTGAAATAAGAAAGGGAGGCCTGAGGCTTTGCACCCGTACAAGGCTGAATGGGGTTGGGGTGGGGTCCTTGACAGTATTGTGCGGATGGTGACCCCCAGCTACCCTCCCTCTGCAGTGCCTCCCCTGCCCTCACTGAATCCTGGTCCAGCGCTAGAAGAGGGCCAGGGCCTGACTCTGGCAGCCTCCTGCACAGCAGAGGGCAGCCCGGCCCCCAGCGTGACTTGGGACACAGAGGTCAAGGGCACGACGTCCAGTCGTTCCTTCAAGCACTCCCGCTCAGCAGCTGTCACCTCAGAGTTCCACCTGGTGCCCAGTCGCAGCATGAACAGGCAGCCACTTACCTGCGTGGTGTCCCATCCTGGCCTGCTCCAGGACCAAAGGATCACCCACATCCTCCATGTGGCCTGTGAGTACTTGGATCCGGGCTAGGGAGCCCTTACGGTCTCCAAGAGGATGGGTAAGGTACCCAGAAACCCTGAACCATACCAGTCTGGCCAGCCTGGGTCCCGGGGACCACACTGTATGGCTAAGAGAGCATAGACCCAAGGTAAAAGACTTGAAGCCCATCCCACATGACTGTGGCAAATCACCTAGACTCCTCTGACCCTCAGTGTCCTTCTCTTCATAAAGGAATTTGTCCTGTTTCACGTGGTTATTGGGGAATCAAATATAAACATGGGATTATAAACACTTTGTAAAATACAGTTTAGGATTTGAAGACAGATAGACATGGGACAAGCTCTTCTTCTGCTTGTTATTGGTGTTACTCAGTCTTGGTGGAGGCTTCATTTTCTTCATCAACAGAATGAGTATAATTAGACCAACTTTACAGGGTTTTGATGGGAATTAGGAGCCACGAATGAGGGCATGTTACATGGGGCTTTGTACACAGAAGGTGCTCGTGAATGGGAGACACTGTCTTCCCAGCATAGACATTGAGCCTCTGGGGGTAGCGCCAGATGCCCAGCATTTGGCACAATGTAGGTCTCCAACCCATATGTGTTAAAGAGATGAATCAACTAGTAAGGTTATTAAGCCTTTGGAGAATCAGGGAATCTTTACCGTGTTCTTATGCCTAGTACTCTGCTAGGGACAGCGTGGGACTCAATGTGCAATGCGTGGCTATGCCGGGGGACATCCAGGCTTACTGCATGGGCAAACCCATGTGGACTCTGAGCTCAAGAGGGAAGGGGGCCTCAGCAAGGTGGGGCTAGGCCAGGTTTGGCAGCAGGAGTGAAGGGGAGGGCCTGTTCTAGGCAGGGTGGGGCATGGGGTGGGGGCCTTTGAGAAAAGCAGGATCAAAGGCATTGTTCCCATTCTTTCTCTAACCACCTTCTTCTAGTCCTTGCTGAGGCCTCCGTGAGGGGACTTGAAGACCAGAAGCAGTGGCAAGTGGGCAAAGAAGGAGCCACACTCAAGTGTCTGAGTGAAGGGCAGCCTCCGCCCACATACAACTGGACACGGTGAGGACTTGGCCTGGGGGAGACGGAGCTTGGAACCAGGGTTCTTCCCTCCCATGCCAGCATATACTCATTATGGACTGGGACAATATATTTTGAACCTTAAATAAATTCAGGTCACGTGTTCAGACCAACACAAGAATGTGCATGGTCACCAAATATTATTATTGGCTTGTATCAGCAAGTCTAGACTATGTGGTCACTGGTAGGGAGTAAGCTAATAAATCTTTGGCTTTCCCCTCTGCCTTTTAAATTAGGAACTATAGCACAGTATTTAAATATTGACGTTTTAGATATATAAGTAAGTGTTTAATGTGGATAAGAAAAAAAGAGTGAGTTGACTGTCACAGTTGTTAAAGCAACACCCTAAAACCACCACAGTGCTGCCAGCATCTCCTAGGAACCTGATCACCTCCACCAGTGGCCTCCAGGAGACCTCAGCTTTTCCCAGGATCTGAGATGCTGGGAGAATCAGAGAGGGGTCAGAGGCACATGTGTGTGGGCCCATGACAGCCATGTTCTCCCATGTGAGCGATGAGCTGTGCATGTGGCCTTGTGCCTGGACTGTGTGCCTGCCATGTATCATGGATGTCAGGGCTGTGGTCACATTTTCCAAGTACATCTGAGTCCAGCTAGGCATGAGTGTCCCGTGGTGTGCGTTTTATATGTCTGTCTGGTACCCAGTACAGGATGACGGGTTGCATGTGGGATGGCACGCATGTGGATCTTCCCTGAATGTGTGGGGGGGGTGCCCGGGTCAGGCTGGGCAGCCTGGAGAAAGGGCCCCTGCCCAGACCTGCCTAGGGGAGGGAGGGGCACCGTGGGAACAGCCGGTGGCAATGGGTGACGTCATTGGGAGGGGGATAGAGAGCTGCCTGGGCACGTTGGGTGGTGGCAGCCTCAGCCTGCCTCAGCCAGCACCCAGCAGCTTCCCTGTCCTCCAGGCTGGACGGGCCTCTGCCCAGTGGGGTTCGAGCAGAAGGGGACACCCTGGGCTTTCCCCCACTGACCACTGAGCACAGCGGCACCTATGTCTGCCACGTCAGCAATGAGCTATCCTCTAGAGATTCTCAGGTCACTGTGGATGTTGTTGGTAAGCACTGGGGGTGAAGATAGGGATGGGTTGGGAGTGGGGGCAAGGGCCTGGTGGGGGGCAGGACCGAGAAAGTGAATTGGGAAAGCATTTATTTGGAGGGGGCTGGGCCTTGTGTCCTTTGCAGAGGGTCAGAGGGCTTGGGATGGATTCTGTGAGGTCAATGGGTGAGTGTGCGGGGGGACTGTGGGGTCTGTGGTGGGTTAGGGATCTGGCATTGCCTCAGACAATGCTGTCTCCTGCAGATCCTCAGGATTCCCATGTGCAGCAGTTGGACCTGGTGTCAGCCTCTGTGGTGGTGGTGGGCGTCATTGCTGCACTCCTGTTCTGCCTCCTGGTGGTGGTGATTGTGCTCATGTCCCGATACCATCGGCGCAAGGCCCAGCAGATGACCCAGAAATAGTGAGTCCTGCCATTGCTGGGCCAGCAAAGCTACTCTGGGCAGAAGAGGAGGCAACTGGGAGGTGGGCCAGCGCCAAGGGGAGTGAGGAGACTGGGGGTCTGGCATCTGGGGGACTTCTGGACCTGTCTGGGTGAAGTTTTTTTGGGAGGAGAGAAGGTGCTTAGAGCCTACACCATAGGAAGTGAGGAGAATCAACTGCCTGAGAGGGTCTGATCCAGATCAGTTACCACCAAGTGCACACGCATGTGTGCATGTGCACATGCACACGAACTCCTCAGCCACAGTGCCACCTGTAGCACATAGCAACACCCACAACTTTGCTCAGGCTCATGGGTTGGCCAGGTAAGTCTCCCCAGGGGAGGCTCCCGCTGCACTCAGCTCCTGACAAAGACATGTCTTTCCAGTGAGGAGGAGCTGACCCTGACCAGGGAAAACTCTATCCGGAGACTGCACTCCCATCACTCAGATCCCAGGAGCCAGGTGTGTGCCAAGGTTGGATGCCTTCATGGGTTGGGGCCCCCTTGCAAACCAGGAGCACAGCCCCACCAGGTCTGGCGCTGACGCATAGCTGGGATTGGGTAGGGGGTGGAATTGGGGGTGCAGAGCTGCTTGGGTCTGCTGGGGCTCCCCTCACCCCAACGCTGGCCTGGGGGCTGCTCTGGGAAGCCACCATCAATATTGGTTGCAGTGTGGGGTTACGGGGAGGGATGTGGGGGAATGATGAGGTTTGTGTCAAGGAGAGAATGGATGTGTCGGGTGGGAGGGGGGAGGGTAGTTTGGGAGGAAGAGGTGGAAGACAGAGGTGAGGGGGCTGAGGAGAGGAGGCTGAGCCCTATTCTAACTTCTCCCCATGTCCGGGCCCTACAGCCGGAGGAGAGTGTAGGGCTGAGAGCCGAGGGCCACCCTGATAGTCTCAAGGACAACAGTAGCTGCTCTGTGATGGTGAGGCCCCCGGCCCCACCGGTGTCCCCACAAGTCTCCTCAGGCCACTCTCTTGATCCCAGATGTGGTGGTCTGCAGCCCCTTGACCTGTCCCTTTCATCACAACCCTGGCTCGCACTGCCCAGCCCCACACCTCTGCTATGCCATGGTCCTCCCATCTCCCCTTGCCCCTGGCTAACACTCCTGACCCCTGGTCTCCGAACCCTTTACCTCTGAACAACCATGACCCTTACTGGGCCTAACCTCTCACCCCTTGTGTCCCATGGCCCCGTCAGATCTGGCTACCCCGCCTTGTCCCTGACCTGTCCTCTATCCTTGGTCCCCAGAGTGAAGAGCCAGAGGGTCGCAGCTACTCCACGCTGACCACCGTGCGAGAGATTGAAACGCAGACAGAGCTGCTGTCTCCAGGCTCTGGGCGGACAGATGAAGAGGAAGACCGGGATGAAGGCATCAAACAGGCCATGAATCATTTTGTTCAGGAGAATGGGACCCTTCGGGCCAAGCCCACGGGCAATGGCATCTACATCAATGGGCGCGGGCACCTGGTCTGACCCAGGCCTACCTCCCTCCCTGGCTCCTTTTGCCGACACTGTGGATTTCCGCTCATCTCGGGGAGGAGGGGAGCCTCCCTAAACATCCTATTGCTTGAGGAAGATGCTCCCCATCCCCACTGACTGCTCGACCTTTTTCTCCAACCCTTCTGTTCAGTGATGGAAGGGCTCCCCTGGCTGAGTCCCTCCCATGTGTGTGCAGGTCACTGTGTATGCCTGTGGTATGTGAGTGTCGCTGGCTGTGTGTGTGTGGAGGGGTGAGTGTGCCGTGGTGTGTGTCAGAGTCCAGTGAACTGTGCATGTGAGCCATCTGATGCTGGTGGCTGGGGAACAACGTGGGACTGGTTTGTGTGTGGCGTGGCCGAGCGTGTGTGGTGTGGCTGTGTGACCTCTGCCTGAAACGCAGGTGTTTTCCTCAGACCCCAGAGCAGTATTAATAATGCAGAGGTTGGAGGAGAGAGGTGGAGACTATGGGCCAGACCCAGGTTGCAGGCAGAGCTGGAGCTGGAATCTGGCCTCCTGAGTGGGGAGCGGGGCTCCCACCACCCAGGGGCATTGGGGTGAGTGTGAAGCAGCCCTAAGGGTTCTGCCAGAGGCTGGAACTGTTACAGAAGAAACCCTCTGCCCTCTGGTGGCCTTGGGACCTGCTGCATGTACATATTTTTTGTAAATAAACCTCCACAGGGGAGCTCTTTAAGATATACTGCTCCAGATCTTTCAATAAGAGAAGGAAAAAAACTAAAACAAACAAACAAACAAACAAAAAAACTTGTGATTTATCTGGAGTACTGAAAGTCGAGCCAACACAGGACTTTGGCGCAGCCAGAGCTTGCTTAGATCCCACCCAGGGGCTTGATTCCTGGTTGAGAAAGATGCTGTTCTAAGGCTCCTTAATCTAGGCAGCCTCTTCGGAGGGATCCAGAAAGTTGGTGGATCAGAACCATGGGTGTGAGACTGGTTGTTGGCTAAGGGACGGTAGGTTGAATCCTTGACCCTGCTGTTCCTTAACACTCCCCCTGACCTCATCTCTTTACTCTGTGGTATCCACCGTTGTTTGTAGTCCCTTGGGAGTTGCTGGAACTGGGTGGCAAGGGGTCCTGCTTGAGTTGTGGTGTAGGGAGAGAGAAGTGGTGATTACGGACATTGGGAGGGTGGGCGTTCATGAAGGTGAAGGAGCTGTTGGGGGCAAGAACGTCTCCTTTCCTACAGAGGTTCTGGGTCACTAACTCAGGCTATTCTGGCAATTTCTCTGGGTGGGCTGGTACTTGAGAAGGCCCATTTTTGCCTAGCCCAGCCAAATACACTCCGTCAGCATCCCTAGGCTTAGTGCCCAAATCCTGCTTGGCCTGAAAACTGCTGTATTTTTGGACCAAAGGAGAGATTCCCATTCCTGGATCCCTGGCCAGCCCAGGGCTTTGGAGGGGCAGCCTGGAGATCCTGGGTACTGGTGTGTACATTTTGTGTAAATATGTGCATATTTGTACATAAAATGATACTCTGTTTTTAAATAAACAGATAAAACCTGTTTTGCCTGGTTCCTGTCTTGCCCTCTGAACTGTGTGAGCCCTGAACCCCTGGACTCTTGTCTTAGTGTTATAGAGCAACCCCGATATTAAATGGGTTCCTGGCTGTGGGTCCTCACCCGCGCGCTTTAAAGGGACTTATGAATACTCTACTACACTCACACACAAAAGGTTAATAAAAGGTTTATTTACAAGAGAAAAGGAAATAAGGAAAATGTACAACTCAGGGAGAAAATAGGGAAATAAAATCTTTAATGCGTCCTACCCAATCCGCCGACCTGGAAACCCAAAGTCACTCTCAGAGCTGGCCGGACACTGCGAGCTGGTGGAGAGCCAAAATGGGGGCCCCCAAAGCCCACGTGTCTGCCTTTTATATCCACCTGGCTGCTTAACCCCACCCTCAGGTCCCAGCCACCTTCCCTTTGGTGGTGATGGGATTTGGAGTTCCCAGTGTCTTTGGCTTTGGCCTGGGGTGGGGGGTGGAGTCCACAAAGCCTGTATGGAATTAGCTTTAGGACATCCTTTTCCCCCTAACAATTGGGTCCCAGGTTGGGAGCAGTTTGGGTGCCAGGGACTGGGAGAGAAAAGGGAAAGACATGGTCCCATGAGAGCTTCAGCTGCCCCAAGGGCCTCCAGGTAGGAAAATGGATCCACGAGCCCCTCCCAGGACAGCCAGGACCTTTGCATGATGGTCAACCCTTATCCACCCCCACCTGCATTTCAGGTGGATAAAGGGCAGCGGGGGACACAGTAGCACCTGTGTTTTACCGAAAAAGAAACGAAGCTCAACTGACTTCCACAGAACGTCAGTTGAGGATTTAAGACCGTCTATTTTCTTCTGCCTTCGTTTTCATACATGTGGAAACATCTCAATAAAGCAACGGACTCGGCTGAATCAAGGTCCATCTGGGCGGCCTCCCTCAAGGTGTGCCTGGCATGGCCCTGTGACACTCCACCCCCCTGCCCCCCAGCCAGTATCTGGTCTCCAGCTTGAACCCGAATTCTGTTCTGTTCAGTGTCGTCACCTGCTTACGCCCCAGGCACCATCACTCCACCCTGGGGCTCTGACGTTCCCTTCCCTTGGCCAATAGTCGCTGTTCCAGCGACGGTGAGGGTGTGCATGTCGGCTACCTCCCCCACCCCTGTGGCTGCAAAGATGCTCTAACAGGAAGTGGGTTTGAGAAGTTGCACAGCTTCCTGCCCCCTGCACCCCCCCTCGCTGGGCTGTGTAGCGAAGAGTGAGTGCCAGGCCGGGCCACGAGACAGCTTCTTGCCAGGGTCCTGGTAGCTTCCTCTTGCACAGCCACTTCCGTGTGGTCGGGGACCCAGAGGCCAGAGTCGCTATCCGTTGCCCAGGTCACCCTCCACCCCCAGTTCAGAGCCCTGCCCCCCTGGGGCTGGGCCAAGCCCAAAGGCTGCCTGGGGCTTACATGGGGGACTGGTAGGGTAAAGGTCTTGGGGGACCGAGGTGGCTGGGCCTGAGCCCTGGGGCTCCGGCCATGAAGTCTCGGCAGAAGGGAAAGAAGAAAGGCAGTTCGAAGGAGCGGGTGTTTGGGTGCGACTTGCAGGAGCACCTGCAGCACTCCGGCCTGGAGGGTAAGGAGCCACCCCAGAGGTGTTGGTGGGTGGGTGGGGAGGTGCAGAGTGTTCCTAGTTCAAGGACAGATGCGGCTTTTGCTGTTCCTGGGGCAGAGGTAATGGCTTGGGTTCACCGTCTAGGAGGTTGATGAGTAGGCAAGGCAGGAAATACGGTTTGGTGAAGAAGATAGGGTGGCTCCCTTGTGTAACTGCTGGGTTGGGAGACTGAGGAGTGAGGATGGCACTCTGGGGGCATCTCAGGTGAGGACAGAGAGATTGGAGAGCCAGGAGAGGTAGAGGAAGCAGAGTGTAGGGATGATACTGGGTCAGGAGAAAGAGATTGTGGGACAGGGTCAGGAGATGAGTGGCTGAGGGGCTATGATGATCCTTGGATGAAGGAACCCCGGAGAGCAAGAAAAAGGCACTTAGGGAGGATGGAGGTTTCTAGTTGGAGGAGAGCACCCAGGGATAAAGTTCTTGGGCTCTGACCCAGCCACAGGCCAAGATGTGGGGTAGGGAGAGACCCTGCCCCTGTGACTCCTTGGTCCCCTTCCTTACAAAAGAGAAAAACATTCAAAGTAGAGGGCGAGGATTGAAGCTACTGAAATGGGGAACCCCCAGACAGTCACTGATTTGAAGATGGGTGGGGCACAAAGGAAGGTAGGTGAGGGGTGGTCTGTGGAGTTCACGCAGCTCGTCCAAGTTACCTGGGCTGGGGGGTGTCTGGAAGCCAGCAGGACCAAGCACAATGACCAGGCTCCCCGCTGTGCCTGACCTGGAGTAGCCAAAAAAAGTTGATAATATGATTTGAAATTGGACACAGGTTGCCCAGTCCAGCTTGTTTGTGGCACTTTTGAGCGCCTCCCAAAGAAGGGCACGATCTCTCCCAACCCCCACCCAATCTGTCATTTCCTCTTTGTTCTCTTGTACTCAAGGCCTGAGGAGGGAGGGTGCTGGTGGTTCCCAGCTCATTTCCTGCTAGAGGCTCCGCCTCTGTGTCCCCAGAGAACTCCTTCCCTTTTTTCCTCCCCTAGGGGCCCCCATCTTCATCGGCCTCAGTTAAGGGAAAGCCCAGACCCCAAGCAAGAGTGTCAAGCAGCTAAGTCTTCTTTGTGCCTTTCTCCCATAACTGGGTAGAGCTTTTCTCAAGAGATTCCGCTAAAGAAAGATGGTCTTGGTTGAGGATCACGTGGCTTCACTGGGGTTGGTGCTCTCCCATTCTCTCCCATATCCTCCATTCAGTCTCCTCATGGGCCCACCCACCCTCTTCCCTGTGGCACCTTTGCCAATCCCATGTTGGCATAGCCAAGCCAGACTCCACTCTAGGAACACCCCTTTCTTCTGTCTGCATTTCTGCATGTTTTCTTTTAGAGGGGGACACCTGGTTGCTGGGTCCTGATCCTAATGTATCCAGAGGGAGTGGGAAACACATCCTGCCCACACCAGCACCTCATCTGAGTCCAAGTGGGGACAGATCCTGCACACCTGAGGATAGAGCCCACCCTCCTTGCTATCCCCAGCTCCTTAGGGCACAGAAACAGTGAGCGAAAAGACAGTGTCTGGTGGTGGCTTCTCCCTTTAATCCAACACCAGCAGGAATGAAAGCCAAGCCAGTGGAGATTTGTGATTCGGTTAGTTTATCCAGTTATCCTGGACCCATCCTTATACCCTTGCTCTAGCTCACCATCATATCCCAGCTCTTAGCCCTGGGTGGGTCTCTTCCTCCTGAGCCATGTATGTGTTGAGTTCTACTTTTCCTTCTCTTTATCTCTTTGATACCCTGTTTGGGTTTCTGATTCTCTAGGTCCCTAAAATTGGGACCCGCCTCTGTGGCCCACCCACCCTCTTTTTTTTTTTTTTTTAAGATTTATTTATTTATTTATTTATTTATACAAGAACCAGGGTACAGGCCAGATGCGTGGGAGGGTGAGAGGATTCACCAGAGACAGAGTGGGAAGAAGAACAGGCAGACTGACGAAATACACTGCTGAGGGGAGCAGCGGGTGAGACAGGAGAGGTCTGCCGCGCCATGTGGGACCCTCGCCGGATGGCTGGGATCGAACCAGTGCTGCAGAGGCTGCCGGCAGCTTCACAGCGCTGAAGCTCAACCACGCCACCAGGGGAGGCCCCACCCACCCTCTTGATATCTCTATTCTTTGATTTATCACCCCAACCGTCTTTTGATTTTTACCTCTAATTCCACCTCTCTGGCCTGTTATCTCTTTCTACACCTCCTTGACCCTTTCCCTCTTTGGCTGTAACTCCTCAGGCTCTCCAATGCCTTCGCGCAGTGCCTTTTCTGGAGGTTGAAAATCAAGAGTATGGGCCTCCCCGGTGGTGCAGCGGTTGAACGCTGGGTTGCGAAGCTGCCTGCGGCCTCTGTGGCCCCAGTTCGATCCCCGGCTGCTCCCCGGCCACTGGAGGAGGGTCCCACATGGCGCGCAGACCTCTCCTGCCGCCCCCTGCTCCCCTCAGCAGTGGACTTGGGTCCTTCTGCCTGCTCTGTTCCCCGCTCTGGCTCTGGTGAATTCTCTCACCCTCCTGCGCTTCTGACTGTACCCAGTGCATGTATAAACAAACAAACAAACAAATAAAACATGCCTCTATTAAAAAAAAAAAAAAAAAAAAGAAAATCAAGAGTAGAATGGGATGGGGAAGACCTAGCAGCACATGTGGAAGAACTGGAGAGTAGGTGACAGTAGGTATTTAGGAGTCAACAGGCTGATGTGGTCAACAGGCCAGAAGAGCTGGTACAGCATCAGGCACTGAGAGTGGAACCGGCCCGAACTCTGCATTTAGTCCTGGGAACTGAGGTCAGGCGACCCTGGCAAGGGGGTAAAGGTCCTGAAGGTATGATTCAGGCCAGGACTAAGGCAAAGTGCGAGAATGCAAAATTAAAGGAAGCCTAACTGTCAAGATTGTGCACATGCATGGTTGGCATTTGCACAACCCAAAGACTGAGAGCTTCCTTAGATTTTGGAAGATACCTTCCTTGTCTCACCCAAATTGTGGCTCTGTGCAGAAGGGCAAAAGGTGTAGACATACTGGGGCCTCCGTGGTGGCACAAGGGGTTAAGATGCAGCATTATGAAGATATCTGCAGACACTGCTAAAGCACGAGTTCAATTCCCAGCCAGGGAGCTGACCCACATGGCACAGCAGAACTCTCTTGTCTTTCCTGCTGCTCCCCTCAGTAGTGTATTTCAGTAGATCTGCCTGTTCTGTTTCCTATTCTGGCTCTGGTGAATCTACTCACTCCCCACACCTCTGGTCTGTACCCCAGTTCTTGTATGCATGAAAAATCTTTAAAAAAAAAAAAGGTGTAGACACCAGGTCATGTGAGAAGGGTTTAAAATAGTGGTTGATACATGTATTAATGAATGCCTTCTTTATATATTTCTATCTTACTTAATTGCACAAAACCCAAAACTTCACAATTAACGAGGGAAAGAGTTGGGTTGAAGGGAAAACAAGGGTAAGATTAGTACCCAGAAATGCTTACCAGGTGGTTCTATATGATTCCTAAATATGGGAGCTGAGCTTTACTTGTGGTTAGAAAAGTAATATAATCAGGTACAAGACTCATAAAGCCTGTAAGAAAAAGAAAAGGGATAGCATAGGAGAAACACAGTTTTTTCCTGCCACTGACACCTGATGGTGATTGCTCTGGTGAGTCTCAGTTAGAGGGGCTCAATGCTCGGTGTCAGGCAATATTCTCTATTCAATACCAAGGGGCTCCAGCAAGCCCCATAACTGATTGATTCATTCAGTGACATTTAATAAATATTTATTGAGTACCTGTGTTTTGGTACAATGCTGGGGAGGATGTTACCATGTCTCACAAGATATGGATACAAAAGAAACTAAGAACAAAAGGCCATAAGAACTATAATTCAGGTGTGTAATCCAAGGACTGGGGAAGGAAAATACAGATGTAGACAAAAGATTCAAAATTAGAGGTGATGTTTGAGATGTGTTTTGGTGAATGTATAGGAGTTCACCAGGCAGACGGGGAAGTGGGTATTTCCAGGCAGCAGAATAAGTGATGGTACCAAGGCTTGTTGGTGTAGTAGCACAGGGCGTGGTCCCAGGCTTTGCTGGGGAACTGGCTAGAGCTGCGGCCCGCATGGCAGCTGGCCCTGTGGTGAAAGGTCTCCTATGCCATGCTGAGGAGCTTGCTTTATTCAGCATCTGTAGTTGGCAATGGAGACTGGGATGGAGCAGGACGCTTCCGTAAGGAGTCAAAGCAGGGAAGTGCTTTAGAAAGATGACTCTGGAGTCAGCTGGCCTTGTGGAGAGGGTTTTTGAGGGTTTCCCAGGTGCGAGATGCCAATCTGAGGAATAATGAGATGGGCCACACTTAGATCTTGCCCTTAGTAGCTTAGTCTAGGAGCAGGGGTGAGCCAGGGGTTGGAAGAGCTAAGACAACTTTTTTTGCACTCTTGCACTCCTGTATTTGAATTCTGGGTGACACTGGGCACTCGTGATTTCCTGAATGTTCCATTTCCTTGTATGTAAAATGGGAGTAGGGGCCTTGAACTACCTGGATGCT
The DNA here is from genome assembly GCF_014898055.3 of Talpa occidentalis. NCBI lineage: Eukaryota > Metazoa > Chordata > Mammalia > Eulipotyphla > Talpidae > Talpa > Talpa occidentalis. The sequence continues at coordinate 69,378,096 of NW_023601212.1, forward strand.
TCTCTTCTGAGCTGGCCTGTCTGACCGGCTGTCATGATTTTGTCTACCTTCTTGCCAGAAGGGAATATTGGTACTGTACCAAGGAATCGATGTTCCTTTTTCTATTTTTTTGTTGAGGTAACCTCGCTGTATAGGTTTCCAGGATGCAGCTTCTCACCTCAGCAACTATTTATCACACCACGCCCTCCACCAGATGCCCAGTCTCCACCCACGCCCACAATGTTCCTTTAACCAGACTTATGTAAATGCTCTTCTTAGACCAGTCCTTTTCCTTGACTCTCTTTCCAGCCAGATTGCTGCCCCATAAAAATGCTGGAGTAGCAACTGGTAATTATAAAGAGACAAATTTCAAGTTAACAAAGGCAGGACTTTCTAACAAAGGGCTGGGAAGCCTGGAGAGGCAGTGGGCCCTCCTCCCTGGGGCATGAGGGGACATTATGCTTCTCCTGAGGCTCCAAACCCCATGGGGAGGGATATTATAGAGGCATTGGCCCAGTTGGAGCTGATGTCTTGCAAGAATCTTTTGAACAAGTTTTTATTTCATGAGTTTTGCTCTCAATCTTCCCCAGCCCCCTCCCCGCAAGCTTCTGTTTCTCAGGCCCCTTGAAGTGTGCCCCCTCCCAGAATTCTGACTGCTTCTCTGTGTTTTGTCCCTAGTGCCGCAGGTGCTAAAGAGCTGTGCAGACTTTGTGGAGGAGCATGGTGTGGTAGATGGGATCTATCGCCTCTCAGGGGTCTCCTCCAACATCCAGAAGCTCCGGTGAGTGGGGCAGTGAGGCCGGGCTGCAGGGCCAGGAGGCTGGGGAGCAAGAAGGGAGGGGAAGAGATATAGGTGTTAGGCACTGTCTAAGGGAGGTGTTCTAGAGCAATCTCCTCAGGAAAGGAGAGATCACTCCCCCATGCCCCAGCCTGTGCACACACAAGCATGTGCACACACAAGTTCACTCATACACACACTCTTACACTCTCACACACGCTCTCACACTCACACACACACTCTTCCACTCCCACATACACATACCCAGCTTTAAAAAAAATTAGATATGGGACCTCCCTGGTGGTGCAAAGGGTTAAGATACAGCACTATGAAGCTATCCGCAGCCACTGCAGCACGAGTTCTATCCCCCGCCAGGGAGCAACCCACATGGCGCAGCAGACCTCTCCTGTCTTGCCTGCTGCTCCCCTCAGCAGTGTATTTCACTCAGTCTGCCTGTTCTGTTCCCCACTCTGTCTCTGGTGAATCCTCTCACCCCCTGCACCTCTGGCCTACACCCCAGTTCTTGTATGCATAAATAAATGAAATCTTTAAAAAAAATTAGATATAATTCATATACCATAAAAGCCACCATACATAAATATATGATTCCATGGTTTTATATATTAAAAATGTATATATTAGAATAAATGTCACATATTATAGCTATTTATAGATAATATATACATTTTAATATATTATTTTATTGTTTATATATTGTTTTAAATCTTAATTTTTATATTGTTATTTATTAAAAATTTTGTGTTGTAAGTAATTTGTGTACTAAATATTTTTAAATTTATATATTAAAAATAGGAAAGTATATTCACAAGATTGTACAATCATCATCACTAGCTAATTCCAGAACATTTAATCACCCCAAAAAAAACCCTAGACCCATTAGCAGTCATTCCATATCTTTCTGTTCCCCCTGTCCCTGGCAACCACTAATCTATTTTCTGTTTCCATGGATTTGCCTTTCCTGGACATTTCATGTAAATGGAGTCATATAATTGTTAACTTTTTATGTCTAGCTCTTTTGACTTAAGCGTATTTTCAGAGTTCATGGATGCTGCTGCATGTGGCAGTACTTTCATTTCTTTTTTGTGCCTGATTAACATTCCATTGTATGATTATGCCACATTTTGTTTATCCAGTTATCAGCTGATGGCTATTTGGGTTGTTTCCACCTTTTCGCTATGATAAATATGCTGCTCTGAACATTCATCACAAGTATTGTGTGGATAGATGGTTTCAGTTCTCTTGAAACTATACCTAGGAGCGCAATTGCTGAGTCATATGGTAACTCTATGTTGAACTTTTTAAGGAACTACCAAATTGGTTTCCATAGTGATAGAATTGCTTTACATTCCCACCGATAATGTAAGAGGGTTCCAAATTCTCTACATCCTTGCTTATTCTTCCTACTGTGTGACTTTTTAATTATAGCCATCCTAGTGGGTATGAAGTGATATCTATATTTGCATTATCCTAGTAGCTAATGATATTGAACATCTCTTTATGTGCATATAGGCCATTTGCAGATCTTCTTTGGGGAAATGCCCATTCAAATACAGTGCCCATTTTAAATTTGTTTTTTTTTAAAGATTTATTTATTTATACAAGAACTGGGGTATAGTCAGAGGCACGGGAGAGTGAGAATTCACCATAGACAGAGCAGGGAGCAGAACAGGCAGATGGACCCAAGATACTGCTGAGGGGAGCAGCGGGCGAGGCAGGAGAGGTCCGCCATGCCATGTGGGTTTTCCCTGGCTGGCCAGGAATCGAACCCTCACTGCAGAGGCTGTGGACAGCTTCACAGCACAGTGCTCAACCTGCTGCGCCACCGGGGAGGGCCAATTTTTTTCTTTTGAGTTGCAAGAGTTCTTTTTATATTCCGAATATTAGATGTTTATTATGTCTACAATTTGCAAATATTTTCCCCCATTCAATGGGTTGGCTTTGCTTTCTTTTTTTATTATTATTGGATTGGATTTTTAAAATAATTTTTAAAAGATTTATTTTTTTGTGCATTCAAGAACTGGGGTAGAGGCCAGTGATGCAGGGGAAGGGGTAGGGTGAGAGCATTTACCAGAGACAGAGTGGGAGCAGAACAGGCAGATCTACTGAAACACACTGCTGAAGGGAGCAACACAGGAGAGGTCTGCTGCTCCATGTGTGTCACCTCCCTGGCCAGGCATGGAACTCATGCTGCAGTAGTTGTGGATAGCTTCAAAGTGCTGACGCTTAACCCCTTCCACCTCCAGGGAGCTCCTGGTTTCACTTTCTTAGACACAGAAAAGTTTGTAATTTTGATGTTCAATATATCATATTTTTTTCTTTGGTTGCTAGTACTTTGGGTGTCAGTCATATCTAAGAAACTGTTGCCTAATCCCAGGTCATGAAGATTTATACTTATGTTGACTTCTAAGAATTACATTCACTTATTTTTACGTTTACCCCCCCCCCAAAAGCATTTAGGCTCAACCACCACTTCCACCAGCACACCCTCATTTGCTACTCAAACTTGAAGCTATATCTCTGATCTGTATCCCTGTCCATGCACAGATCCACTACCTCATCTTCAATATCCTCCACATGTCAGCATGTGCAAAGCCTTCCACTTGCCTCATGTGTATACAAGCCCCAACCCCAACTGTCTCTGTCCACATCCCACACATATTCACCCTCAACCCTGCCTGAGCCATCTCTACATCCCCTGGTCCCCACTACGCCTGACCACTCTGCACCCCCCCAGGCAGGAGTTTGAAGCTGAACGGAAACCAGACCTGCGGAAAGATGTTTACCTGCAGGACATACACTGCGTCTCCTCCCTGTGCAAGGCCTACTTCAGAGAACTGCCGGACCCCCTGCTCACTTACCGGCTCTATGACAAGTTTGCTGTGAGTTGAAAGGCAGGGGTGTGGAAGAGCGGGCTCAGGTATGATTGCTCTGGTTTTCACATTCTCAGTGTGTTCAGTGCCAGAATCCTAGTGATCGTGAATGATACATAATACATTACTGGGGAAAAGACTCCTCTCCTTGAGCCTCGCGTTTCTCCCTCTCTTCATTTTCCCTCCTCCATGTCCTTTCACTAAGGTCTGCAGACCCCGTGTAGGGGGCTTGAGACTGGGGCAGAGCAGAGACCAGGTGATCAGAGTAGGATGGCCATGGAAATCACCTAGCCCAGACCTTCCTTCATCAAAGAGAATGAGAACCCTTCTTAGAAGTCAAAACTTTTTCTAGGATGCACCACCATGAACTCTCATACACATGAGAAAAATGCTATCCTGGATTGGGTGACACTTTAAACATAAATACATTGCATTGCCCACAGGAGTATTTGGAGACGTAGAGCAACTGCCCCACACCCTGAAACCTTCAGGCTTGAAACCTGGAGGCGAGACTGGGCGGACACAGGCTTTCTAGGAGATCTTGGAATAACTCTCAGGCCCAGGGGCACCCACAGGATGGATGGATGTGCCACCGATGCACTCCAGTTCTAGGTTTGCAATGAAGATGCTAAGGCAGAGAGTGACAGTAGCTTAAGGTCCCAAAGTTATTAAGTGGCATAACCAAGATTCATCTGCATGTCTTGTGGGACATGTGGGCAACAGAACAGATGCCTCCTGAGAGCCTGGCTCAGAGGTCTGGGGAGTGAGCATGGGAAATGCTGCGTCACTGACTCCTACTTCTTGGACACTTGTCCCCAATCAGGAGGCTGTGGCAGTGCAGTTGGAGCCTGAGCGTTTGGTTAAGATCCAGGAGGTGCTGCGAGAACTCCCTATCCCAAACTACAGGTGGGCTCCCTCACACTGCCCATGTTCTCTCTCTACCCTGGAGCCTTGACTAGACCCTTCTTTTCTGGCTCCCAGGCCCCATTCCTTCCCAAGGGATTCCCATGTGCCTCCTACCCGATTCTGCCCCCTTTCTGCAGGACGCTGGAGTTCCTCATGCGGCACTTGGTGCACATGGCCTCTTTCAGCGCCCAGACCAACATGCATGCTCGCAACCTGGCCATCGTGTGGGCCCCCAACCTGCTGAGGTGGGCACGTGTGTGGGCAGTATGTTGGGATTCTAGTAGAGCCTGGAGAATGTACCTGTTGGGGTGTGACTCTGTGGATACACTGGAGAGGGGATGGGGGTCACACAGAGCCCAGTGAGAAGCAGGAAGGGTGAAGATAACATTGAGTGAGATTCGCCACACCCACTTGAGCCCCTTCTCTGAGTGTGAGTAAAGTAGATATAAAATTTGAGGTGGATGTCCAAGAAGAAGCTTCTTTGAGGACACTTCCTCATTTGAGTCTTGATTCATCATGGGATGTAAGAGGAAAAGATTGGGTTAAAAGCATGCAGGGGAGAGAGGATGTGGTATTTTGGGGAAGAATTCAGATAATGCAATGTGGAGGGCTTGAGGAGGAATACCCACATCTCTACAGGTCTAAGGACATAGAGGCCTCGGGCTTCAATGGGACGGCAGCTTTCATGGAGGTGCGTGTGCAATCCATCGTGGTCGAGTTCATCCTCACGCATGTGGACCAGCTCTTTGGGGGTGCTGCTCTCTCTGGTTAGTAGCTGTGCCCCCCATCACCACCATCTGTCTGGAGAATCATATCAGAGTCTCAGAGTGCCCCAAATATCATGCAGTTCATTGCCCCATTTTGCAGATGAGAAAACTGAGGCTGATAGAGAGGTGGTGTTTATGGATACTTGAAGACACTGGAGAGATGATGCGGCACTCAGGACTTGAGCAGGCTTCTGCTCTCTCTCCAGGGCACAGACTGATCTGTCAATTCCTGTCCTGGCTCTCAAGGCTAGTGCCCTAGTGCCTGGTCATTCCTACCCCAGCCCACCAGGCCAAAGTCCTGGGCTCTCCTTGTCCTCTTTGCCCCCAAAGACACCTTCTTGGAGAGTTAGGCATGAAGGAGTGTCTCCTGGGTTCTGAGTATCCTTGGAAGAGTTGTTGGTGAATGGGAGGGAACAGTGAAGAGCAAGGTCCAGAGGGCTCTCTGGTCTCTGCTCTGGTTGGTCAACTCCTCTGCTTTTCCCAGGTGGTGAGGTGGAGGGCCGGTGGCAGTCACTTCCCGGGGCCCGTGCATCAGGCAACCCTGAGGACTTTATGCCGAGGGCAGTGCCCTACAACCTGCCGAGCATCCTGCAGGCTGGTGATGGTCCCCCACAAATGCGACCCTACCACACTATCATCGAGATCGCAGACCACAAGTAAGGCCTCCACCTGGGGCCTCCTTCCCTGTACTGATCCTTGGGCCGTGATGGACGCCCCATTGATCTCGCCATTCCCTCCAGGAGGAAGGGGTCTCTGAAGGTCAGGAAGTGGAGATCTATCTTCAACCTGGGTCGCTCGGGCCATGAAACCAAGCGTAAATTTCTACGGGGGGCTGAGGACAGGGGTAAGTGTGGGGAAAAGTAGGGGGAGCTATGTTGAGTGCAGGCCAGACGCCAGCCCTATGCACATCCCTGTCTTGCAGAGGAAAAGTCTGATAAGGGGACACTGCGGCCAGCCAAGAGCATGGACTCCCTGAGTGCTGCTGCCGGGGTGAGCGATGGTGAGTGTAGGTGTCACTACTCTGTGTGTTTATGTCTCTACATGTGGCCAAGTGTGCTCAATAATTTAAAAAAAAATGTAGTGAGTGCCTGTTATATTGTAGCCACAGTCCTGGATGCTAGGCTTCCAGAGATGGGCTTATCCTCTTGTCTGTGGGTGTGTTCATATGAGTATGTGGAAGGACAGTGTGTGTGTGTGTGGGGGGGGTGTTTGTGTGGGAGGGGTTTGATGGCAGTGACTTTATTTTTTTTTTATTATTTTTTTTTTAAAGAATCATGTTTCTTTTTTTTTTTAAACTTTTTTTTTTTTTTAAGATTTATTTTTTTATTTATACAAGCACTGGGTACAGTCAGAAGCACGGGAGGGTGAGAGAATTCACCAGAGCCAGAGTGGGGAGCAGAGCAGGCAGAAGGACCAAAGTACACTGCTGAGGGGAGCAGCGGGCGGCAGGAGAGGTCTGCGCGCCATGTGGGACCCTCCTCCGGTGGCCGGGGAGCAGCCGGGGATCAAACCGGCTCTGCAGAGGCTGTGGGCAGCTTCTCAACCCAGCGCTCAACCGCTGCGCCACCGGGGAGGCCCCTGATGGCAGTGACTTTAGCTGCAGGAAGGGAAGGGGTCTCCTTAGGTATATTAAGTGGGATGACCTTGTGGACCAATGAGGGTTGATAGTAGTGGTCAAGGAAGCTGGACCTGGTGCCTTCCTGCCTTTCCAACTTGAGAAAGAAGGGAGTGTTCTCCAGAGCCTTCGGAGGCATCCTAGTCCCTTGCATCTGGATTTACTGCCTACCTCTTTGTACTCCCAGAGCCAGAGGGTGTAGTGGGACCCAGTAGTCCCCAGCCATGTCCACTGCTGCCTGAGAGCCTTGAGATGGAGTCTGTGGAGGCAACAGAGGAGGAGCAAGAGACTGAGGCAGAGAGATTGGACAGCACGAATTCTGAGCCAGGCACCCCTCGAGCTGGCCGGTCAGCAATCCGCTCTGGGTGCAGCAATCGTGCAGAGCGCTGTGCCGGTGTCCACATCTCAGATCCCTACAATGTCAACCTCCCTCTACACATCACTTCCATCCTCAGCATGCCCCCAAACATCATCTCTAACGTCTCCTTGACCAGACTTACCCGTGGCCTTGAGTGCCCCGCTCTACAGCCACGTCCTAGCCCTGCCTCTGGCCCTGGCCCTGGCCCTGGCCCCGGCCCTGGGCCTCCAGGTAAGGACTCTGGGATTGCCCAGGATTTAGAAGAAGGGACCAGAACTCTAGGCTGAAGGTCTGATTTTACTATTCAGGGAAGGTCAGAGGCCTCAGTCCTTGGACTTTGGGGCTTTACCTTCAGCTGTTTCTCTGGATTTGAGGTTGGGGAGAATCAGCAATATTACCAGGTTGTATGAAATATGTAGGGAGAGGATCTCTGGAAGCCTTCAGATTTTGAGATACTCAAGAATGGGGGTCTGTGTCAGACATGTACAGCAGGGGTTACTAAATACTAGTGGGACTAGATAGTAGATGAGAATGATGACGATAACATTAATACTAATAGCTAACATTTAAAGGGAACTTATTATGTGCTATGTTAAGGACTCAGCAAGCATTAGCTTATTTTCCCATAACCTTTAGACACAGGTATTGCTCACAGCAGAACTTGAAATTAATTAATTAATTAAAAATTCACATTACACATCTTTTAAAAAAACAAAACTTCTTTATGCATACTAGAGCTGGGGTGTAAGGCAGAGTTGCAGGGGTGAGAGGATTCACCAGAGTCAGAGTTGGGAGCAGAACAAGCAGATTGACTGAAACACACTGCTGAGGGGAGCAGCAGGCAAGACAGGAGAGGTCTGCTGTGCCATGTGGGTTAGCTCCTTGGCTGGGGATCGAACTCATGCTGCAGTAGCTGTGGATAGCTTCATAGTGCTGATGCTTAACCTCTTGTGCCACTAGGGAGGCTCCAGAACTTGATATTTATATGAAGCAATTTACTGGTGATATAGGCAGTAAATTAGTGGGGATCTGATCTTTGCTCTGACTCCAGATCCTGAAGTGTCATGGATGAGAAGATGGAGGCAACAGAGGGTGGTGGGTAAGGAGATGGGCTATAGAATTAAGTAGACTTGAGTTCAAATTTTGATGGTGCCACTTGCTTGTGGCCTTGGAGAGACCATTTAAGCTCTCTGAGGCTTAATTTTCTCACGTGTAAAATAGGGATAAATTATAGGAGTGTTTTGTAAGGAAAGTAAGACAGCACATCATAAAATGTATAGTATGGTGTATGGCACCTGGAAGAAGGTCAGTGAAAGTAGTCATAAGCCATCCATTAGGATATTTGGTCTGAATGGACAGCCATATGGAATTTCTACACTGGGAGTGTTGGCCCCACACTCTAGCTAGGAAGATCTACATTGGAAAGAGCCAGGGCTAGTCTTGACCTTTGTATTCTTGGGACTCTCTCTCTCCCAACAGATGAGAAGTCAGAGTCAGGTTCAGTCCCAGGTCACCTGGCTGCCTCAGGCCCAATGGACATGGCCCCAGCTCTGGACGACTGCCTGTCCCAGGAGGTGCAGGATACCTTCTCCTTCCTAGAGGACTCAAGCAGCTCAGAGCCCGATTTGGTGGGGGTGGAGGATGGGGCGGTGGCCAAGGCAGGAGCAACAGGAGCAGCCTTCTCCCCTGGCGAGGACGACTCTGGGATGGGCTACCTGGAGGAGCTCCTGGGAGTTGGGCCTCAGGTAAGGAGGAGCTGTCCTGGGTTTGGGGGTGGTAAGGAATCCAGAGTAGACAGGGCCACTGGTGCTGAGCCACAATGTTGTGCCTACAGGTGGAGGAATTCTCTGTGGAGCCCCCGCTGGATGACTTGTCTCTGGATGAGGCACAGTTCGTCTTGGCTCCAAGCTGCTGTTCCCCAAACTCTGACTCCAGGCCTGAAGCAGAGGAAGAAAGTGGGGAGGAAGTCTTTTTGAGTGCCTATGATGACCTAAGTCCCCTTTTGGGGCCCAAACCCCCAAGCTTGGAGGGTCCAAGGAGTCCGGAGGAAAAGGTGGCAGGGTGTGGGACTTTGACTGAGGAAGAGAAAGGGTGTTGGGGAGTTGGGGAGAACAAGGATGCTGAGCCTGGAAGAAGATGGGACATCAGGGAGGATGCTGAGGGAAGTCCAGAGAGTGAGGTAGAGGCTAGAGAGGCTGTTGAGGAAGGCAGGGAGACTAGGGGAAGCCAAGAGGTGATGGTCAGTTTGAAAGAAGGGAGTGGGGAGTTGACAGAGACCAAGGGAGAGAAGTCCAAAGATGAGAAGGAGGATGAGAAAAGGGAGGAAAATAAGTGTGTTGAGGAGACAGGAGATGAGCAGGGTAAAGATAAGGAGGAAAGAAAGACAGAGAGAGAAAAAGTGACTGGAGAAGGAGAGGAGGCCCAGGCAGAAGCTGGGAGAGACACAGAGCCGATAGCCCAGGAAAGCCAAGTTGACAAGGAAAGCTGGGAAGTTGTTCAGAAAGAAGAGGCTGAGGGAGTCATAGAAGATGAGATCAAAGGACAGAGGGAGAATGGGGACCAAGAGGTAAGAGAAGACCAAGGAGATGATGAAGATGGCAGAAGGGCAAAAGCAGCAGCTGAAGAAGAGGAGGTCAGCAAGGAACAGGAGAGTGGGGATGGAGAGGCTGAGAGAGACCAGAGTGCTGGAGATGGCCATTTAGAAGAGGGCTCCCTTCCTGAAAAGTTGTATGTAGAGTCCCTGCAGGTTGACAATGCCAAAGAGGACAATTCCCAGTCCTGTGAGATGAAACAGGTGGCCCCAGAACCACCCCAGCCAGAGGAAATGGAGCCTGAGGGGCAGACCAGTTCAGAAGGTTGCCATGTGTGCCCCTGTCCCCTTGGTTCAGCTGGTGGTGTGGGCATGCGCTTTGCTTCCACCCTGGTCCAAGTCCAACAGGTCCGCTCTGTGCCTGTGGTGCCCCCTAAACCACAGTTTGCCAAGATGCCCAGTACAATGTGTAGCAAGATCCATGTGGCGCCTGCAAAGCCAAGCCCAAGACCTGGTCGACTGGATGGGACTCCTGGGGAAAGGGCTTTGGGGTCCCGAACCTCCCGCTCCTCTTGGAAGAATGGGGGCAGTCTTTCCTTTGATGCTGCTGTGGCCCTAGCCCGGGAACGCCAGAAGACTGAGGCTCACGGAGTTCGACGGACCCAGACTTGTACAGGTGGTGGGGACTATAGCCTCATCCCCAGAACCTCCCCCTGTAGCATCGCCCCTGCCCATTCTCCTCGGCCCCTTAGCTGCCTGGACCTGTCATCTGAAGGCAAAGAAGGGTCTGGACCCCGGAGTCGTCTTAGTCTTCCCCTTAGAGAATCCTTGCCCCCTGACCCCATTATGCTTCCCCAGTGCCGATCATATACAATCGAAACACAGGATGACCCTGGGAAAAGTAAGGGACTGTGATTAGGACTAGAGCCCTAGGCAAAGGGCACGGTATGTGGGCTTGACTTTTTTCAGTTTTAGACAGTTTCTTACGCAGTCTGAGAAGCTGTAATATCCAACTCTCTAGACTTTGGTCCTGCAGCTTCACTTCTGAACTGTAGGAGGCACTGCACTCATCCATTTCCCTGAGTGGCTCATTCACAAAGCACTTATCCCCCAAGAGATGCTTAAGAGTCATCAATGTTGTTTCCAAAGATTGAAGCTACTGACCAAAGAGGAAATGGAGTCTTCTAAAGCAAAGAATAAAGGAGGTGGTCTCGCTTCGGCAGCACATATACTAAAATTTGAATGATACACAGGAGAGTAGAAGGGCCCAAGCACCAGGATGACATGCGAATTCGTGAAGCGTTCCCTATTTTTTCATTTATCACAAGAAATGTAGATGATGCAAATAGGGTTCCGGGGAAAAAAAAAGTAATCATAATAAAGTAAAAATCAAAATCAACAGGCAACTATAAACTAGAGACCTTCTGCCCTGGAGAGGAGGGGATAATTCGTTCAAGAGTGAATGGGTGATGGGAATTTCTCAGTAACTACAACTGAGAAAAATGCACACGTTGTACAAAAATGAAAAATGATGTAAAAAAATATATAAAACAAAATGATAAAAAAAAAAAAAGAAGGGGGAACTTCAGGTAGCTACGTTCCTGCCCTTTTCTGATGCTGTGACCTTTTCATGGAGACCCTGGGTGGAGGCAGAGAAGACAAAGACTCTTCTAGAGTTGAGGCCCTGGAAGGACTGACCTCCATTCCAGTTATGCCCCCCTCTGCCTCCAGTGGCCTTGAGGAAGAGAACCCTATTCAGCTCTCTCTGGCCTCTCCTATTCCCTTTGGAATCACTTCCTCCTATTTTTGGAAAGGGGAATGGCCTCACTCAAGCCCTTGGGTTTATCTCCAAGCTGGGGTCACACATCACATTTTAGTCAAGGGTAATGTTTCAGAATAAACCTTGGATGTTTACATGTAAATAGTGTGGAGTCTCATTATTCTTATTGAAACCTTGACTTATAAGTATATGTTTAGCCAAACCTTGTCTTTTTGTTGTTGTTGTTTGGGTGCTTTCCTTAGTTGTTGCCATGGAGACCTGTGGCTAGAAACTAGAGCTGGGTTCATGGTGGTTAGCAAAAGAGGAAGAGAAACTTACTTTACATAATGTTCACTAGGTGCCAGTGAAGGCTGGATAGTCTGTGTGCACAGAATCTATGCCTTTGGTTTTATTTAATACACCTAATAATTGTGTGAGGTTGGCACTAGTACCAACCATTTTACAGATGAGAAAACTAAGACAACATTAAAAGACTTGCCAAAGAGCTTAGGTAAGAAGTGGTGGAAGTGTTAGGGGGAAAAGGATGTCCCAAAGCTAATTCCATATAGGCTTTGTGGACTCCACCCCCACCCTAGGTCAAAGTCAAAGACACTGGGAACTCCAAATCCCACCATCACCAAAGGAAGGTGGCTGGGACCTGAGGGTGGGGTTAAGCAGCCAGGTGGATATAAAAGGCAGACATGTGGGCTTTGGAGGATCCCCCATTTTTGGCTCTCCGCCAGCTCGCAGGGTCCCGCCAGCTTGGAGAGTGACTTTGGGTTTCCAGGTCGTCGGATCGGGTAGGACGCATTAAAGACTTTATTTCCCTATTTTTTTCCCTGAGTTGTACATTTTCCTTATTTCCTTTTCTCTTGTAAATAAACCTTTTATTAACCTTTGTGTGTGTAGTAGAGTTTTCATAAGTCCCTTTAAAGCGCGCGGGTGAGGACCCACAGCCAGGAACCCATTTTAATATCGGGGTTGCTCTATAACAGAAGTAGGATAGCAAACTGGGTTTGTCTGGCCCCAGAGACCGAATTCTCCATTACACCTCGTGTCTCCAAATCCATTAAGGGTAAGTCCTAAGACTGGAGTCAAGGTCCCGCTCACAGAAGTTGGTAGCCTTAAAGGTATTTTGGTTAGTGACCGCTGACGCTAACACAGAGGCATGTCCAAAGCCATACATGCGCAGATCTATGCTGATCACTAGTGTGAGGCTCTTCAAAAGGTGTCCTGATCCAAGATGGCGTCCAAATGGCCCTTGTTAAAGATGGCGCCTTCGGCCTAAGTCCCTCCCTGCATGAAAGCTGGACTCTCTCCCTCTTCTCCTGGAACTCCTGGAACTCCTGGAACTAAAAACACCCTATCCAGTAGCACAAGCTCCCCTCCTGCTCCTGCCGTACTTCTCCCGCGATTCAGCGGGACCCGTGAGCTAGCGAACCCCGACTACGTCCGCCCCTTTCAGCCCGCAACAAGATGTCGCGACCGGAAGTGGGCGGCACAAAGACGCGGGGGGCGGGCCGCGTCTGGGAGAACTTCCGCCCCTCACTAACATGGCAGTGGGCAGGCAGTGCGCATGAGCAGCTGCCCATGGAGAGACCCCGGTCCGGAGACCTAGCACACTGTCGGGGGAGATCGGCGAGCGAGGCAACCGAGGCCAGTGAGTGTGGGGCCGGGCGGGGTGTGGAGACTTGGGCGGGAGGGCTGGCAGGGCGGCCAGCCGTGGTTTTGTAGTCTAGGAGGTCCCGAGAACACGCCTTTGTTTTGAGGGAGGGGGCCGCGCCAGCTTCTTTATCTCGGGCCCCCTTTGTGGGCCGAACGCACCCCAAGCCCTCCCTGCGCCGCCCGCGACTGCTGGGGTCCCTGTGCCCCTGCCTGCTGCTAGCCCTCGCGCCCCCCGATTCTTGCTTTCTGCCACCCAGGGCCTCCGCACCCCGCCTCCTGCGTTCCGAGCCACCGCGCCCCTTGCCTCCTGCGATCCAGACCCCTGCGCCCCCCGCCTCCGGGGCCCGGCCCCCCGCGCCCCTGCCTTCTCTGCGCGCGGCGAGCTGGCGGTCATTGCGCCTGGGGCTGGGCTCCCGCTTTGGGCTGGAGGGTGCCCTGAGAGGCGACGCCGCGTTCTGGGGTTGCTCCAGGCGCCCGACTTTCTTTCGGGGCTTGGGTTTTTTCCCTTTTGTATCCAGACTTAGCCAGTGCTCTCTCTGGGCCCTCCTGGCCTGAGCATGCCGTGTCCTAGGCCGGTGTCGGCATCGCATAGCCTAAAACTCAGGAAAGGCTTCCGGAGGGCCAGCTAAGGCTGGAATAGGTCGTCTGACCCCGCTGCTAGGTGCCCTCGGGGGCGCCGCGCCTGACAGCTGTGGGCGATCGAGCCGCCTCCTGCGCCCCGTGCTAGCGTCACTGCCTCCCCCTGCAGCCCGCTGCAAGGTCGGGGGAGCGCTTACTCCCTCCTCAGTTTTGCCGATTGGGAGGAGGTAGGTGGTCCCGAAACAGTAGTCTGCTTCTACTTCCCCTTAGGGACTGGGATCTTTCTTCTTGCGGCGCTACTTCCTCTGCGTAGTTTCACTTTCAGTTCCTTTTTATTTTTGGCGCGGGGGTAGGTGTTGGGGGTTAACACTTTACGTAAAAATGGGCTTTACAAGGCTCGTTTTTCCTTGAGAGGAAAGGTTTGGGGGACCTATGGGTGGAGAGTTTACAAAAATCCCACCCCTTTTGCGACGGGATTATTTTATTGTTTTGTGCTGTTTCTTTCTGGAGGTATCTTTCTGCTCAGCCTTTTGTTTTTCCTGCTCTTCGGATAGGTGTGGGGGTGCTAGGTCCTAGGGCAATGGATTTCTCCCATATTCTCTCTTCTCCCTTAGAACCCTGAGCCTGGAGATTTTCCCCTTCTTCCTCTTCTTCTACTTCTTCTTCTTCTTTTTTTTTTTTTAAAGAATTATTCCTTTATTATAAGATTTTGATTGTACTTATTTTTGCTAGAACTCGGGTGTAGGCCAGAGGTGCAGGGGGGAGGGATGAGAGAATGCACCAGAAATAGAGTGGGGAGAAGAACAGGTGGAGCCACTGAAATACACTGCTAAGGGGAGCAGCGGAGACAGGAGAGGTCTGCTGAGCCATGTGGGGTTAGCTCCCTGGTGGGGCATGGAACTCAGGAACCGAACTCTGCCTACCACGGAACTCTGCCTGTGGTAGGCGGTGGTAGCCCTGAGACTTAACCCTTAGGCCACCAGGGAGACATGGTTTTTCCCTTCTTGTTGAGGCTCAGCTGATTTGGAGTGATCATGGCAACATTTTAGCAACTGTGTTTTTCTACAGGAAGGCTTGATAAATAAAATGGAAAAGCCTTGAAGATAATGCACTTGAACTTAGAATCTTAACACATTACATAAAGCTAGACACCTCCAAACAAGAGCCTTGTCAGTGGTATGGGGTGCAAGGGCCAACTCTGGTCTTTATGGTTGAGGGTTTTCCCATAGCATTGGGTTTCAAGTTTCCCCTTCCTAGATGACAGAACAGAAATTTCTTGGTGCACAGTATGTGGCTGGGAAGCTTTGTGCTCATGACCCTGTGTTTTTTGATAATGGTGGCCCTTCCTAATTCCCTGTCCTGATACATTTTAGTAGCTTTAAGAGTAATCCATCCAGAAATACATTGTTTCAGTCTTCCAGTATCATCCCACTGATATAAGGGGGAGAGGTGAGAGTTGAGAAATACTTTGTAAATTTGCTTTTTCAATCACTGGAGTCCCATTGGTGTGAGAATGAAGTGGGTGGTCCCTTTCAATGACTGGGTTGTGTCATCACGGAGCCTTAGTTTTGGAAAGAGGAGGCTGTTCAGTTTTCGTGACTTACTACAAGCTCCTTGATTTTTATCAGGACTTAGCACTCAGGCCTGTGGAACAGGAGATCTGAAGATCCCCAAAGCAGGACCAGATCCTCGGATGCGCCCCCTTACAGAGAGATGAAGGGGTGAGTGAAGAAGAGGTGGGGTCTGGGATGTGGAGGGATTCCTGAGAGAATGCAGATGTCTCAGACTACTGGCTCTGGAGTCAGGTCCAGTTACAAGCAGTGTGATTTCCCCATTTATAAAGTACAGGTAGTATTAATCTATCTCTAAGTGCCCTTCTTAGTATTAAATTAGATGGTTCCTGCTTCAATTTCAGCTCATGGCCTACTTCTGTAGTAAGTACTAGCTGCTGTCACTTTAACCTAACCTAGAGTTTGTGGGGAAGGCCATTGAGTTTGGGAGCCACATGTTAAGGGCCAATGACCTCTTAATTTATTCTTCTTCCCTTATTTTCCCTTTTGTCCCTTCACAAACAGGCAGCAGAAGACAGCCGAAACTGAAGAGGGGACAGTTCAGATTCAGGAAGGTGAGTGTAGAAACTGAACTGAGACTAATATACCCCCCTTCCCTACCTGTCCCCCATTCTATCTCCTATGCACCTTTTGCCTTCTAAATGACTTGCAAGTGGAACCCAGGGTGACAGGCAGGAATGTATAGCCTTTTCCTTGGCTCTTGTAATTCAGGTGCAGTGGCAACTGGGGAGGACCCCACCAGTGTGGCGATTGCCAGCATCCAGTCCGCTGCCACTTTCCCTGATCCCAACGTCAAGTACGTCTTCAGAACTGAGAATGGGGGCCAGGTAAGGGAGGGGGCCAGGTGGCTACAGGTTTATCTGGGGTTGGGATTGAGGGAGGTGATGGAATTTGTTGTGGGGAGACCTGACTTGGAGGATGTGATGTCAGTGTGGACTGTTTGGGGGGAGGGTGTTGGGATATAAGCTTTGGGGTAGAGATTGGTAATGGGTTGGGGCTATTCTAAAACCTCTGGGGAAAGCTATTCTAAAACCTCTGTCAGGAGAATAGCTGTATCTGTCTTGTTTGGGGGCCCTATCTAAGATAATCTTTATGAGGAGTCATGGGAGCCTCTGTACTTACTCTGTTATTTTCTCTGCCCATCCTCTCTCTTCCTTCCCCATCTAGGTGATGTACAGGGTGATCCAGGTGTCCGAGGGGCAGCTGGATGGCCAGACTGAGGGCACTGGTGCCATCAGTGGCTACCCTGCCACTCAGTCTATGACCCAGGTACACAGGTGTGGGTTGGGGGACACTAGAGAACTGAGTTATAAGATGAAAAAGGGAACCAACAGGTTGGGGGGTGGCTAGGGCTTGGGAGGCATCGAGGGCTGCCTGTTCCCAGACACTAGTTTCTTCCTTTCTAGATGTTTCTCTCTCCCTTCCCCAAAGAACAGAAGCTGCAGAGCAGTTCATTGGAAAGCATCTGAATGTCACTGGATTCTGTTCTCTTGCTCCCTTCCCAGGCAGTGATCCAGGGTGCCTTCACCAGTGATGATGCAGTGGATACGGAGGGGACAGCTGCTGAGACGCACTATACTTACTTCCCCAGCACTGCGGTGGGAGACGGGGCAGGGGGCGCCACATCGGGGAGTACGGCCGCTGTTGTTACTACCCAGGGCTCAGAGGCATTGCTGGGGCAGGCGACCCCTCCTGGCACTGGTGAGATACCTTGTGAGGGGGTGGGATATGCTCATAATCCCTTAACAAACTAAGACCTGGGCAGGCCATGAATCTGGGACTGGCGGTCTAGCAGGAAGAAACCTGTACTTCTAAAGAAGGGTACCCATGGCTTGGCTTTGAAGCTTGAGAAGGTTCCTGGTCCCATGGCCTGATAGGCCCTGCCTCTTCACAGGTCAGTTCTTTGTGATGATGTCACCACAGGAAGTATTGCAGGGAGGGAGCCAGCGTTCCATTGCCCCCAGGACCCATCCTTACTCGCCGTGAGTAACCTAATTTCTTCTCAATTACCCCAAGTGGTCTGGATATTTGTTGAATCTTATGTGATTCTTTACTCCTTAACTCCAGTCTCATGCTAATTCTGACTACCCCCTCTCTGTTGTCAGGAAGTCAGAAGCTCCCAGGACGACACGGGATGAGAAACGCAGGGCTCAGCATAATGAAGGTAGGTAGGATCCAGCTGTGAAGCTAGGAGAGTCTAGTGGGACTGGGGACAGCTGTCATGCTGGGGCAAGGTCAGGTAATTGTGCCCTGAGGCCTGTGGTGAACGCTCTCTGAGTCACCTTGTCCCTCTTTCCCTCACAGTGGAGCGTCGCCGCCGAGACAAGATTAACAACTGGATTGTGCAGTTGTCCAAGATCATCCCAGATTGCTCCATGGAGAGCACCAAGTCTGGCCAGGTCATGGAAAGACACTGGTAGTGGGCAGGATGCCTGAATTTTGTCTCCTGGTATTGTTTCCAGACATGGTGGAGAATGGGCACACATGGCTTTCCTTTTCTTCTCTCTCTGCAATATCTGTATCCCTGGGAGCTATCGTACCAACACCCTCAGGGGAAAATGAGGTCCAAAGTGTGAGGGTGCTTTGGGACGAAAATCCCATAGCTGGCATCATGTACTCATTTTGATGGGCTTCTTCTTGCAGAGTAAAGGTGGGATTCTATCCAAAGCCTGTGATTACATCCAGGAGCTTCGGCAGAGCAACCACCGCTTGTCTGAGGAGCTGCAGGGTTTTGACCAGCTACAGTTGGACAATGATGTACTTCGCCAGCAGGTCAGACCCCTGTCCCCAGGATCACCCTCCTCGACCCTGGAGCCACTGAGCCAGTGTGGGCCTCCCTACTTTGTTCCCATCTTTGCCCCTTCCTGGGAGATGTCTGAATAAGTGAGGGACTTGGAGTGCCAGCTTTCACACCCACTCCCCTTACTGCCTCCTTCCTGTGTCAGGTGGAAGATCTTAAAAACAAGAACCTGCTGCTGCGAGCTCAGTTACGGCACCATGGAGTCGAGGTCGTCATCAAGAACGACAGCAACTAACTGGGGGTTCAGGGCTTTGGACCCTCCAGCCCTTTTGAGAACTGCAGAGCCTAGGAGCAGCAGGCTAACCCATGCCCTTTTCCTTCACTGCCCACCTCTGGGTTGGGACTGGGGGTGTTCAGAGGTGTGGCTTTGGACAGAGGCCCTGAGATAAAGAGGCTTTCAGGGGTGTGAAACAGGGACACTTTTGGACATGCAGGGACAGCCTCACCAAGCCACCATGCAGCCCCTGGGCCCCTCTGTCTCTCTTGCACAGTGCATGTGCTGCCTCCATACTGGATGCTGGGCACAGCGGGGCTGGCCCTGTGCTTGCTAACAGAGCCAGCAGAGACTCGGCTGACAAGCTCTGCTCTGATTTGCCCCAGGACTCTGGCAATTCCGCTGGTTCTTCCTGTCCCTGGAACTCAGATGGGCACCTGAGGACTCTGGGCAATAGGCTTTAGAGAAACTTGGGGATAGGATGCTTAGCAGTGGCTGCTTCCCAGGAAGAGGAGATTGGCCTGCACACAGCTAAGGCCTATGAGGAAGTCTCATGGTCTCTGGAACCAGGGAGAACAGGCCCACTCCGGGCCGTCCGCCTGTGGGGAGGTTTTTTTCCTTTCTTTCTTTTTTAAGATAAAATGTTCAGAGCCACAGTTGTTTCCTGGTTTTCCTCTTTTTGTGGGGCCCATGGCACAAGGGAGGGTCACATTGCTCTTTGACCAGTAACGGCTGGGCCAGGCTCAGGTACTGCCCCTAAAGTTATCTGTAGTCCTAGCGCTGCACCTGAACCCTTCACTAAGCCCTAGCACCTGGGCGGGACCCATGTGTACCCGCCCCAGCCCACAATCACTAGGATATCTGCGGCGGGCTGGAGTCTGGGCACCCTGCGCAGGTGCTGCAGGGGCGGGGCGGGGCGGGAGGCAGTCCCTGCGCTTCCGGTTCCGGCCCGGAGGGGCGCGGGCGAGATGCCGCGGGCGCCCCACCGGCTGGCCGGGTCACCCTCCAGCGACTCGCCGGCGCCGCGCGCACCATGGCTAGAGGTACCTGCGCTGCGTGTGCCCCCGGGGTGCGGCGGGAACCTCCGGGTAATCGCGCATATGGGGGCGAACTGAGGACTCGTCCGGTCCTGCCTGTGCCTCCGGCATCCTGCGGGGGGAGGCGCGTGCGGGGGTCCGGAGGGCTCGTCCGGTCCTGAGTGTGCTCCCGGGTGGTGCTTGCAGTGGGGGGGGGGCGAGGGCGTGGTTGGAGGCCCCAGTGCACACCCTCCTTGGCTGGGTGCTGCCGGGGGAGGGGGAGACGCCTGTCGCTGCTAACATGCTCCCACCTCAGTGCCCACTGTCTCGCTCCCCGAACTGCGTTCGCTCCTGGCCTCGGGCCAGGCCCGGCTCATCGATGTGAGGTCCCGGGAGGAGGCTGCCGCGGGGACCATCCCCAGTGCGCTCAACATTCCGGGTATGGGCTGGACTGGGGCGCCGGGTGAAGTAGAAGGCTCTAGAGGGTCTTAGCCAATGGGAATTCATGTAGGGGGGTGGGGAGTCGGTCGTGCATTCTCTTCACTACCTCTTAGTTTTCTGGGATTGCTGACTGGAGGCGGACCTTGGCCTTAGAATTTGCCCTTCCTGTTTGAGGGGATAACAGGCTGGGAGGGGGCCGCCCAGCTCTCTCCGCCCTGGGGCTGGATGCCTGAGTCTGTCCTTCCTCGTACCTCGGGAAGTGTATCCGATCTAAGGTTGTTTGACTGATTTCCCATGGGACAGCAGGATCTTCTTGAGCTCGGGATGTTGGCCATCAGGTGTTGTTTAGGGGCCCCTGGAGACTTGTTCGACCTTCAGGCGTCCTTCCAGACCCAGTCTCTGAACCCTAGAGGGCCATCCCTATCCCTGCCCTCTTGACTCCTCCTTCAGTGTCTGAGCTGGAAAGTGCCCTGCAGATGGAGCCAGCTGCTTTTCAGGCTTTGTACTCTGCTGAGAAACCAAGGCTGGAAGAGGAGAATCTCATTTTCTTCTGTCAGATTGGCAAGCGGGGCTTCCTTGCCACACAGCTGGCCCAGAACCTTGGATATGCAGGGTATGGGGGAGGGTGATTTGCTAGCTGGGGAGGGATTGGGGGCTGTCTCCCAGGTCTTCCTTCCCTCACCTTCTTTGTCTCCACAGGGCTCGCAACTATGCAGGGGCCTACAGAGAATGGTTGCAGAAAGAAGGTTAACTGGGGCCTCCCTGGTGGTGCAGGGGTTGAAGTCTCAGCGCTCTCAAGCTATCACCAGCCACTATGGCATAAGTTTGATCCCAGGGATCTAATCAACATGGTGCAGCAGACCTCTCCTGTCTTGCCTTCTGCCCCCACTCTGTCTCTGGTGAATCCTCTCACCCCCTGCACCTCTGGCTATACCCCAGTTCTTGTATGCATAAATAAATAAATATGTTTAAAAAAAAAAAAAAGAAGACAGCTGGAAGGTGGCGTCCTGATCTTGCCTCACCCCCTTAATGGTGAAGAATGGGCTGATGTGTTGGGTTGGGCAGTTCCTTACAGTGTTGTGTTTACGAAAGTATCAAATAAAGCCTTTGATCAAAGTATTGGAAGCACTGAATTTATCAGGTAAACTGAAAACACTTCTGATCTTCATCTATACCGCTATTCAGTCCTGGATTCTTTCTCCTAGAACAATTGTTTTCAGCCTAGGATGCATCTCAGAATAACTGGTAGCATAAAAAACTTAGACATGGGGCCTCCCTGGTGGCAAAAGTAGTTGAGCACCACACTATGAAGCAATCCGCAGTCTCTAGCATGAGTTTGATCCCCAGCGAGCCAGGGAGCAACCCACATGGCGAAGCAGACCTCTCCTATCTCTCCCGCTGCTCCCCTCAGCAGTGTATTTCAGTCAGTATAACTGTGTTCTGCTCCTCACTCTGTTTCTGGTGAATCCTCTCACCCCCCTGCGTCTCTGGCCTATACCCCAGCTTTTGTATGCATAAATAAATCTTTTAAAAAAAGGTGCTTTCCAAAGGAAAATTCAACAGTAGGTGTAAAATTCCTTTCATGTGGTCACAGTGGGATGCTTGTTTTTCCAGACCTTTTAAATACTTCAACAGCAGAGTTTTGACTTACTAAATTTGATTTTAAAATATATTACTCTTTAATTTTTTTGGAGAGAATGTTGGGTCAGAGATGGACTGAATTTCCTGTTTTTTCAAGTATCTAAGGAAATTCTCACAGACATTTCCTGCATCCCTTGCCTTTGCCCCACCTCCTTTTCCTCTTCCTTTCTACCTTCTGATGGTACCCAGCCTTCCTACATAGTTTAGATCACAGTCTATGCAACTCTCTATAATGTTTCCATTCATCTGGCCCCACCTTCTCTGTAACAGCTAGGCCACTCTCTCCTGGGATGATCAGGAGATCATATCTATCTGGGCTTAGTTGAACAGTGTGGATCTGGAGATGACAGCTGACATACACAAAAGACTCTGTTCTGGGTCTCCCTGGTGGTGCAAGGGGTTAAGTCTCAGCACTATGAAGCTATCAGCAACCACTGCAACACAAGTTTCATCCCCAGCCAGGGAACTAACCCACATATGTCACAGCAGACCTCTCCTGTCTTGCCCGCTGCTCCATTCAGCCGTGTTTTTCAGTCAATCCACCTGTTCTGCTCCCCACTTTCTCTAGTGAATCCTCTCATCCCCCACATCTCCGGCCTACACCCCAGCTCTTGTATGCATAAATAAATAAAATAAATCTTAAAGAGTCTATTTCAGGTTCTGGTAAATGGGAGGTGTCAGTTACCCTTTACCCAAATCCCTTTGGTTCTCAGACTGGTTGGGAAATTTGTTTTTGTGTCTTATTTCCATCTTTGTTTGAGTCTTAACAGTTCTAGTATTTTCTTGCCCTCTTCAAGTATTATAATTTCATGTTAGCATTTATTTTCTTTTTTAAAATAGCGATATACTTTATAATAAAATGCACAGTTCTTAAGTGTTTGGTTTGAGTTTGGCCAATTGTATGTTCACTGGTTACAACCATCCATACGAGATAGAGAACACTGAAATCCCCGACATTTCCCTTGGCCCCTCTCCATCAATTCCATGCCGAATCCCTTTCTAGGCAACCATAAATTATTTTCTAGCTTCCTTTCTGGCCTGTCATCCTACACTGTTTGCTGTCTTCAGTTTTGTTGAACAGGATTAATAGAGGATCCTGGAAGGAAACTGAGTTAGCCCACTATATGACCATGCCCTCTTGTTTGTCACTGCTAAGAGAACATTCCTCTTCCTCCTTCATTAGCTGTTTGGTTCCTAATCTAGACAGGTTGTCCCAACTCTTTATCTGCCCTCTAACATTCTCTTTCATTTTCTCATAGCTAACTATTTCGGCAAGTGAAATTGAAGAACTGATGTTGACCATTCTGTGTCCTTTCCTTTCTTTTCTACAGTAGCTCCTTCTCCCTGTACTTTATCTCCCCAGGTTTGTAGTATTGACCAATGCCTGTGTCATCATAGCTACTACACTACATTTTTGTTAATTTTCTCTATTGGTTGTGAGCTCCTCCAAGGCAGGAACTGGCCTAGCCCTCCAGTGCCTGGAACCAGAGTTCTCAGGTATTTGTTGAGGCTCACCCGCCTCTGACTTTCAGAATCTTCTGATTTCAGCCTTTCTAAAACATTGCTGATTGAGTAATCTTAAAATAACATTTTAATCTTATCAACCAGAGTTGATAATTTACAATAGGTCCTTGTTGCCTCGTGGTTCCAGCACAAAGAATCTTCTTTCCTTTTGAGCAATCTGTAGTCCATGTTAGGCATTGCCGGGCCTTTCCAAACTTATCTTTTAGTGCCTGCTCTCAGCTGGGTTTGCTAGCCACCTAAATGCACACTCCTCCTTCCTCATCCTGGCTTTACTTGCCATTTACCCTGTTTGGGGAGTTTCCAGTCTCTTGTACCACTCTGAATTTCACAAGAATTAGAAGAATGTTTCTGGCAGAACACTTGTCCTCATGTAGAGGGCTTTTTTTTTTTTTTTTTTTAAGATTTATTTATGCATACAAGAACTGGGGTACAAGCCACAGATGTGGGGGGTGAGAGGATTCACTGGAGACAGAGTGAGAAACAGAACAGGCAGATTGACTGAAATACACTGCTGAGGGGAGCAGTGGGTGAGTCAGGAGAGGTCTGCTGCACCATGTGGGTAGCTCCCTGGCTGGGGATTAAACTTGTGCTGCAGTGGCTGCGGGAAGGTTCATAGGTTGTGTCTTAACCCCTTGTGCCACCAGGGAGGCCTTAGGGGGCTTTAAAATTGAAACAGAAGAGAGAAAAATAACCAGATAAATTATGTAGCTGAATACCAAGAACAACATGCAGAGCAGTGGGAAAGCTGTGCACACCTCTCCTGTAGCACTTACCATGCTGTATCATGCTTGCTTGGTTCTTCCCTTTTAGACTTAGCACTTTAAGGGGGAGGGTCTGTTTCTTTCATTGTTGTATGACCAACAATTTAACCAAAACCTGGCATGTAGGAGATACTTGGTAGATGTTGAGTCTTTTTTTCTTTTTCTTTTTTTTTTTTGAAGATTTATTTATTTGTGCATGCAAGAGCTGGAGTATAGGCCAGAGGTACAGGGGTGAGAAGATTCACCAGAGACAGAGTGGGGAACAGAACAGGCAGATTGACTGAAATACATTGCTGAGGGGAGCAGCAGGTGAGTCAGGAGAGGTCCCCTGCACCATGTGGGTAGCTCCCTGGCCAGGGATTGAACATGTGCTGCAGTGGATGCAGGTAGCTTCATAGATTGTGTCTTTTATTCATTTTTTTTTTTATAGAGGCATGCTTTATTTATTTGTTTGCTGGTTTGTTTGTTTATACATGCACTGGGTACAGTCAGAAGCGCGGGAGGGCGAGAGAATTCACCAGAGCCAGAGCGGGGAGCAGAGCAGGCAGAAGGACCGAAGTACACTGCTGAGGGGAGCAGCGGGCGGCGGGAGAGGTCTGCGCTCCATGTGGGACCCTCCTCTGGTGGCCGGGGAGCAGCCGGGGATCGAACCGGCGCCGCAGAGGCCGCGCGCAGCTTCGCAACCCAGCGCTCAACCGCTGCGCCACCGGGGAGGCCCCATAGATTGTGTCTTAACCCCTTGCGCCATCAGGGAGGTCCCCAGATGTTGAATTCTTATTGAGATATTTAGTAATGTTAAGAGGAAAATAATGCAAGGGGAGAAAGTTTGGAACAATATTCAGGTATGGTAGCATGTTGTTAAAGAGGAAAATCGGGGGCCTCCCCAGTGGTGGAAGGAGTTAAGTCTCAGCACTGTGACACTATCCACAGCCACTGTAGCACAAGTTCAATCCCCAGCCAGGGAGCTAACCCACATGGCGCAGCAGACCTCGCCTGTATTACACGCTGCTCCCCTCAGCAGTGTATTTCAGTAGATCCGCCTATTCTGTTCCCACTCTGTCTCTGATGAATACTTTCACCCCCCCATATCTGACCTACACTCCAGTTCTTGTATGCATAAATAAATAAAATAAATGTTTAAAAAAATATAGAGTAAAATTAAAGGCTAAGAATCTGAGTTGTGAGTTCAAATTCTGACAGTGCTACCTGGTGATCACAGCACTTTATCTGTAGAATGGGGGTTAAAATGATTTATCTCTTTGGATTGTTGTGTTTAAAGGGATAAGGGTGGGGGTGGGGAGGTAGGGCCTCCCTGGTGGCCTAAGGGTTAAGTCTCAGCTCTATCACCAGTAAGGGCCCTCCCTGGTGGTGCAAGGGGTTAAGACACAACCTTTGAGGGCCTCCCCGGTGGCGCAGCGGTTGAGCGCTGGGTTGCGAAGCTGCCCGCGGCCTCTGCGGCGCTGGTTCGATCCCCGGCTGCTCCCCGGCCACCGGAGGAGGGTCCCACATGGCGTGCAGACCTCTCCTGCCGCCCGCTGCTCCCCTCAGCAGTGTACTTCGGTCCTTCTGCCTGCTCTGCTCCCCACTCTGGCTCTGGTGAATTCTCTCACCCTCCCGTGCTTCTGACTGTACCTAGTGCATGTATAAACAAAACAAACAAACAAACCAGCAAACAAATAAATAAAGCATGCCTCTATAAAAAAAAAAAAAAAAAAAAAAAAAAGACACAACCTTTGAGCTATCCTCAGCAGTATATTACAGTAGACCTGCCTGTTCTGCTCCCCACTCTCTCTGGTGAATCCTCTCACCACCTCTCCCCCTGTACCTCTGGCCTGCACCCCACTTCTGTATGTATAAATAAATAAATTTTGGGCCTCCCCTAGTGGCACAGCGGTTGAGCGCTGGGCTGCGAAGCTGCCCGCAGCCTCTGCAGCACCAGTTCGATACCTGGCTGCTGGGCGAGGGTCCCACATGGCGCGCAGACCTCTCCTGCCGCCCGCTGCTCCCCTTAGCAATGCACTTTGTCAGTCTGCCTGTTCTGTTCCCCGCTCTGGCTCTGGTGAATTCTCTCATCCTCCCGTGCTTCTGACTGTACCCAGTGCTTGTATAAATAAATAAATAAATCTTAAAAAAAAAAGTTGTTTTCAATAAATAAATAATTTTTCATAAATAAATAAATAAAGCAATAACATATATAAAGTACTTGCCACATAATAGGATAGGCCTTTAGCAGTGTATATAGTATGAACATCAAATAGAAAAAGGTGAATAAACATTGTATGAACAGTAAACACAAGGAGGAAACAAAAAGAGCATAGATACTGCAAGTGGGTATAAGGGAAACTAAATGGCAGTGAAAAAGTATGTCATGTTGTTATAGGGCAGTCCCGATATTGAACGGGTTGCCTGGCTGTGGGCCTGGGGTGGGGGTGGAGTCCACAAAGCCTGTATGGAATTAACTTTAGTACATCCTTTTCCCCCTAACAATGTTACAAATATTTAATAGAGTCAGACATCGTAAGTGCTCATCTTTATTTTACAAAGTGGACAAACGAATTTAACCACCACTGTGGCTAGAAAACTTATACATTGTATGATTTGAGTCATTAAACTCAGCTGAGATTTGCTTTATGACCAAGTACATGGTCAATTTTTGTAAATATCCCATGAATACTTGTTAAGAGTATATTCTACAGTATTTGGGCCCAGTTTATTTTGTTCAAATTTATATCTCTACTGGTTTTATTTTTGGTCTGCTTGTTCTGACAGCTACTTTCTGAGGTGTGTTTAAATCCACTATGATTTGGATTTGATTTGTCAATTTCTTGTAGTTATGTCATTTTTACTTTATATAGTTGGAGACCATGTTACTAGATGTGAAAAATTAAAAAAATTATAATTGTTATGTTTTCTCCTGAACAATCCTTTTCTCATTATGTCCCTCCTTATCGCTGATGTTCTTTCTTCCTTGAAAGTCTATTTTATCTGCTAATACAACTATACCAGCTATGGGCCTCCTTGGTGGCGCAAGGGGTTAAGCATGGTACTGTGAAGCTGTCCATCACCAACCTCTGCAGCGTGAGTTCAATCCCCAGCCGGCCAGGGAGCAACCCACATGGCGCAGCCGACCTCTCCTGCCTCTCCCCTCAGTATTTCAGTCAGTCTGCCTGTTCTGTTCCCTGCTCTGTCTCTGGTGAACCCACTCACCACCCCCACACCTCTGGCCTATACCCCAGTTCTTGTATGCATACATAAATAAATCTTTTTTAAAATTTTATTTATTTATTTATTTACTTACTTACTTACTTACTTACTTACTTATACATACAAGCACTGGGTACAGTCAGAAGCACAGGAGGGTGAGAGAATTCACCAGAGTCAGAGCGAAGAGCAGAACAGTCAGACCGACGAAATACACTGCTGAGGGGAGCAGCGGGTGTGGCAGGAGAGGTCTGCATGCCATGTGGGACCCTCGCAGGCAGTTGGGGATAGAACCGGCACTGCAGATGCTGCGGGCAGCTTCTCAGCCCAGCGTTCAACCACTGCGCCACCAGGGGAGGCCCCATAAATAAATCTTAAAAAAAAAAAAAAAGACCAACTATACTAGCTACATTGTGGTTAGTGTTTACGTGGGAGTAATAGACTGTCTCTTGAAATTTCATATTAACCAAAGAAACAAACAGTAAGCACAGTTGGATGTGAGAAGTATGCAATAGAAAAGCATAATTTTAAAATTAAGAGAAAATATAACGGCCACCCTGGTGGCTCAAGGGGTTAAGATGCAACCTATGAAGCTATCCGCAGCCACTGCAGCATGAGTTCGATCCCAGCCAGGGAGCTACTCACATGGTGCTGCAGACTCTTCTGACTCCCTCGCTGCTCCCCTTAGCAGTGTATTTCAGTCAGTTCACCTGTTCTGTTCCTCACTCCGTCTCTGGTGAATCCTTTCACTCCCCACGCCTCTGGCCTGTACCCCAGTTCTTGTATGCATAAATAAATAAATCTTAAAAAAAGGAGAAAATACAAAACTTGTGGTCAGAGACTAAAGAGAGTATGAATCCAAAAGTTGAGAGACCTCAGAAACCACACTTGATAGTATTTTCCAATGGGAAATCCTTCCAGTTCTCTATAGAGTTAAAAATTTTTGTTTAAATTTATGCATAGGGCCTCCCCGGTGGCGCAGCAGTTGAGCGCTGGGTTGCGAAGCTGCCCGCAGCCTCTGCGGCGCCGGTTCGATCCCCGGGTGCTCCCCGGCCACCAGAGGAGGGTCCCACATGGCGCGCAGACCTCTCCTGCCGCCCGCTGCTCCCCTCAGCAGTGTACTTCGGTCCTTCTGCCTGCTCTGCTCCCTGCTCTGGCTCTGGTGAATTCTCTCACCCTCCCGTGCTTCTGACTGTACCCAGTGCATGTATAAACAGAACAAACAAACAAACAAACAAAGAAATAAATAAAACATGCCCCCCTCCAAAAAAAAATAAATAAATTTATGCATACAAGAACTGGGGTAGAGGCCAGAGGTCCTGGGGGTGAGAGGATTCACCAGAGATGGAGTGGGGAACAGAACAGGCAGACTGACTGAAATACACTGCTGAGGGGAGCAGCAGGTGAGTCAGGAAAGGTCTGTTACACCTGCCATGTGGGTTAGCTCCCTGACCAGAGATCGAACTCAGTATTGCAGAGGCTGTGGACAGCATCATAGGTTGTGTCTTAACCCCTTGAGCCACCAGGGAGGGCCACCTTAAAATCTTCCTCAAAGTCCCTCATCTTAAAGCTTCTCCTTACAATCACAGCCCACAGTGCTTGGTTCCCTCTGTTCCTCTTTTTTCTGGTACATAACTTGGCATATACTTCTTTCTCTTCAAGGCTTTAAATTCCTTTGAGGGTAAAGAGTAGAGCTTTGTACGTGGGCAATATAGTGTAGTAATACTATAGTAATATGAAGTTTCTCATTGGATATATATTGTCTCGTTTCCTGTATTAGTCCTGGAAGTAGGCTGTAAGCCATGTGAAGCCAGGGACTGTGGTTTATATTTATTTGTATTCCCCTACAGCTCCCACCAGGTGCTTTATAACTGCTTTAAGTTGGGTGAAACCAGGTGGACCTCCCTGGTGGTGCAAGGGGTTAAGACGCAGCACTATGAAGCTATTGGCAGCCACTGCAGCAGGTGTTCGATCCCTTGCCAGGGAGGTGACCCACATGTCGCAGCAAACCCCTCCTGACTGGCCCACTGCTCCCCTCAGCAGTGTATTTCAGTCAATCTGCCTGTTCTGTTCCCTGCTCTGTCTCTGGTGAATCCTCTCACCCCCCACACCCCCCAGAAGTGGACCTTTGACCCAAGAGATGTAGACAAAGGAATAAGAACAAAGGTGAAAGCAAAAAGTCGAAGAATACCTCTGTTTTTGGGAAAAAGTGGAATTTTTACTTGTAATAAGTTAATGTTCAGGAAGTTTTCCCTACAAGCAACCTTAAGTCAGTTAAAATTAAATCACTAGAAAACAGACTCTAGAAATAGTAAAGCTGTGGAGGATGAGTTTCGGTTAAACATTGATGTAACAAAAAACAATGTTATAAACCAATGTTACTTCAATAAAAAATAATGTAACGACATAAATATTGACAGACAGGTTGAGTATA
Organism: Talpa occidentalis; assembly: GCF_014898055.3. Lineage (NCBI taxonomy): Eukaryota > Metazoa > Chordata > Mammalia > Eulipotyphla > Talpidae > Talpa > Talpa occidentalis. The sequence goes on from NW_023601212.1 coordinate 69,407,526, forward strand.
GAGACAGTCTAAAGAAAAGGGGCTTAGTCAGCACCCAGCTATTACAGTGAGAAGATAAGTATTGATAATTCTGAAAGGGAGGAGATCTCCCTGGGTTATGCAAGAGGTTAAGTCTCAGCACTATGAAGCTATCAGCGGCCACTGCAGCAGGAGTTCAATCCCCCTGAGAGGAAGATGACCCACATGGCACAGCAGACCTCTCCTGTCTCGCTGGCTGCTCCCCTCAGCAGTGTATTTCAGTAGATCCCCCAGTCTTGCTTCCCACTGTTTCTGGTGAATCCTCTCTCTACCCCCCAACCCCACAGGCCTCTGGCCTGCACCCCAGTTCTTGTATGCATAAATACATCTTAAAAAGAAAATTCTGAGAGTTCTGCTGGCAGATCAAAAGTGTGTAAAGAACACTCAGTCACTCAGTAATATTTATAGAGTATCAGTCGTCATAGTTTCTATGATCTGGGTGTGTTTGGTCTACGCATGTTTACAGTTCTTGAGATAATGTGAGATAATGAAATTCCCTCCACCCTTTTTTTTTTTTCCTTCAGGATTTATTTATTTATGCAAGCACTGGGGTACAGGCCAGAGGCGCGGGAGGGTGAGGGGATTCACCAGTGACAGAGTAGGGAGCAGTACAGATAGACGGACTGAAACACACTGCTGAGCGCATCAGCGGGCGAGACAGGAGAGGTCTGCCATGCCGAGTGGGAATCTCTCTGGCCGGCCGGCCGGGAATCAAACCGGTGCTGCAGAGGCTGCGGACAGCTTCACAGCGCTGCGCTCAACCCGCTGCGCCACCGGGGAGGCCCGAAACTCCCACTATGAGGTGAACGCTCTCTTCTCCCTTTCTCTTCCCTCTCTCCTCGCTGGGCTACCCAAGCCCCGGAATGCTAAGGAGCTGACAGAGGAACACAATTTGGGGCTCTATAAAGGTATCATGCCTCGTTTCTCCTGGCCCTCCCCTCACCCCCCGCATATTGTGTGTTTTTCACTTATCAAAGGTGGGACCAAGTTTCTGAGGTCCCCAACAATTTACACGCCAACAACAAAGCGTGGGCTCTTCCGTGGTTCTCCATGGAGCCCAATTCGGAACTCGGCCAGGCGGAGTCCTCACCGCCGGAACGCCGCCCAACCCGCCGTCCTCACCTGCGGGAGGTGCGCGGTCACCTCCTGACCGACAGTCCCCTCAGCCAATCAGACGCGGCTGGGCTTGGACGGCCCAATCCCCCGGGATAGCGAGTCGCGGGTCGCGTCGCACCTGGCGGCGGTGAGTCACTCGGCGGAGCGGCGTGCCCCTCCGCCAATCGGGTTGCGCAGGGGCGGGGCGCCGGCCTATGGGGCGAGGGGGCGGGACTTCAGGGCCCCACCTGGCGGCCGAGCGCAGAGCGGGCGCTGCTGTGGGCGAAGCGCGGTGTGCGGGGCTCCGCGGCGCTGTTCTTCGTGGTGCTGATCGCTATGGGGTCTGAGACGAGGCCAGGGAGGACGCAGTGGCTGCTCTTCACGTTGGTGATCCTGTGTAAGTTACCCGAGCTCGGAAGGAGTCGGTGGGTCGGTCGTAAGGTAGAAGAGGGCGCTCCCCACGCCCTTTGCCGCAGGAGGGAGGAGTTCCGAAACCCGCCGGTTTTCTTCTCCGCGTCTTTTGAACTGGCCCCGGTCCTCTCGACAGACTCCCCTTCTCCCTGGGCAGAGGGTGGCTCTCCTCCCCCACACCGGTGAGCTGTGATCGCACTCGGTACACCCACCCGGAGCCAGTGCCCCCTCCGCAGCTCCCCTCAAATAACGGGGAGGGCCATGGGCGCAGCGCCCACATGCCTCCAGCCAGCGATCCCCCGCCACACGCACCTGGGGAGGGCCACCTTGCCGCTCGCTCACCCAGCAACCCCAGAGAAGCCGGGATCCTCTCACCCCCCACCCCCGCTTCCCTTGGCCCTTGACCGCCCTGTTCCCGAAGGGTCTTCAGAGAAAACCTAGCGGAGGTGGGTGGACGGAAGTCTCTTTTCCTGGCTGTTGCTGAAGCGGACTTTTTAGCCCTCCTGGATCTTTGGGTGGTGGTTGCTCTGGAGAAGGTCGGTGCAAAGTTGGAAGAGGAAATCTGAAGTGCCTTAGAGCATATCATTCAAAGTTCCTCTCCAGAAGAACTACCCCAAGAGTCCATAACAAATGTTGTTGACTGAGCAGCCATTCCTCAGGGAGCACCTATCTGTTGGTTGGCTGGATCTTGCTCAGAGCCCTAACTCTGCCCTCCCCCTGGCCGCCTAGAGTTTTTGTTTCCTTTGTAAACTCCCTTTCCGGTGGAACAATGAGGCTCACTTGCCGGGACTTGCCTCTTTCTATGGATATAGTCAACCTGTGTCAGCACCTACAAGTGTGTCTGTCTGATTCCTGAGTGTCTGTGTGTGTCCTTCTGTGGAAAACAGTCAGTGAGTGTTCTGTAGGAATCTGTTTTCAATTCGAAGCTCATGTTTTAGGAAGTTTAAAAGAAATGAGTGATGAAAACTAGTTATCGGTGATCATAAAGCAATTCATTTTGCTTGATTTTGAAGGGTGGAAATAGATTCCCCTGCCTTACACAGGTGCCTTGACCTTTCATTTTCTCTCTTATCACAAAAACATAAACCCTTGGGATGGGCTAGACCAAAGGCAACTCCAGTTCTCATTGTACTGAACAGATAAGGAAACAGGTCCAAAGAGGGGAAATGACTTTTCCAGATTGACAAAAGAACCTGAGGGTGGAGTCTCCTGACTCCCTTCTCCTTCCACTCCTGGGTGCAGAATCCCAGTCTCCATGATGGCAAACATCGGTTAGGGCTACTGTTCCAGAATCTGCTATCTTATTACCTTTTTCAGTCTTTCTTTCCCACTAGAATCTTTCTTCTCTCACCTACCTCTTCCTTTCATTCTACTCTTCTGTGGTGTCTCTTTTCTTCTCCAACTTCCATTATTTCCCCACTCTCATCTATTCACTTCTGACTGAATCTTAGAGCTACTGCTAATGCTCATTTTTTTTTTGGGTTCTGTTTGGTGGTCAGTACTAAAGACTTTGCCAATGAAATACTGTTCTATGGTCTAGTACATTCCTCCCCTCTCCCTCTCATCCCCTAACCCTAGAAGGTTCTTTTTCTATGTCAGTGACTGGTTTTGTGACCATGTTTATCAGACTTAGAAGCTTTCTGGAAGCTGTGCCTGTCTCCCCTTCCTTTTCTCTCTCCCTAGTTTTTGATATTATTTGTGAAAATTGCACGAGACTTCCTACTTGCACTGAAAGAACTGTGATTGTGCCTTGCTGAGCATGGGAATGGCAATGGATGTCAGGGACCTAAGCAGCTTAGGAGCTTGGGAGGAGCCTGAAATGCTGCTATATTAGCTCGACAGGACCATGCATCTTGGGAAGTATCATGTGCAGGGGGTGGAGAAGCTGACCTTGTTACATTTAAATTGGCCTAGACTTGGGGTGGGGGAAGCGATTTGATTATGAAATGAGGATGACAATAGGAGCCTGGCCACCCCACCTGGTTCCAGCTTGACTCTGCTTTATTGTGTCTTAGGCTTGTAGTTCAGTCTTTTCATCTGTAAAACAGGAGTAATAATACTTGTCCTAACCTTGTCCTGAGCATCAACCTGGATAATAGCTACATTACATAGACACAAAGGGATTATTATTGGGCAGCTATTACCCCTTTGGGTTTTGTTAGGATGAAAAAATGCTGTCCCTAGTTGAGTAGGTCAAAGGAAGCCGGGAGAGACTCTGCTAGATCCCAAATGGCAAGAGTGAAAAAGTAGGGTGTCCTTTTTGGGCATCTAGTCTGTCCCCTGCCTCTGGAATGTCAGAAGCATATATACAAGATGCCCAAGTGGTGCTTATTGTGGATGTTGCCATCAGGGAGGAAGAAGAAGGGGCAAGATAGAATTGACAGATCAAGCAAAGACCCAGCCCCAGCCTGGGGAACCTAGTGGAAGAAGCTCTGAGCCTACTGGGACAAGGATGGGAGACTAAACCCTGGGAGAACTGTGTTTGGCAAAAGCTAAACTGGTGACAGAGAATGCCAGTTTTTTCCTCCCCATCTGGCGAGAGCCTACCTACAGTTAGCAAATTTTCCAGCTCTCTGCCAGCTGAGGAGGGGCAGGTCTGCTTGGCAGGTGGTGAGTGAATAAGATGACATTGGTGTAACCACAGGAAGAAAGAGGAACCTGAGCTCCCTACCCCCAACTCAAGCATCCTGACTTCATCATGGTGATCCAGGAAGGAGGACACTGAATCTGGGAGCCTCCAGGTCCTGGTGTAACCTGTTCAAGCTCTTCTCACTTTGCTGTTCAGGGTTAGACTTACTCAAAACTGTAGCCTGTGAATCCTGCTTACTTCTCTCTCCTGCATCCCCTCCCCACCCCTCCCCCTGGAATTTACTCCCAGGAAGGAATTGTTCCCTCGAAACTAGAGACCAGTGACTGACGTCTGCTGAAACTAGGAAGAGAGTGCTAGTGGAATTCCAGCACCTTAGTTTTTCTCTCCATTCAGAACTCTTATATTTGATGTTTCTCTTCAGTTTCTTTGTAATGGGGACGCGTCTTGATCTCCAGCCTCCTTTCAGTTTGGTGTAGAGCTGCTGCCATTTAACAAATAGTTTATTCATTTAAAGTAGGTTAATCCACAGGGCCTCCCTAGTGGCGCAAGGGGTTAAGCACAGCACTGTGAAGCTATCCACAGTCTCTGCAGCATCCCCGGCCTGTCAGGGAGCTACCCACATAGCTCAGCAGACCTCTTCTGTCTCACCCACTGCTCCCCTCAGCAGTGTATTTCAGTACATCCTTCTGTTCTGCTTTCCACTCTGTCTCTGGTGAAATCCTCTCACCCCCTCAACTCTGGCCTGTACCCCAGTTCTTGTATGCATAAATAAATCTTAATAGAGCTTGGGTTTTACACCTGCTAGCACTGAGGAGAGAATGTGGGGCTTTCTAACGACAGCTTCCTTTTCAGAAAGGGTCTGATGGCCACTCAAATGTAATTGTGGGAGAGGCTTTGCCCTTGTGAAGGGAGTGTGGGAAGCAGAGTGAGTGGACGCAGTGGGGGGTGGTTTCCAGGCATTGAAAACTCAGAGTTCATCTGCCTGTGACTCCCTGATAAGCAGAGTTTCTGTCCCAAGTCCGCCTGTTGTTTGTTTCGAAACATGGGGGTGGGACAGGAGGAAGCAGCTGGCTGGCAGGAAGTTTGATGCCAGCTCCTGGAGTGAGCCCTGGTCTGGGGGAGAAGGGCGGGTTAGGGGGGTGGGGGTGGGGGAGGGAGGAGCCTAGCAGGTAGAACTGGAAATTCTGCTGCGGGCAGGAGGCAGCTCAGAGTGAGCACTCTCTCTCGCTGCCATTACCACTTTCGGCTCAAGGCTGTGCCAGGTGACCTACGTCTCTGGAAGTGCAGCCAAGGGTGGCTGATTAGACCTAGCCCCGCCTGCTGGGTTCACAAAACCCTTGCCCACGCATTCCTTATCTGGCCCTCCTTAACCTCCAGGAGTGAGTCAGTCTGCAGAGAGTGGTGGAGGGAAGGGCAATCTGGATGCAAGTCCTAGGTCCAGGTTCTCATTGTATTGCAATGTCAAATTTATTTGTTAACCCAGTTGACGTTGGTGTTTATTATGTACTGAGCTCTGTGCTGGAGATTTAGAGGTAAAAAATAATACCAGCTTTGAGGGGGCCAGAGGTACTGGTAACACTTAGCTTACATTAGGTAAACCCAGCAAGCTGTCATGGTTGCTGGTGGCTTTTGGAGGCTTGCTCTCATCCTCCCTTAAAGCTGGAGGTTCCTATGAGACTCATATGCCTAGAAAGGAAGTTGGGTGAATATGTAGAGAAACCCAGAGAGCTTCCCTCCTTTTCCTTCCTTAAAAAAAAAAAAAAAAAGAATTCAAACAAACTAATGGCATGAAAGCAGCTTTTGGAAAATTCCAATAATTAACAGGATGCATAGGGAAAACAAAGTTTTCTTTCTTTCTTTTTTTTTTAAGATTTATTTATTTATTTATACAAGCACTGGGTACAGTCAGAAGCGCGGGAGGGCGAGCAAATTCACCAGAGCCAGAGCGGGGAGCAAAGTACACTGCTGAGGGGAGCAGCAGGCTGCAGCAGGAGAGGTCTGCGCTCCCCTCCTCCGGTTGCCAGGGAGCAGCCGGAATCGAACCGGCATCGAACCGGCGGGCCGCGGGCAGCGCTCAACGGCTGCTCCACGGGGGAGGCCACAAAGTTTTCTTTAGAAAAGCAGTAGAAAGAAGAAGCTGTTGTAGGTTTGATCTGATAGAAGGAGTGGTTGGTGGTGGGTTCTGTTTTGTGTCTGGAGGTCTCCACCCTCTGATCACCTTCTCATCTCAATTGCTTCTTTTTTTAAAAAGATTTATTATTTTATGCATACAAGAACTGGGGTGTAAGCCAGAAGTGTGGGAGGTGAGAGAATTCATCAGAGACAGAGTAGGGAGCAGAACAGACAGATGTACTGAAATACACTGCTGAGGGGAGCAGCGCATGAGATAGGAGAGGTCTGCTGTGCCATGAGGGTTAGCTCCCTGGCTGTGATAGAACTCATGCCAATAGAACTCATGCTGCAGCAGCTAGTGACAGCTTGATAGCCCTGAAACTTTAACTCCTGCACCACCAGGGAGGCCCACATCTCAATTGCTTCTCCTGGCAAAACTGTGCTGAGGAGGATAAGAACTAATCCTGGTTTCTCTGTTCCCAGGAACTAGATAAATAGCAACTAAGTAAAACATAGAGCATCAAAGTACAAAATGTCATCAAAGTACAAAATGTTTTGGGAGCATAGAGAAGAGAGTTACTTTTTTAAAAGATAATTTTCTTTTATTAAGTGATACATGCTCAATGTAGGAAAATAGGAAAACCCAGAAGAACATTAAGAAAATAAATCATGGGCCTCCCTGGTGGCGCAGGCAGTTGAGCGCAGCGCTGTGAAGCTTTCCACAGCCTCTGCAGTGCTGGGCCGGCAGCAGAGTTGCCCACATGGCGAGGCAGACCTCTCCTGTCTCTCTCCTGTCTCGCCCACTGCTCCCCTCAGCAGTGTATTTCATCAGTCTGCCTGTTCTGTTCCCCGCTCTGTCTCTGGTGAATCCTCTCACCCTCCTGCGCATCTGGCCTGTACCCCAGTTCTTGTATAAATAAATAAATCTTAAAAAAAAAGAGAATCATATTTAATCCTATTGTCTAGAGAAAAACACTACTGCTGGCATTTCATTCCAGTCTTTTCCACTGAATAAATGTAATTCTATTTTAAGTAAAAGACACCTTAAATATAATCTTTTTAAATGTTTATTTATTCATGCATACAAGAACTGGGGTGCAGGCCAGAGGTGGGAGGGGGTGAGAGGATTCACCAGAGACAGAGTGGGGAACAGAACAGGCAGACTGACTGAAATACACTGCTGAGGGGAGCAGCAGGCGAGACAGGAGAGGTCTGCTGCACCATGTGGATCAGCTCTGAGACTTAACCCCTAGGCCATCAAGGAGACCCCAAAACTGGTTGTTTTTATGTTGTCAAATTAATCACCATTTTGTTGTCTCTGGGTTTTGTGTCAGAGTTAACTGAGCTAACACCTATTCATGGAGGTTCAGATGAATTCACTCATGTCTTTTTTAGTACCTTTATGGTTTCACATTTTTCATTTGGATCTCTAATCCATTTGGAATTCTTTTTTTTTTTTTAAAGAATTATTTATTTATTTATTTATGCATGCAAGCAAGCACTGGGTACAGTCAGAAGCGCGGGAGGGTAAAAGAATTCACCAGAGCCAGAACGGGGAACAGAACAGATACACTGCTGAGGGGAGCAGTGGGCGTGGCAGGAGAGGTCTGCGTGCCATGTGGGACCCTCGCGCCTGCAGTGGGGATCGAACTGGCGCTACTGGCGCTACGCTGTGGACAGCTTCGCAGCCCAGCGCTCAACCGCTGCACCATCAGGGGAGGCCTTGAAATTCATTCTTGTGTGTGGAATGAGGTATGGTTCTAATTTTATCTTATTCAAAATAGTTACCTAGTTGTTTCAACACCATTATTAAAAAGATATCTTTGCTCTAGTAATTTGAGATGCTATCTCTCACTTTTGACATTTATTTAATCATTCTTTGCTTCCTGGTATGACACTATTTGGAAATTTCCTGTTAGTATTTTTTAAATCATCCATTCCCCCCCCCCCTTTCTTTTTGCCTCTCCTTTCTGGCTTTCTTTTATTTTTCTTTGCTTTTGTGATCTGTCTGATTTTCCCCATCCTCCTCCTCCTCCTATTTTATTCTCCTTCCTCACTTTTCTCTAAATTAAAATGTTTATACATACTTGCAAATTATGGTAATGTAGAACACGGAAAGAAAAAGTTACCTCATCTCATTTCAGATTATACATATGGTCAAGTGTTTGGAGTCTAAGAGGTTTTTGTTTTCATGCTTATACTCAGGTTATTTTTATATTTGGGCATAGTCCTATGCCAGTATAAATTGGTCAACCTTGACCTTTGGAAAGGCAATATGTACATTTTACATAGTTGCCTGATGTATCATGACCTGGAGCTGGATTACCTGGGTTACAATCCTAGCTCTGCTACTTACTAGCTCTGTGACCTTGAGCAAATTGCTCAATTTCTGTGCTCCACTTAACTCTTGTAAGATGGGACCAAAAATATTTATCTCAGCATTACAAGGACTAGATGAATTAAATCTTTAAAGGACTGAGAAGAGTGCCTGGCACATATATGTTAACTGTCACTATTTTATACAGCAGTTTTCTTGGTTATGTTCCGTTACTGGGGATTCACCCTGATGCCCCCTGCTGATGCCTCTCTTAGGCTGTTGTATTAGTCAGCCAAGGCTGCCATAACAAATGCCACTGTGTGGCTAAAACTATAGTCTAGCCCTCACTTCCAGAAGATAGATTCCTGGAAGCTGCAACTGTGTGTGTGTGTTTTAATGCATACAAGAGCTGGGGTGTAGGCTAGAGGTGTGGGGTGGGTGAGGGTAAGAGGATTCACCAGAGACAGAGTGGGGAGCAGAACAGGTGGATCTACTGAAATACACTGCTAAAGGGAGCAGTGGGCAAGGCAGGAGAGGTCTGCTGTGCCATATGTGGGTTACCTCCCTGGCCATGGTTGGGATAGCACTGAGACTTTAACCCCTGCACCACCAGGGAGGCCCAAAGCTGCAACTTTGAATGAAACAACCTATAACAAATCCAATTTGACCATAGGCTAATTAATATAAATAAGAGTTAAGTTCCCATAGCATATTTCTGGTCACAAAAACATCCTAAACTTCTAAATAAAGACTCCAAACACTCCTGATAATTCAATGATCATTTGTCTTCATTCATCCACTTTTCAATCCCCTTTTTCCAGTTCAAGGTCTTGGGTGGCCAGGGCGTGGCCTGGCAGCTCTAGGTCAATTTAACTTAATATCTTCAAAGATTGTGTCACCAGGGCCTCCCTGGTGGTGCAGGGGATTAAGTGTCAGCACTATGAAGCTATCCGCAGCCACTGTAGCATGAGTTCGATCCCTGGCCAGGGAGCTGACCCACATGGCACAGTAGACCTCTCCTGTCTTGCCTGCTGCTCCCCTTAGCAGTGTATTTCAGTCAATCTGCCTGTTCTGCTCCCGACTCTGTCTCTGGTGAATCCTCTCACCCCCAGCACCTCTGGCCTACACCCCAGTTCTTGTATGCACGAATAAATAAATATTTTAAAAATAAATAAAAATAAAGATTCTGTCACCAGATACAGTCACATTCTGAGAGACTGTGGTTTGGGAGCTCAGCATACAGATTTTGAGGGAACACAATTTAGCCCATAACAACTACAATCCATTTTGGAGATCACCTCTGCAAAAAGAGCAATGTTCTGGCCTTGGGCTTCCTCCCCAGTGACTTGTGTTACAAGAAGCTTTTTGGTTGCTCTTGTGGTCATGAAGACAATGGGGTGATTTACATGGAAATACAGCATTCTCCAACTTTTGCTGCATTAGAAGACTTCCTTATGCTTCTACTTAATTTATCTATCCTTGTGCTTCTCCCTTATTTGTCTATGCACACTTCCCATAGATGCATGAAACCAGTCTGCCATTGTGTGTGCAGACACACAAGACATTGCAACCCAGGTGCAGAAACCAGTCCTTTTAGCAAAAGGACAGGTGGAAATTTTCCGTGTGTGAAGAATTTTAATTCTGTGTTAAAACAATGAAGCAAATGTAAAAGGCCTTTATTTTTAAGTTATGAAGCTGAAGAATTAAAAAAAAAATACAAACCCTTTGCTCTTATTAAAATCTAGGGTAGTCTTTGGCGCCTGTTCTTTTTCCTTTGCATGTACTCCATCTGCCACTTTGAAAAATGGGCTTATCTTTGTGTGTGTGTGGGGGTGGGACCCTCGCTCGGAGCTGCAGAGGCTGTGGGCAGCCTCGCAGCCAAGTGCTAAACCTCTGCACCACCAGGGGAGGCCCAAATGGGCTTATCTTTGTAGATAAACCTTAACAAATAGATGTTACAGCGAATGGTCAGCTGTGACCTAATTTAAGGGTCTGTTGTCAATCTGTACCAGGCATTTTGCTAAGTGCTGAGTGCTCATAATAACAGCAGGCATTCCCTGCTCCCAGGAGGTTTACTGTCTAGTAGAGGAATGCACGTACACAGATGATGTCATCGTAATGGGAAAGTGCGTTGATAGTGTTTTGCAGGGGTTCTTCTGTCTGAGAAAGGACTTAAGCTGGGTTAGTTGAGGACTAGGGGTGGGGTAGGTCATTTCTCAGAACAGACCACAGACAAATAGCTTCTGACCTGATGGAAAAAGAGGGGAAAGGTTGCTCCACTAGGCCTCCCTGGTGGTGCAGTGAGTTAAATCACAGCACTATGAAGCTATCCCAGGCCAGGGAGGAGTTGGATCCCAGGCCAGGAAGCTAATCCACATGGCACAGCAGACCTCTCCTGTCTCTCCTGCTGCTCCCCTCAGCAGTTTATTTCTTTAGATGATTGTTGTGCTCCCCACTCTGTCTCTGGTGAATCCTCTCACCACTCCCAACACCTCTGGCCTGTATCCCAGCTATTGTTTGCATAAATAAATCTTAAAAAAAAAAAAGTATTGTGAGCAAGGGCAGCGATTATGAAAACAGCTGCCTTTGCTGGGAATTATAAGTAGTTTTGTATGCCCAGAGGGTAAATTACAGCACCTATAGAAGGCGATGAATATGATAAGCTTAAAACAAGGTCAGTAGTACAGGAACTTTTTCACTTGCTGAAGAATTTAAATTTTATCTTAAAGGTGATGGAATCAATGAAGGCTTGAAGCGGATGTCAGATTTGTATGTTTAGGAAGGCTCTATATTATCATGTTGCATCACCTCTGGAATTGGACTGCCTCAACTTGAATCCACACCTCCATAACTGCTGTGGGCCTCAGTTTCCCCATGTAGAAAATAGAGGTGATAATAACACCCACTCTCCCAAAGTTGTAGAGATTAAATGATTGTTTATGTGATGTGTTTACAGCAGGCAGTGCCTACCTTACAGTAAGTGCTCAATAAATGTAACTCGTACTCCTGCAGTGGCAGGGAGGATAGGTTTGAATGGGTCATGATTAAATGAGGCAGACAGACCAATTGCAGTTCTTTGGGTGATGATGGTTTTACAAAATGGCAATGGGTATGTACAGGAGGGACCTAATTTGAAGGATTGGGAACTGATTTATCATGTTAGGTGTTTTTTTTTTGTTTGTTTGTTTTTAAGATTTATGTATTGGGCCTCCCTGGTGGCGCAGTGAGTTGAACGCAGAGCTGTGAAACTGTCTGCAGCCTTTGTAGGACAGGTTCAATTCCCAGCCAGTCAGGGAACTCCCCTCATGGCATCGCAGACCTCTCCTGTCTCACCAGCTACTCCCTGCAGTAGTGTTTTCAATGCATACAAGAACTAGGGTACAGGCCAGAAGTGCGGGGGGGTAAGGAGATTCACCAAAGACAGAGTGGGGAACAGAATAGGCAGATCTACTGAAGTACACTGCTGAAGGGAGCAGTGGGTGAGACAGGTGAGGTCTGCTGTGCCATGTGGGTAGCTCCCTGCCTGGGGATTGAACTTGTGCTGCAGTGGTTGAGTATAGTTTCATAGTGCTGAGACTTAACCCCTTGTGCCATCAGGGAGGCCCCTCATGCTAGGTGTTTGATTAGAGTGAAAGAAGCAGTGATGGCTTAAGTGCCAAGAAAGTGGGGATGCTACCAACCTGGAGAGGGGCAGGAAAGAAGAGCGAGGCTGAAGATGTCACCAAGCACTGTGAGATGCCAGGAAGGGTGTGAGGTCCAGGTGTAGATGTGATAAGTGTGCAGATCAGGTGAGAGGTGGTGCTAGAGCTGGCTGTGGGTGAATTTGGGGCTATTTGAAATTTCCTGGAGAGAATGTGGAGAGGAAAAAAAGGCCAAAAAATGCTGGGATGGACAGAGGAAGCACTGTTCAAACAGGGGACTAAGACAGAACCCTGAAGTAGACAGCGGGATTATCTGCTGAGGAGGTAGGGGGGTGACCAGTGGGGTCACATGTCTTACAAAGACCACAGTAGGTAACTGAAAAAGCAAAATACTGGACATCCTTACTTCCTTCCTTTTTTTTTTTTTTTAAAGATTTATTTATTTATGCATACAGTACTGGGGTACAGGCCAGAGGTGTGGGGGGTGAGAGGATTCACCAGAGACAGAGCGGGGAACAGAATAGGCAGACTGACTGAAATACACTGCTGAGGGGAGCAGCGGATGAGATAGGAGAGGTCTGCTGCGCCATGTGGGTAGCTCCCTGGCCAGGGATTGAACTTGTGCTGCAGTGGCCACAGATAGCGTCATAGTGCTGCATCTTAACCCCTTGCACCACCAGGGAGGCCCCTTTTTAAAAATTTTTTTTAAGATCTATCTATCTATTTATTTATTTATTTGTTAAAGAATTGGTGTGTAGCCAGAGGTGTGGGGAGTGAGAGGATTCATCAAAGACAGAGTGGGGAGTAGAACAGGAGGATCTGCTTAATACACTGCTGAGGGGACCAGTGAGTGAGGCAGGAGAGGTCTGTGGGTTAGCTCCCTGGCCTGGGAAGCTGTGGTAGCACTGAGACTTAACCCCTAGGCTTCTAGGGAGGCCCTAGTTTCAACTTTTTGAGGAGCCGCCATACTGTTTTACATAGAGGCTGTACCAATTTACATTCCTACCAATACTGTACCCGAATTTCCATGTCTACACACTCCTTCCAACCCTTGTTCTTTCTTGTCTTTTTAAAGATCACCATTCTGACAGGTATGAAATAGTAATCTCATTGTGATTTTGAGTGAGAGCTGTTTTAATATCAAGGCAAAAAGCAGATACATTGCAGTAGGTTCATGGTGAATGGATGTGGTGGACTGAAAATCGTGCATGTAGATAATATTAAGTTTGGAAGAAAGGGACCTCCATGGTGGCGCAAGGGGTTAGGTCTCAGCTCTAAGAAGCTATCTGCAGCCATTGCTGCATGAGTTCCATCCCCAGCCATCCAGAGAGCTACCCACATGGTAGAGCAGACCTCTCCTGTCTCTTCCGCTGCTCCCCTCAGCAGTGTATTTCAGTACATTCTCCTGTTCTGCTCCCTACTCTGTCTCTGGTGAATCCTCTCACCCCCCACACCTCTGGCCTGTACCCCAGTTCTTGTATGAATAAATAAAAAAATCTTAAAAAAAAAAAGTTTAGAAGAAAGAATAAAATAAAACAACACCAACAAAAACAAACAAAAAAAGAAGTTTGGAAGAGGAGAGAATCAATTTGTCCAACTAGATCAAGCTAGGTGTGCAAGAATTCAGTGGAGGGTTTCTGTTGCACAGTGGAGGGCCAGATACCTGTTGATATCCTTGACTAGTGGCTTTTCTTGTTGTGAACATTAAGTTAAGCATCACAGTGGAAAGGATGTTTTTTTTTTTCACAGCCGATTTGTTGTGTGAATCGCTAGGACATTATTTGTGTGTGTGCATGCCAAGGCTGCACACAGGTCCAAGGTTACATGCAAAAGGGGGTCTGTGATGAGGCCAGGGAAATACAAAATAGGGAAAGAAAGTGGGTGAGGAAACTGGATGTCCCAGTGTAGGTGCTTGTGTTTCAGAAAAGCTCTCAGTTCTCAGGTCTGTCCACGAAGGTTCTAGAGAGGAACTGGTCTTTCAAGGAAGCTACAATGACAGAGAAGAGTTTGGTGGGTGGGAGAATGTACTTTTCAGGCACTATTTATATTTGTTTATATGTCTTGTTGAAGAAAACTTATTTTTTTTTTAAGATTTACTTATGTATGCATACAAGACCTGGGGTACAGGCCAGATATGCAGGGAGTGAGAGGATTCACCAGAGACAGAGTGGGGAGCAGAACAAGTAGATTGACTGAAATACACTGCTGAGGGGAGCAGCTGGGAGTCAGGAGAGGTCTGCTGTACCATGTGGGTTTCTCCCTGGCTGTGGATCGAACTCATGCTGCAGAGGCTGCAATTGCTTCATTGTGCGGTGCTTAACCCCTTGCGCCACCAGGGAGGCCCATGATGAAGACTTTGAAGTCAGAAAAGAAGTGTGTACAAAAGGCCTATGGGCAGATGACAATTCAATGTAATACTTATTTGGTGCTTCCTGTTGGTCACTGTTGTAAACACTTTATTTGTATTTGCTTGTTTAACTCGTAACAACAGTGCTTTGATGTAGAAACTGTTATTATCCCCATTTTACAAACGGACAAACTGAGGCTCAGAGTGCCTAGTGGCTTGCCTGTGTTGCATGACCTTGTAAGTAAAAGTAACTAAGCTGGGATTTGGGTGCAGGGAGGCTGGTTGCAGGGCCTTGTTCAGGGCTGGGGAGAGGAGTGGCCTACATAGTTGATCATCCTGTGCTGACTTGAAGTGTGTGGTGCTGAGGCCTAGGCCTGACTGCAGTGGGGTCGACAGTCACAGTGGTGTTCGGAACTTGGGGTGAAGCCACAGGCAGGCAGACCTCTGCAGTCCCACATCAGAGAGCAGGGGGATTCCCTGAGGGAATGGCCTGTTCTTTAAACCAGAGAAAAGAAGCCGGCTAGGGAGTGGTGATCCTGATTGATGAAGGGGAGGGGAAGAGGCCTGTAGCTGATGGAGGATAAGAATAGAAAAACTGGAAAGGAGGTGCCACAAGATGGAGAAACTCACCTGGGAAACTTGCCGTGTGCCACTGAAACGGGAGCTCTGGTGAAAACTTTCCCAGAGTGAACTCAAGAACCTCGCACTTCAAACCTACTGACTCTAAAAAATGACATCATAGCCACCGGGTTTGTGAATATACGTGATGTCATGTGAATGTTTAGATCTGATGGCCAGGGAGGATTCAAAAATAAAAGAACTTTAAACTTTTAAACTCAAGTGATGCAAAAATAACCATCAAATTCATATGCTGTGATTTTTTTTTTTTCTTTTTTGCTGTGTGTGTGTCTCTCTGTTTCAAAAGCTGGTTTTTACTTTAATTAGAAGCTGTTCTTTATTTGGGTGGTGTCATAGATTGCGCTCTTAGGAAGCTGACTCTGAAATATCAATTACTGTACCAAGACATTTATTAGGGAGTGTTCTTGGGATCCACACCTGGAGAGGAGGGGAGCAGATGTGGGCCGAGGGGAAGGTGAGTTGCACAGTAGTCACAGCTTGGCCTAATTTTGCTCCATAGGGAGCTGTGGGGCCCAGTAGGCTTCATTGTTGAGTCCGAGTTGCTGGGGCTTTATTGCCTTGCTCCTCCTCCCACTGGGTACAGCTGTGCCTGTCCCTGGGAGGAGGGTGCCCCTGGAGGTAGGATGCCCTGGGTCTCATACCCCTGGGTGAGGGAGCAGTTTCCCCTCTGCTGGTGGCTAAGGGAGGGCTTTCTTCTGGCAGGTCTCCCAGCAACCTGGCCAACGGGAGTCCCTCATTCCTGAAGAGAGATCTGCTTCAAGCATCACAGTTGTAAAATTTTGAGAATCTTAAAAAAACAGAAGGCAAAAAGGGCCTCCCCTGGTGGCTCAGCGGTTGAGCAGTGGGCTGCGAGGCTGCCCGCAGCCTCTGCAGGGCCGGTTTGTTCCCTGGCCAACGGCAGAGGGTCCCACAGGGAAAAAAAAAAAAAAAAAAGGCAAACAAGCAAAAAATGAAGGCATCTCATTGATTAGCTTTCTTAATGAAAGTTGAGTAAGAAAGTCCTCAGTTTTCAGTTCAGTGAAAGTTGCTTAATTTAATGTCTGTGTCTGATATGACATTTGATTAAATGTATTAAAGTATAATGCCAAATGTACAGATACAGGGTAATAGTGTTAGAAATAATTTATAGGCAAAATGGGCCTGACTTTTATTTTTTAAAGGTTTTTTAAAAAGGTTTTAAAGGTATTGGTTTTTGCATAGAAGTGGGGTGTAGGCCAGAGGTGTGTGGGTGAAAGGATTCACCAGAGACAGTGTGGGGAGCAGTACAGGTGGATTTACTGAAATACACTGCTGAGGGGAGCAGTGGAGAGATAGGAGAGGTCAGTTAACTCAATTGTGGGTTATCTCCCTGGCTGGGGATGGCAGGAGCCATCACAGTGATAGTGCTTAGTCTTTTTTTTTTTTTTTAAATAGAGGCATGTTTTTATTTATTTATTTATTTGTTTGTTTGTTTGTTTTGTTTATACATGTACTGGGTACAGTCAGAAGCGCGGGAGGGTGAGAGAATTCACCATAGCCAGAGGGAGGAACAGAACAGGCAGACTGACGAAGTACACTGCTGAGGGGAGCAGCGGGCGGGCAGGAGAGGTCTGCGTGCCATGTGGAACCCTCGCCTGGCAGCCTGGGATAGAACTGGCGCTGCAGAGGCTGCGGGGAGCTTCACAGCCCAGCGCTCAACCACTGCACCACCAGGGGAGGCCCTGGATGACATTTTATTCCATAGTTGGCTTCTGGTAGCAAATGACTTTTTGGAGACAGCCCGATTTATAAAGACTCGTATACTAAGGAAAGAGGAGGCTTAGGGGTAATCATCTGAGTTCTGTCATCTCCTTGCTGTGAAATCTTTGGGGTCACTTAACCTTTTAGACACTTAATTTTCTCTTCTTTAAAATGGGGAAGATATTACTTATCCAGACTAATTCACAGTGTTATAAAAGTATTCTCTAAATGTTAATGCTAACCAGCAAACAACACCTAAAGGACTTTAGAAAACACCTAAAGTTCAGAATGCTTCATCTTTCAGATGAGACAGGTAGTCTCGAGACCATGTTCACTTTTGTGAGTATTAAATAAAGGAGAAATGTACTTGCCTTTACCTGAGGAAGACAGGACAAGCGTCAGGCATTCTCTGAGCTTGAGCCTTGAGTGCAGGTATATTAAGTGTCATGTTTGCAGAATCCACTGTCAGTGGGTTTTTCTAGGGATGTGTGGCCCCATGTTATTTATTTAGCCTTGCCTCTTCCCTCCACCCCCACATACCTTCTCTGATTTGGATGGATCACCTGAGCCAGGTCCTGGTCTTGACTTAGTACCAGCTGTGTGATCGTAGGTGTACTTCTCATAGGCTCAGTTCCTCATGGAAATTTTGGATAATAACACTTGTCCTGCTGACCTGTCATGCTTGTTTCAAGGATCAAATGATATAGTGGATGCAAGAACATGTTCAGAAGCCCTGAATGCCCTACAGATGTCAGGGATTATTATTATTATCTTCTGCATGGCTCCTCCCTCCCGCCCTTGCCTCCAGCTTTGTGGGCTTCCTGCCAGGATCGTCTTGACAAGTGGCTGCAGTGACCTGTTGAGAAGCTTTCTTGCTTTCTCCCAACCATGAAATGTCATTTGCGAAGCTACTCTGGTATTCAGAGGATTCTAATTAGATTATTTGGGAGGGAGAGAAGGCGAAATTAAAAATGAAATAAATTTCATTTGCAAGAATTATTTCCTTTCCATTGATGTGATAAAAGAATATTGGCTTGCAATTATAGCAAAATGCCTATTGGAAGCTATTCTCTTTGCGATACTGGTCAGAAGGTATGAGGAGAGCTGGTAGAGCTCAAGTCCCTTCACCTTAGGCTCTTAGCACAGAGAAGTGCTGGAGAGCAGCTTTGGATACCCGGTGAGCATGCTGCTCTGCCTTCTGCACCTATTTCTCTGATGTATCCTCTTCTCTTCCCAGGCTCCCCAGCACTGGGCAGGGGTAACGTGCACACCTCCAGTCCTAAAGTGGATGTTGCTGAGAATAAATGTGAGTTGGAAGGGGCCATGGGGGTGGAGGGTAGGGAGGCACAGACCCCCAGAAACCTGGATAACATCTCACCAAAACCACAGTGGGGCACTAGTTCCCCATTTTCTCCACTTGCTACTGTTCCTTCCTCCCTCACACTTTGATCCTGTCTGCAGCTGTCATGTTGTACTGCTCCTACTCGGGCTTTACCTCGCCCCGTGTAGAGTGGAAGTTTACCAACAGG
The DNA here is from genome assembly GCF_014898055.3 of Talpa occidentalis. Lineage (NCBI taxonomy): Eukaryota > Metazoa > Chordata > Mammalia > Eulipotyphla > Talpidae > Talpa > Talpa occidentalis. The sequence goes on from NW_023601212.1 coordinate 69,425,944, forward strand.
ACTGGCACCACTCTTGTCTGCCACGACAGTAAGATTACCGGTGAGTGAGTCTCTCCTTCCTAGTGGCCCGTTGTGGAAGGATGGGTTGTGTCTAGGTTGGGGAGGGGGAGGGCGGGGGATGGGTGTGCCCAGGGGCTCATATGCCCCAGCCTGCCCATCACCCTTCCTGGGGGGATACAGGACAGTCCCTGTGTCTTAGGTGTCACTGTCACCAGAGTGCCTCAGCTCTCCAGCTCACTCTGCCCCTGCTTCCTCTCTCCTTGACAGCTTCCTTTGAGGATCGAGTCAAACTCTCGGATTCTAACATCTACTTCAATTCTGTGACCCGGAGAGACAATGGGACATACACCTGTATGGTCACTGACCCCAGTGGCAACACCTATGGGGAGGTCAACATCTATCTCACTGTGCTTGGTACCTGTCACTTGTCTTTGTGTGGGCTTGGAATCTACCGCCTTTAAATCCTTAAAGGCTCTGTGATGTTTTGAAGCTGGTGGGTGGGTGGGATTCAGTGCCTCCAAGGAGAGGATGACCTTATTTGGAATGACCTAAGGGCATTAAGGGAGGGAGGCTAGAGCTGAATGGGATTTCCTCCTAGTCCATACATATTCCAGGCAGCCCTCCCTGGCTTGTCATCAGCGCCTTCTCTCCCTTCCCAGTGCCTCCATCCAAGCCAACAGTCAGTGTCCCCACATCGGCCACCATCGGGAGCCGGGCAGTGCTGATCTGCTCAGAGACTGATGGTTCCCCACCCTCCAAGTACTCCTGGTACAAGGATGGGGTGCAGATACCTTTAGAGCCCAAGAGCAACCGCGCTTTCAGCAACTCTTCCTATACCCTGAATGAACAGACAGGGGAGCTGGTATGGAAGGGGAATTGGGGAGAGGTGGGAGGGGCATGGTTATGGGTACCCTGAAGGTGGGGAGGAAGAACAAGCTATATTCATGGTAAACTTGGCATTGGGGTCAGGAGACAACAAAGATAGGAGCTTGGTTTTCTTCAAACAGAGCCAATTTGATTTGTTTTCAGATCTTTGATCCTGTGACGGCTGCTGATACTGGAGACTACTTTTGCCTGGCACAGAATGGGCAAGGGTCACCCATGAAGTCAGAGATCGTGCGCATGGAAGCTGGTGAGCGAGGGTGGCTCGGACCACCTGGGGAGGCGGGTAGAGGTCTGATTTCCATCCTGAATTTGGTGCTGTTCTCAGTGCCCGGATTGAGCATCCAGGTGCCTGACCTCTCGTCTATGTCTCACAGCGGAGTTGAATGTGGGGGGCATTGTGGCAGCTGTCCTGGTGACCCTCATTCTCCTTGGACTGTTGATCTTTGGTGTGTGGTTTGCCTACAGCCGAGGCTACTTTGACAGTAAGTTTTTGCCCTCACAGGCTCTCTGACTCCACCTTTGGGCAGGGTGGGGGTCCTGGTACTGTGCCGCATGTGCAGTGTGCCAGTCCTGTCTTCCTGCACCGTGTGATCTTCTAGCCTGCTCAGGTTATGGTCCTGTTTTTTCTCTTTCAGAAGCAAAGAAGGGGTGAGTGAGCACCGCCGTGGGCTCTTCCAGGTTGAGGACATGACGGACATGCTTGGAAGCTGAGCTGGGCCCAGGGGAAGGGGTTGGAGATGGAGGCAGCTAGCCCGGGAGGGAAGACAGCGGGTTTGCGGCCCTGCTTGCTGTGGCCCTGGGCCTGTCCTTTCTCACAGGGCCTACTGCCCCACCCACCCCACCCAACTTCTGGAAAGCTCTCAGTTCCAGCCTCTGAAGCTGGCAGGCAGAGGTACAGGTGAGGGCTGAGTACCTTGTCTTCTGGCTTGTCTGCAGGACCTCAAGTAAGAAGGTGATTTATAACCAGCCCACCACCCGCAGCGAGGTGAGTGTGCCTGTTCTGGGACCAATGGGGCAGGGGGTGCAGCTGGAGTGGGGGTTCTGGCCTGTGCTCTGTGTTGGAGGAGTTATCCGCTACCAGGCACTATAGAGAGGTGACTGGATGTTTTGTTTCCTCAGGGGGATTTCAAACAAACCTCCTCCTTCCTGGTGTGACCCTGGCCGGCTGTCTCCTGTCCTCTGCTTGCCTTACTTACTCAGGTGCTACCAGACTCTGGCCCCTGACTCTGTAGTTCACAGGATGCCTTACTTCTCACCCCCACAGGGACCTCTGTTATCTTAGTGAGGATGTGTTTTTAATACTGTTAACCCCTTCCTCTTTCACACCCTCCCTTACCTTCCCACCACTGCTGAGTGGCCTGGGACTTGTTTAAAGCTTTCGTTTCCCACCACCACAAGGGATCAGGCAACAGTCAACCAGTGATGCATGTTGTTTCCCTTCCAAGCAGATGGTGGGGGTGGTGGGCACTCACTCCCCACACCGGACGATAGTGGCCGTTGAATGGGAATCTCAAGCCCAGTTCCTTGGCTTTCCTCCTGTACTGAGGCTAGTCCCAGCTGTTCTAATGGGGATGGGCAGCTGGAGCAGCAAAAATGAGTGTTTGGGGGTGATGTCACGTCTCTTCGTTCACCGGAGCCCATCTTCTGACTTCCCATGGGAGTGCCATGAAGACCCTCTTGAACACAAGCAGACCAAACCCGACTGTGTTGGTAGCAAAGATGGGAGCTTTTGTTGAGAACATGCTGAGCTTTCAGGAGGCAAAGCTGTAAAGCGATATACCACTGATGCAAAGAACTGGAGCTGGTTCTCAAGCCATCACTCTTCCCTTGGCTGGAACAACTGGACAGATCCTTTTATGATGTCTATGGGGACCTGTGAGGTTGTCTTAGTTCTTTGATGAGCTCAAGTATGCATGACATGTGTGTGGGCATGCGCGCACCCGCGTTGTCTTAGCTCTGTGATGAAATCGAATGGGAGGAGGGCTTCTGAGTACTTTGATGAGATTGTGTGTGTGTGTGTGTGTGTGTATTTGTATATAGCCATTTGTTGCTGGAAATAAAAATCTGGTATGTCAAAGCTGCTTGTTGTAGGGAGTGGGGGTAGTGAGGTACCCTTGCTCCATTGTACAAACAGGTCCCCTAAAGCTCTGCTTCCCAGCTACCTGTGCTGTCCCCACCCTGTTCACTCCCTGGTTCCTGTGCAAGCACTGGACCACATTCCAGAACAATCTGAGACACGCCTTCCTTACTGGGAGTTGCCAGGGTGATGCTGCTGTGCTTTGGGGTTCTGCTTGGCCTCTTTAATTCCAGTGAGAGGAGAAAGTCCCCCCTCCTACCCCACTCCAACTAGGTGCATTAATGGGCTTCTCTAAGACCACAGGAAGACCCTCTCTAAGGCCTGTGGTAGGGGGATTCTCACATTTGAAAAACCACTTTAGTAGTAGGGTAGAATAGTGACTACACTTTATTTAGTGGGGTGGGTATTTGAGAAAATTTGAGCGCACAATTAAGGACAAGCAGGGTGGCCCATCATTGCTTTGCTCATTCCCATCTGGATGCTTCCTTGCCCTTAAGTTTCTATTTTCCTTCCACCACAATACCCTAGTCTATTTATTAACTAGCAAGAGGGCAAATTGGGGTCCTGATCTTGCTTCCAGTGGTGAGTATTAAAGCCATATTCTATTATCTGGAAATCCCTAGCAGAATTTCGGTTTCTTCTCTGTCAGAGATACAAAAGGAAAAACAAATCAAACCATCAATTAAGGGTCATGCATCAATTAAAAAAAAATAAAATTTCCAGATGGAAATGAAATCTAATTAGACAATAAAAGAAATTATAAAACGGTTCAGCAAGAATGAGATTTTTAAAGTATGTTTCAGTTCTGTGTCAGGGTTGGGAGAGGGTGGGAGGGGATGTGGAGGAAAGGCCATAGGAAGCAGATGAGTTGGCTCCTGTGGGTCTGAGGTGAATGGCTGCCCCCTCCCTGGGTCACTGTCTTGAGTGTGAGTCAGTTATAATCCGCCTTGGACTTTACATCTCCACTTGTAACAACTGGGTTGGGAGACACCCTGTCTGCTTTCATTTTAGAATGTTGAAACTAATTTTTGTAATAAATGTTTATTTTTCACATTGACTTTGTTTAAATCCTGAATTAAAAGAATTGGGACTTCCAGAGTGACTTGGACATTCAAAGTCTTCCTGATAGTTTTGTTGATGAAGAGGTAAGGGACAGGGCCTCCCTGGTGGCCTACGGGTTAAGTCTCAGTGCTACCACCACAGAGGCCTACTGAGAAGGCCTGAGTTTGATCCCTAGTCAGGGAGCTAACCCACATGGTGCAACAGACCTCTCCTATTACACCCACTGCTCCTCTTAGTAGTATGTTTCAGTAGATCTGCCTATTCTGCTCTCCACTCTGTCTCTAGTGAATCCTCTCAAACCACCCGCCTCCGCCGCACCTCTGGCCTACACCCTAGTTCTTATATGCAAAAATAGATAAATAAAATCTTTCAAAAAAAAAAAAAAGATAAGGGATCTCTTTCCCTGAAGCCCCATATTCATGTTTTAATTCAACTTACCTTTGGCCTATGCTTGAATAGGAATGACTCAATTGGACATTTCTTACCTTAAAGGAACACAGAGGTATTGATGTTCTGAGACTGGACCCATGGTGGTCAGGGATAAAACAAGTGTTATGGATGTGTTTTCTGTTCATGTCCTAACTATTTACAGATCAAGGCGGGGCTGGGGGATTGGAGAGGAATGAAGCTGGTTCATTTTTTTTTTTTTTTTAATTTTTTTTTAATAGAGGCATGTTTTATTTATTTATTTATTTGTTTGTTTGCTTGTTTATACATGCACTGGGTACAGTCAGAAGCGCGGGAGGGTGAGAGAATTCACCAGAACCAGAGCGAGGAGCAGAGCAGGCAGAAGCAAAGTACACTGCTGAGGGGAGCAGCGGGCGGCAGGAGAGGTCTGCGCCATGTGGGACCCTCCTCTGGTGGCCGGGGAGCAGCCGGGGATTGAACCGGCGCCGCAGAGGCCGCGGGCAGCTTCGCAACCCAGCGCTCAACCGCTGCGCCACCTGGGAGGCCCGAAGCTGGTTCATTTCTGAAGAAGGAAACAGTATGTTTGTTATCCCTTCCTAGGCACTTGCTGTAAAAACTTAAAGAAATGGAAAGTTTTTCTCTTGGTAGGTAACTTACATGATTACTATTATCCATTACCTTACTAGATATTATTATCCCCATTTTGTAGATGGGGATGAGAGGCACACAAGTGCTGAGAACTTGTCCAAATTTACCCAGTCAGTATACTGCCCTCTTCAGTGACCCTGGGTGGATGGAGAGGAATGTAGGAGGGTGGGTTCAGATCTGAACTTTCTCTGTAGAACCCGTGTGTCCTAGTAGAGAGGGCGCCTTGAAAAGTAATGATGAGGTGGGCCTCCCTGGTGGCACAGCGGTTGAGTGCTGGGTTGCGAAGCTGCCCGCGGCCTCTGCAGCGCCGGTTCGATCCCCGGCTGCTCCCCTGCCACTGGAGGAGGGTTCCACATGGCGCACAGACCTCTCCTGCCGCCCGCTGCTCCCCTCAGCAGTGTACTTTGCACCTTCTGCCTGCTCTGCTCCCTGCTCTGGCTCTGGTGAATTCTCACCCTCCCGCGCTTCTGACTGTACACAGTGCATGTATAAACAAAACAAACAAACAAATAAATCATAAATAAATAAAAATACATGCCTCTTTAAAAAAAAAAAAAAAAAGAAAAGTAATGATGGGGCCTCCCTGGTGGTACAGAGGTTAAAGTCTCAGCTCTATCGAGCTATCACCAGCCACTATAACATGAGTTCCATCCCCTGCCAGGGATCTGACCCACATGGTGCAGCAGACCTCTCCTGCTGCTCCCCTCAGCAGTGTATTTCAGTGGATCCACCTGTTCTGCTCCCCGCTCTGTCTCTGGTGAATTCTCTTACCACCCCCCCTTCCCGCCCCCACCATCCCTGGCCTACAACCCAGTTCTTGTATGCATAAATTAAAATAAATCTTATTTTAAAAAAAGTAATGATGGTCACCTGGGTTTCCTCTGCACTGTTACTAAATGTCACTTGAGCTTGCTATCCCAGCAGGATGTACAGGACAGAGACTAAATATTGACAAAATGGAGGGCCTATGACTGTCACCTTCTGGAATGAAGGATAGATATTTGCATTTTCCAAGTGAAAACCTGGAGGATTGTGTATCTTGATTACAAGACAATGGATTAGAAGGGACAGCAACTTCCTATGCTTACAGACTGAACATCCTAAAAGATGTCAATGGGCAGAAACGAATAACTCCCTCTTATAAATTGAAATCAACAGTGAAAAGTATAAGCTTCTGCCTTTGGATCAAAGAGGTTAATGCTTCATGTATAAAGCTAGGAAGCTGTAGAATATCTGAAACTAGGGAGGCACTTGTTGCCATGTATTAAGTTCTGTTTCAGGTGCCACCCTTTAAGACAGTTATAGATCAATGAATATTTTCAGAGGAAGCACTCTAGATGGCGAGGGGACTTAAAGTGATGCCATAGAGACCCATTCATGGTGTTGTACACCTGAAATTAATGTAGCATCATTATGTCAGTTATAACTCAATTTAACAACTAAGTGCAGAGGACTAGGGGAATGGGGAACTATCCCATCTAGACATTTCTGAATGCTAACCCAGAGAATGAAAGACTCAAGCAAGGCAAAATTATTCTTCAGGTATTTGAAAGTTGCTATATGAATGGCCGCAAGGGAGAAAAGTAGGACTAATGATGGATTCAAAAAACACTGGATATAATTCAGAATGTGCCTTCAGAGCTTTGAAGGGGGAGTGTCGTGGAGTGGAAAGGATGCTAGTTTCAGAGCATCCTTGAAGAAATTGCCTCAGTTTGTTTTGTTGTCTAAAAAGGTTGATACTGGGCCTCCCTGGTAGCTCAAGGGGTTAAGTCACAGCACTATGAAGCTATCAGCAGCCACTGCAGCCTGAGTTCCATCCCAGCCAGGGATCTGACCCACATGGTGCAGCAGACCTCTCTGCTCCTCTCAGCAGTGTATTCCAATTGATCTGCCTGTTCTGCTCCCCACTTTGTCTCTAGTGAATCCTCTTACCCCCGCCCCCACCTCTGGCCTACACCCCAGCTCTTGCATGCATAAAAAAATAAATCTTAAATAAATAAAATGATGCCATAGACTCTTAGAGAAGTAAATGAGGCAAGATCTATATGGCACTTTACCTCACACAATAAGAGCTGCTCATGGATGCTTTCAGGAGGCATTTTAGGCCAGAGGTTGGCAAATTTTCAGTAAATGTCCAGAGAATCATTTTATTTGACTTTGCAGGTCATACAGTCTGTGAGTTTGCATTTGTAGTGGGAGGTCTCTAGAGAAAACACAATGATGTGGCTGTTTCAATGAGGCCTTTTAAGGGCCATGTAATGTGGATTTTACATAAGAGACTTAACTTGATTTTTTTTTCATCATTTAAATACATTAGCCAGGGCCTCCCTGGTGGCACAAGGGGTTAAAATGCAAACTATGAAGCTATCCGGAGCCACACAGCACGAGTTCCATCCCCCGGCCAGGGAGCTACCCACATGGTGCAGCAGACCTGTCTCGCCCGCTGCTCCCCTCAGCAGTGTATTTCAGTCATTCTTCCCCCTCTGTTTCTGGTGAATCCTCTCACCCACCCCCCACACCTCTGGCCTGTAAACCAGTTCTATATGCATTAATAAATAAATCTTTAAAAAAAAAATAAAAACATTAGCCATTCTTAAATCCCAGGCTACACCAAAATGTAGGATGGGCTGACAGCTGGTTTTTCTTCACAATTGAAATGGAAAGAAAGCCTCCAACCCCCACTTGTTTTTGAATCCAGACTTTTAGATTCCTGTGGTGCAGGTTAATAACATCCTGGGTGGGGGAGCTGAGAAACTCAGAAGATCAAGTGGGTGGGGACAGTCGGACAGGAATGAGGGTGCAGTCATTGGAGCTGCAGGAGGTAGAGTGTGACCAGGAAGCCCTGATGTCAGTGACAAGCAATAGGGAGGAGACTGTGCCTGGGGAGGGGACGTATGCATTCAGTTATTATAGAACCATGAAAACCCAGTTTCTGTTTCTAGATGATACTGATACCGGAATTGTCAGGCCTAGTCTCCCAGCCAGGAATGGATCCCAGGCTGCAGGGCAGCGCTGAGCCCCAGCCGCTAGACCCCCACGGGTTGGTGTCTCACGAAGCCGCAGCAGGAACTTCGCAGACTCTCAGGCAAGCAAGCAAGAAGAGGCAGGTTTGTTTAGAAGAAGAAAAAGTTTATTGAGGAGAAAAAGAGTAGAAATAAAGTGGGACTCCCAGGTCAGGAAACCATGCCTGGGAGGGGCAAGGAAGCCAAAGTGGAGTCGTGTCCCAGGGAATATAGACCTTCTTTCCCTCATTATTCTAAAGCTCCACCAGTCTCTTTGCGATTGGTTAGTTCTCCGCTGTCTCACTTAATTTGCTACTGAGTGGGGGATCTTCACATTCCTTATCTAACAGCTTTTTCTTTTCCCATTTGTTGCATCTTCAAATTTATGGCCCAGTCCTCTGGATGGGCATCCCTGCATTGAAGTTAAACAGCTGCCCTTCTAATGTGACCATAAATTAAACCACTCTCCATTTCTCCAATCTCCGCCTCCCTTTACCACCTGAAGGAAACCAGGACCAGCGTTAACAATGTTGTCCTTGGTCCTGAGATGTTTGTTTTTCCCAGTGGAATGGGTTACATTCCCTTGGTTGTCCTTATCTCTGAAGCCTCCCTAAATTCTCCGAGGTCCCCTCCTGCAGTGTCCCTAAAACTGCCTAATTCCTAGCTTGCCCTGTGTCTCAATACTTAGAACTTTTAGAGTAAACAACATGAAAATAATAATCAACAGGGTTTGGTCATAAATCTATTATGGGGCCTCCCCTGGTGGTGCAGCGGTTGAGCGCTGGGCTGAGAGGCTGCCCGCAGCCTCTGCAGCGCCAGTTCGTTCCCCGGCCGCCAGCGAGGGTCCCACACACACACAAAAAATAATAAAAATTAAAAAAATAAATAAATCTATTATGACTTATGACTCCTCGGCGGATCCCTGAGGCCAGGGAGCATATATATGTTTATTGTAGGCGCCAGGATCCAGCATACCCTGACAAGCAGTTAATGGCGATTGAATAAATACTAAGTCCTCTATGTTGTCTGTCACCAGCATCATCATTTCACATCACTTGTATACAAACCAAATGAGAATCAGCAGAAGAGAGCTGGGGAAGAGAGAACCCAGATCCCGAACTGTAGGATGCTGGCCCCACAAACATTTTGTTCTTGGTGTGTGGGCTGTGGGGTTAGTAGAGCAGGCGGCAGACCAAAAAGAGAATAAAGTAGACATTTTACTTGCCTCTGGTGTGCAAAGTCTTTACAGGGTTGGGCTCCAGGTTCAGCGCTGATTTAAGGTATAAGGTGATGTTGTTAGGGGGAAAAGAATGTCCTATAGCTAATTCCATACAGGCTTTGTGGACTCCATCCCCACTCCAGACCAAAGCCAAAAGACGCTGGAAACTCCAAATCCCATCACCACCAAAGGGAAGGTTGCGCGGGTGAGGACCCACAGCCAGGCTACCCGTTTTATATCGGGGTTGCTCCGTAATAAAGAGGCTGCAGCTCTTGTCTTTTAAGACTGCCCATTTGTGTCTACACAGGTGGCTCTCTTTCTTTTCTCTCTTTTCCTCAATAAACTTGCCATGTGCTGATGGAAAAAAAAAAGTGATGTTGTTAGGGGGAAAAGGATGTCCCAAAGCAAATTCCATGAACCCGTTTAATCTCGGGGTTGTTCTATAACAATGTGACTATAAACAACACACTGTAATTGCTCCCAGAGAGACATCAAGCTATACCAAAAAAGCCTACATTTGGGGCCTCCCTGGTGGCACAGGGGATGAATTCTCAGTGCTATTGTGGTTTGTGGAGTCTGTGGGTTTGGGGTGCAGGGTCCTTGGGTTCTCTGTGGTAAAGGTTTCACCAGAGCTCCCCTTTCAGCTGCAAGCGGCGATTTTCTCCACGAGACAGAGATGGTAGTTGTATTTAGAGGGCAGGTTTATTAGGGAAGGGATAAAACAGTTAAAGACACTTGCATAGACACAAGCGGGCAGGAAGAGCTGCCCCCAAAGGGACAGATTTGCTAAGAGAGGCCTGCCTGGCTGCTGGCGGGAGGCCTTGACAGGTCATGGGCAGGCAGGAGGCTGCTGCCCTGCAGAGGGAGAGAGTTGGTGAAAAGAGGCACCTGCATAGTCACAGGTGGGCAGTGGGAGTGCTGCCCCAGCCAGTGCAGAGACTGCACTGATAAAGTCTTCTGTTTGGGAGGGGCTCACTCCTTGTGGGCTGTCAATTGGTTGCTAATTTTTTTTTTTTTTTAAGATTTATTTATTTACGGATACAAGAGCTGGGGTACAGGCCAGAGATGTGGGGTTGGGGGGAGTGTGTGAGAGGATTCACCAGAGATACAGTGGGGAACAGAACAGGCAAACTGACTGAAATACACTGCTGGTGGGAGCTGCGGGCAAGATAGGAGAGGTCTGCTGCACCATGTAGTGGCTCCCTGGCCGCCGAGGATGGAACTCGTGCTGCAGAGGCTGCGGATTGCTTCATAATGCGGTGTACCACCAGGGAGGCCCCCGGTTGCTAATTTTGGATAACTATATAGAATTTGAAAGGGACTGGAAATTCTACAATGGGCTCAATCTCCATATCTTTAGGCTGGCCTCAGGATACTAGTTTATGCAACTGTGTTAATGGTTATACTAATCTCTTCTGCCCCCACCTCCTTGTGTGAGCCAGGTTTCTAGTCTTGTGGCACCTCTTTAGTTTTTTTCTATTCTTGTCCTCCATCACTATCAAGCTATCACCAGCCACTGCAGCATGAGTTTGATCCCAGGCCAGTTTGCTAACCCACATGGCACAGCAGATCTCTCCTGTCTCACCTGCTGCTCCCCTCAGCAGTGTATTTCAGTTCTGCTACCTGTTCTGTCTCTGGTGAATCCTCTCACCCTCTGGCACTGTTAGGAATTGTTAGGGGGAAAAGGATGTCCCAAAGCTAATTCCATACAGGCTTTGTGGACTCCACCCCCACCCCAGGTCAAAGCCAAAGACACTGGTAACTCCAAATCCCATCACCACCAAAGGGAAGGTGGCTGGGACCTGAGGGTGGGGTGAAGCAGCCAGATGGATATAAAAAGGCAGACACGTGGGCTTTGGGGGATCCCCCATTTTGGCTCTCCGCCAGCTCGCAGCGTCCGGCCCGCTCTGAGAGTGACTTTGGGTTTCCAGGTCGCTGGATCGGGTAGGACGCATTATAGACTTTATTTCCCTATTTTCTACCTGAGTTGTACATTTTCCTTATTTCCTTTTCCCTTGTAAATAAACCTTTTATTAACCTTTTGTGTGTGTCTGTAGTGGAGTATTCATAAGTCCCTTTTAAGTGCACGGGTGAGGACCCACAGCCAGGAACCCGTTCAATATCGGGGCTGCTCTATAACAGCACCTCTGGCCTACACCCCCGTTCTTGTATAGATAAATAAATAAATAATAAGTCTTAAAAAAAATCGAGAATGAGGTGACTTTATCTCTGGGAGAAGCCTGCCTCGGACACTGCATTTGGAGGTAAGTGAGGAGCTAGAACAATTCCTGTGTCCCCACACCTGGCTGTCACTTTTTTTTTTTTTTTTTTTTTTTTTTTTTATAGAGGCATGCTTTATTTATTTGTTTGCTGGTTTGTTTGTTTGTTTTGTTTATACATGCACTGGGTACAGTCAGAAGCGCGGGAGGGTGAGAGAATTCACCAGAGCCAGAGCGGGGAGCAGAGCAGGCAGAAGGACCGAAGTACACTGCTGAGGGGAGCAGCGGGCGGCAGGAGAGGTCTGCACGCCATGTGGGACCCTCCTCTGGTGGCCGGGGAGCAGCCGGGGATCGAACCGGCGCCGCAGAGGCCGCGGGCAGCTTCGCAACCCAGCGCTCAACCGCTGCGCCACCGGGGAGGCCCTGGCTGTCACTTTTTACCACCTGTGTTTTGACAGCATTCCTAATAGGCTTGTGACATCTAATTGTTGGCACACGAACACCTGATGTCATTGTCTTGTTATAGGAGATGGAAAAAAATCTTACCCCTTCCTTCTCAGTTCACCAGTGGGACTGTAATTGGACCAACAGAACACACATTGCCAGGAGAAACAGTTTATTAACCTGTATGTGGAACCAAGCATAAGTATTCTTAGCCATTGCTTTGTGTAACTGCCATTTTAGAATTTTAGGTTTTGCTGGGAAAAGACTGCATTCCACCCTTACTCTCTGGTCACCAATGAGGGTGAACTTGCTGTAATTGGAGCTGCAGGTTGGACCTGCATCTTGGCCTGGCCAGTCAGCTTAGAATGATAGCCGGGCAAAGTTGGAGAAAGCATCCTTGTAGCCAATGAGTAACTGCCAGCATAATTTAACCTTATTAAAAGACCCCTGCTTCCTTTGTTCGGGGCTCTCGGTATCTGCCACTGCGTTGGTAGGTGCTGTGAACCCGGACTTGAGTCTGAAATAAACTCCCTTTTGTGTTTGCATCAGCTGTCTTTGGGTTCTTGGAGGCTATGCTCGCTGAGTCTGCTGACCTTGGGCACAACACTGTACATCACAAATGAAAGGTCCATGCAGCAGGCCACAATGCAAAAGCCTACCCGGAAGCCCACCTGGGGGGCAGGAATGCGGATACCTGCCTGGAGGACTCAGACAATGAACCCCCCCTCTCCCTACGAGAGTCTCTTCTCAGACAAAGAACCTCTACCTGCCCTACAAACTTTTCCCGCCTTAGGAGACCAACTACCCACCTGACCTCTCCTCACCCTATAAAACCCTGCTTCCCCTAACAACGTGCACGACTCCACATACCCCCGCCTTGGGTCTGTGAGGTCCGCCCGGGGCGCAATAAATTTTCCTTCACTTTGAGAAATGTAGCCTGGCTCTCCTTTTCTTTACTGCGCCGAACCTTTCAACAAATACCTGGAGAAGCACTCAGATGAATAGTTTATAGGACAACTCCGGGGGAAACAGGGGTGACCTAGGTGTGTGTCCTCACCCAAGCACTTAAGAACTTGAGACAAGAACCCAAAGCAAATACACAGTGAAAAACAATAAAAGGTTCATTTACAGGGGCATAATAAGGGGGACAAGAGCGAGAGCATTGGCCAGCAGTACCATGATGCAAGTCAAAGATGGAAAAGCAAGAGGACCAGGACCACTTGCCTTCCATGTTGTAAAGCTGCACCTGGCTGCTCAGATCTGCACCTGATTCCCAACAGCCCCCCTACTCAGGAGTCTGGTTCACAGCATACTGAGAGATGTAATCCGAAGGCACTTGAGATCTGTTTGGCATGCAGATAGGGGAGGAGTGGGTGGAGTTTGCTCAGGACGTCATTCACTGGCTCAGCGCTTGTTCCTCCTCCCTCTTCCTCTAACACTAGTCCCCAGAATTGGTGGTGTTAGGAAAGGGGGGGTTCTTTGGAAGGTGCTTATGTCATGAAGGTGGAGCCTCATGAATGGTATCCGTGCTTTACAAAAAGGCTGGAGAGAGCTCTCTAGAACTGGCCCTTAGCCCTAGCTCATCACTTCTTTCTTTCTTTTTTTTTTTTTTAAGATTTATTTATTTTATTTATGCATACAAGATCTGGGGTGTAGGCCAGAGGTGCTGAGGGTGAGAGGATTCACCAGAGACAGAGTGGGGAACAGAACAGGCAGACTGACTGAAATACACTGCTGAGGGGAGCAGCAGGTGGGACAGGCGAGGTCTGCTATGCCATGTGGGTAGCTCCCTGGCCGGGGATCCAATTCTTGCTGCAGTGGCTGCTGATAGCTTCATAGTGCTGACGCTTAACCCCTTGGGCCACTAGGGAGGCCCTCAGTGCTTCTTTCAATTAAAGAATCAATGAGCTCCCTATCCTGTCCACCATGCAAGGATGCAAGAATACCGCGACTGGAAAGAAAGTCCTCACCAAACCATGCTGGACCCTGATCCCAGAATTCCAGCCTCCAGAACTATGAGAAACAAGTTGTTTGCAAGCTGCCCAGTGTGTGTTATCTTGTTATAGGAGCCCCAACTGAGTAATGTGCTGTCCGGGAGGGGAGAACCAACCCCCCCTCCCTTGCCCTCTTGGCTCTTCTAAGCTGTCCAAATAATCAAATTAATATCATACAGATTAACAGGAGAAAAGATCAATTTATGGGACTCCAAGGATGTGAACTTCAAAATGGCATCGAAGTAATGGGGATATAATCTCCTGAAGTGAGGAAAGGAGTGAGGATGTGGGGACAAAGCCGGAGAGAAGGCCATTCACAGGAATGCAGAGAAGTTGGAAAACAAAGTTTGCCCTGTCCTGTAAATATGCTTGTTAGCTGAGGAGCTATTTCTGGTGACAGACTTCTTACAGACTTCCAGCCTTCTGCCCCTAAGGAAATTTAGGCAGTTAAGGAGGAGGTAAAGAACTCTTCCTGAATCCATTGTTTTCATCACCACCTTTAACTAAAATAAGCCCAGACCAAAGTGACATAGTCTGGGGTCAAGGGGTCAAGTGTCCTGCTCCCTCTTAACACATGTACCTCCTGTATACATGGGAAGACCCAAGAAAACTGAGTATCAGGCGTCCCCGGTGGTGCAGCGGTTGAGCGCTGGGTTGCCTGTTCGATTCCAGGCTGCTCCCCGGCCACCAGAGGAGGGCTCCGCATGGTGCCCAGACCTCTCCTGCTGCCCACTGCTCCCCTCAGCAGTGTATTTCGGTCCTTCTACCTGCTCTGCTCCCCGCTCTGGCTCTGGTGAATTCTCTCATCCTCCCGCGCTTCTGACTATACCCAGTGCTTGTATGAATAAATAAATAAATCTTAAAAAAAAAAAAAAAGAATGAAGTGGATCTCTATGTATAAAAACAAAACAAAACTGAGTATCTCTCCCAAATGGTCCAAAGCCACCACCTTAAATAACATCACTAAAGACAAAGGATGTGCGGGAGGGGGGATTACTATGGAGGCTCCCTGGAAAGGTACAGTAAACAGGGCATGCTTGTTATGATTTAAATTGCTGCCTTCCTTACAAGAGACAGAGACTGGGTCATTCTTCTCTTCCCATACAGACATCTTATAAATAGAGATTTCCCTTATTAATGTTCATATATCTTATAAATGGGTAACTTCTAAGTTATCAGAGCTTTTCTTTTGCTGTTTCTTAAAAAAAAAAAACAAACCAAATCAAACAAAACAAAACAAAACCAGTCCGAAATAATCCTTATATCAAGCAGACATATTTTGGGGTGGCAAATTTTGTTTCCCTTAATACCCTCTGAGTGTCAATGGGCAAAAGGACTAAAGTGCAGGTGAAATAAGGTTGGTAAAAGCATGAAGGCCAGTGTTTGCATGACAAATACCAAGTCCATACCTTTCCTCTGTCTGCAACTTAGTGATAGGAGGCACTATACTCTGTTGTAAGAGTATCAGTGAGAATCAACAGTGAGAATCAACTCTGAGCCAGTGGTTGGTGTTCATAGGCAACTCCACATTCTCTCTCTCTCTCTCTCTATTTGTATTTTTCTTTTTAAAAAGATTTATTTTTATTTATTTATGCATAGAAGAACTGGGGTACAGGCCAGAGGTGTGTGTGTGGGTGAGAGGATTCACCAGAGACAGAGTGGGGAGCAGAAGAGGCAGAATGACTGAAATACATTGCTGAGGGGAGCAGCAGGCAAGAGAGAGGTCTGCAGGCCATGTGGGTAGCTCCCTGGCCGGGGATTAAACTCATGTTGCTGTGGCTGGTGATAGTTTGATAATGCTGAGACTTTAACCCCTGTTCCACTAGGAAGGCCCTCTCTCTCTTTTTAAAATTTTATTTATTTTTGCATAGAAGAACTTGGGTGTAGGCCAGAGGTGTTGGGGGGGGATGGGGTCAGTGAGAGGATTCACCAGAGACAGAACTGGGAGCAGAACAGGAGACTCCACTGAAATACACTGCTGAGAGGAGCAACGGGGAGACCAGAGAGGTCTGCTGTGCCATATATGGCCAGGGATTGAACTCATGCAGTAGTGTAATAGCGCTGAGACTTACCCCTTAGGCCACCAGGGAGGCCCCTCCAAATTCTCTTTTTTGGCTTCTGTTTGCACCCTGGTCTCTGCTCAGCAGACACTGTAACACCCTGTGGGGACCAGGTTTCCTGCCCCACCAAGGGAGGGTGTAGCTGAGCAGGGAGAAGAAGAAGCTGCAGAGGAGACTGAGGAAGAAGGAAGCAGGATGGAGAGCCAGAAGGATACCTGGAGGAGGCACGTGGAGCTGAGCGACATGTGAAGAAACTGCGCTTGCTTTTTGGTGGTGGACTGGGTGACACAGATGTGGGTGAGAGTCCCGTGGGGAGGTGACAATGGCGGTTTTTGTCTTGATTTTGATTTTGCTCTTTTCCTCCCAGACTTGTCTGGTTGTTTCTGATCCTTTTCTGTGGGTCCCCACTGGAAGATGCTTTAGACTTGTGGCAGGCTTTGGGGCCTTGCTCTGGGCCAATCCCATTTGGATGGACTTTTACTCATGAGAGGACAGGTAACTTTGGGTGCTTGATTTAGAAACTATATTCTTTGTCTTTTCTGTATTGTTCACTAACTAAAGTTAAAGTTCCTTCCCACTAAAGTCTCATTTGTTTTGTGTTGATGCGGCAGACGGCAGAACCTATTTAGAGCAGGTAGGTTTGCGGGGTCTGGGTTGCCCCTATCTCTGCCCTGTAACAACACTACCTGCTTATAGGACAGGGAGCATCCTGCTATGTGCTGTCCAGCACAATTTCTTCTCACTCTTTCCCTTTTCTCATTCCTGATATTGATACCTGATGGAGGAGAGAATAGAAAACCTGAAGGAGGCATCCCAAGACTAAAACCTGACTCACACAAGGAGGCGGGGGTAGAGGCGTCTAATGTGACCGTTAACCTAGCTATAGAAATCAAGATCTGTAGGCTCCAACGCCTTATCACAAGGCATAGGCCCAAGCAGGGGGGCCTCCCTGGTGACACAGGCGGTTGAGCACAGTGCTGTGGAGCTGTCCACAGCCTCCGTGGCACGGGTTCGATCCCAGCCGGCGGGGAGCTACACACATGGTGCAGCAGACCTTTCCTGTCTCCCTTGTTTCTCCCCTCAGCAGTGTATGTCAGTTAGTCTGCCTGTTCTGTTCCCCACTCTGTCTCTGGTGAATCCTCTCACCCTCCCACACATCTGGCCTGTGCCCCGGTTCTTGTATGCATGAATAAACAAATCTTTTTTTTTTAAAAAAGAAAAAAACAAAACAAAAAACAAGGCATAAGGCCCATGCAGATATCAGATGCTGTAGGGAGTGTCCGGAGCACAGACCTGAGGGTAAAGATATAGAGATTGTGCTCATCCTGGAATCTCTGGTCCCTTTCGGATTCTGCATAGTTAGGATTCTGCATATTTAGGATTCTGCACAGTTATCCAAAATCAGCAACAAACCGAAGGCTCACAAGGAGTGAGCCCCTCCCAAACAGAAGAGGACTATTTAAGTGCAGTCTCTGCACAGGCTTGGTGCAGCAGTCCGTCTGCCCACCTGTGACTATTCAGGTGCTTCCTTTCACTCTATAAATTAATTTGAAGTATTTTTTTCCAGGATATATTGTTAAATGAAAAAAGTGAAGCTTTTTTTGTAAGAAAGGAGGGGAAATAAGATTGTGTAAGAAGGAAAAATTTTCTGGGCCTTCCTGGAGGTACAAGGGGTTAAGCACCACACTATGAAGCAATCTGCAGCCTCTGCAGCACGAGTTTGATCCCGGGCAACCCACATGGCACAGCAGACCTTTCCTGCCTCGCCCGCTGCTCTCCTCAGCAGTTTACTTCGGTAAGTCTGCCTGTTCTGTTCCCTACTCCGTCTCTGGTGAATCCTCTCACCCCCCCCCCCATCTCTGGTCTGTAACCCAGCTCTTGTATGCATAAATAATCTTTAAAAAAAAAAGAAGAAGGAAAAATTTCCTTTCTTTCCTTCTAGATTCCAAGTTCTGTGACTGATCTAACAAGGTAGACATGACACAATGATGTCGTTTTCAGTGTCAGTGGGTTTGGAGTGCGGAGTCCTTGGGTTCACTCTGGGAAAGGTTTCCCCAGAGCTCCCCTTTCAGCGGCACATGGTGAGCTTCCCTGGTGAGTTTCTCCATGAGGCAGAGATGTTAGCTATATTAAAAGAGTAGGTTTATTAGAGAAAGGGACAGAAGAGTAAAAGACACTTGCATAGACACAAGTGGACAGGCAGAGCTGCCCTGAAAGGGACAGGTTTGCTGAGAGAGCCCTGCATGGTTGCAGGTGGACTTGAGGAGAGCTGCCTCCACTGAGGGAGGTCAGAGAAGAGAAGCCCCCGTAGGTACAGGTCACTGGCAGGCAGGAAGCTGCTGCCCTGCAGAGGAAGAGAGTTGGTAAAAGGAAGCACCCGCATAGTCACAGGTGGGCAGAAAGACTGCTGCCCCGTTGTGGGGGCAGCGTTAGGTTTTATCATCATCATCTTCAGGGAGGAGCTCATCTTTATGGGTGGATGGTTTGTACTCCTGACACTCCCTACAACAGTCTGATTGTTTCTGGGTGTTGTGCATCCTGATCTGGGCATTGATGCCTAAGGGTCTTGGTTTCTATACCTGGGTTAATGGCTTACACTAATCCCTTCTACCCTTACCTCCTTGTGAGTTAAGTTCTTTTTTTTTTTTAAGATTTATTTATGCATACAAGAACTGAGGTATAGGCCAGAAGTGCAGGGGGTGAGAGGATTCACCAGAGACAGTAGGGAGCAGAACAGGCAGATTGACTGAAATACACTGCTGAGGGGAGCAGCGGGCGAGACAGGAGAGGTCTGCTGTGCCAAGTGGGTTGCCCCTTGGCCAGCTGGGGATCGAACTTGTGCTTCAGAGGCTGTGGATCGCTTCATAGTGTGGTGCTTAGCCCCTTGCGCCACCAGGGAGGCCTGTGAGTTATGTTCTTGACCTTGTATCTCCTTTCCTCCATCAACAACATAGATTAACAGGTAGAAAAATGACAGAAACGTGAGATTCAAATTCAGGCAAAACATCTATATCATGATTATTTAAGAAAGGGGCAGAAACTTGGAATTTTCTAAGTAGAGGAAGGAAATTCAGTCGCAGGTGAGAGGAAGAAGGAAATATTTGATGAATAATAGGTTGCCCTCTTATGCAGATAACTTTTTAGGGGAAAAAGTGATCTCTGGGAATGGCTCTCTTCCTGTACAGATGTAAATTTTCCGATGTTAATTCCCTGCAATGGAAAGGGGGAGATTAAAGGCTTTCCCTGATGGATCTTGACTGCATTTAGCTCAAAATAATCTACATGTCAAAGTGGCCACTTCAAAATCATACTATATCTAATTATTATTATTATTATTTTGCAGAAACAATACCCAGAGAGGAAATTACAACTTAATGAAGTTGGTTCAAGGGGTAAAATTGGGGTGAAAGAGATAGATGATGGAGTTTCACTTCTCTGGATATAGCAGTTTGTCTAGTTCTTTTTTTTTAAGATTTATTTTAAAAGATTTATTTATTAATTTATTTATTTATGCATACAACAGCTGGGGTACAAGGCCAGAAATGCAGGGGATTAGAGGATTCACCAGAGACAGAGTGGGGAACAGAACAGGCAAACTGACTGAAATACACTGCTGAGGGGAGCAGCAGGCAAGGCAGGAGAGGTCTGCTGCACCATGTGGGTTGCTCCCTAGGCAGCCGGGGATCGAACTCATGCTGCAGTGGCTGCGGATTGCTTCATAGTGTGATGCTTAACCCCTTGTGCCATCAGGGAGGCCCCATTTTGTCTAGTTTTGACTTTGACTGTGTTAACATTTTGACATAAAAATAAATCTACAGGACCTCCCTAGTGACGCAAGGGTTTAAATCTCAGTGCTATGAAGCTATTGGCAGCCACTGCAGCAGGAGTTCGATTCCTGGCTAGGGAGCTGACCCACATGGCTGAGCAGACCTCTCCTGTCTCACCTGCTGCACCTCTCAACAGTGTATGTCAGTAGATCTGCCTGTTCTGCTCCCTACTCTGTCTCTGGCGAATCCTCTCACCCCTCCCACCTCTGGCCTACACCCCAGCTCTTGTATGCATAAATAAATGAATCTTAAAAAAATAAATCTACAAGGAAAAATAAGAATTACACAGGAGTGCTTGTCAAAGAAACTCCATACCAGCACAAAGAAGATGGGGGTTGATGATGCTTGATTGACGTTACTGAAATAGTGCACAAAAGTCCAATAAAACAGCATGACAGGTTTGCCAATCTGTATTGTACATTTTGGAAGAATGTACTAAGGGATAGGTCTTCCAAAACCTTCAGATAGTCCTCCCCAAGATTTCCAGAACAGTTTATCTCCAATATATGTCAGTGTGACATATTTTAAGTTGAGGTCAATTGAGGACAAGTCTTCAAGGAAACTATTAGCATTACCTTAACTACCTCAAAGAATGAAGATTACCAAGATTTAGGGTCATTTCCAGAAATAATCTTTCTAGTGCAGAAACCTATCTATACAGCAGACACCTAGTTACAGAGCATCTCGTTTTATCATGAGTCACCCTCATCATGTGATACCCCCTCCTCTCTCTTTGATGCCCCCAAGCATGTCCTCCCCACCCCTGCTTACTCCTTTCATTAACTTGGGGATGAAAACTCCTGATCTGTCCTATTTATTTTAGAATTTAGGCAGCCTAGGTAAAAAACTGTGAACTGGGCGGATGAAGTGCCCCAAGTTCTATTTGAACAGGTGGACTAAAACATGGACTGGTGAGTCCTGTCCAAAAAATTTGGCCCACAACACTGACCATAAGGCACCCTGCTTGAGAAAAAGCGTTAGATCCTGACTCATGATTGTCTCATAATTCCCTGGAGGGAGAAGGCTGAGAGCCCACATGCTAGTTGGAATGTAACCCATCTGCGCATGCCTGGGCATAATCCAACCCAGAACAAGCTATGATGCTGCCACTCCTTTTGCGTTATGGTAGGACCTACCCCTTAAATATCTCCTCCTACTCTCTCTGGAGAGCCAGGCGTGTTCTCCGTTCCTGCAGTGGCTCCCTCGTGCATGAATTTCTCTCTAATAAAGCCTTTCCTGGTTCAAACGCACCTAATGCTCTCTGGTGAATTCTTCCCCTAGAGGGCAAAGGTCCCATTCTTTTGGGTTGTGGCTGTAACAAATTTACATCCATGTAAATTCTCCATACATAGGTAATTCATTTGTTCTTTTTTTCCTCCTAATCTGTATGATGTTGTTTTGATTACTTGACCAGACACAGCAGAACTTAGAAGGGTAGGGAGAATTTCCCTCTGCCCCTACAATGCTTGTACAGTAGGTGTTACAGCATGCATCAAAGGGAGGAGCATCACAGCAAAGTGGATGTGTGCCATTTCCAGCACAACCATGCCTTGGACTACAACTCCCAGCATGCCATGAGCAAGATGTTCTGAATGGGGGGCAGCTGGGAATGAAGTGGATATAATGGGTCTAAGAGGGGCAATGAAGAAAGGGGCCAACATGCAGAAGAGAGGCACTTGAAGAAGAGCCTCATGGATGAGAGATGTGGGGAGGTGGCTCCTGGTCCTTCGCAGAAACAATGGCAACTGTCATCTTAACCTCAAGGTGGATTACATGGTACATTTTGAATTTCAGATCTCTCCTGTCCTAGCTCTTGGTGACCTGCCTAATCCCTTATGGTTTCCTTCTAGGAGGTACCTTATACTTGTGACAAGCTTTTGGATCTCAGCTACCCTGCTTGGGGTTGAGGCATTTGCCCATGAGGGGATGGCTAATATCTGGAGTTTTATGGAGACCTGTTACTTGAAATCCTTCCTTCTCTCTGTCCACATCAAATAAAGGTCTTTTACATTAAGAGTCTGCTTTCTTTGCCTTAATGCATGCAGATAGTTGGATTCCTCAGAATGTGCCCTTGAACACTTTGGTGTCCTTGGGTACCCATCGGTCACCTGGTTGCATAGAGACTGTGAATATGCTAGGTGGAGAATCAAGCCTAAGGACTACTGGGACACTGACTAAAGGAAAAAGTCTCTGGAAAAAGACAAGTAGAAAGTAAAGAGTCTTGGCACCCTTTGAGAGCCTGAAATTCCAGGGAAAACAATGAGACATGTGACTAAGAAAGCTTACAACTGGTCATAGAAACAGTCTGGGTGCTGGGAGGCACTGCCTCAGGCCTTTAGAGGGTCCTGCCCTAAAGCTGTTTGTGGATTCCACAGAACTCTTGTGAAAGATAAACAAACACACATAAGTTAAAGGATGAGGACAGATTTTATTCAGTAGTAACTACGGCAATAAGAATTAGGGTCCAGGGACCTCCCTGGTGGTGCAGGTGTTAGGGGGAAAAGGATGTCCTAAAGCTAATTCCATACAGGCTTTGTGGACTCCACCCCCACCCCAGGCCAAAGCCAAAGACACTGGGAACTCCAAATCCCATCACCACCAAAGGGAAGGTGGCTGGGACCTGAGGGTGGGGTTAAGCAGCCAGGTTGGTATAAAGCCAGACACGTGTGAGCTTTGGGGGGGTTCCCCATTTTGACTCTCCACCAGCTCGCAGCGTCTGGCCAGCTCTGAGAGTGCTTTTTGGGTTTCCAGGTCGGCGGATTGGGTAGGACGCATTAAAGACTTTATTTCCCTATTTTCTCCCTGAGTTGTACATTTTCCTTATTTCCTTTTCCCTTGTAAATAAACCTTTTATTAACCTTTTGTGTGTGCCTGTAGTGGAGTATTCATAAGTCCCTTGTAAGCGCGTGGGTGAGGATCCACAGCCAGGCAACCCGTTCAATATCGGGGCTGCCCTACAACACAGGGGTTAAAGTTTCAGCACTATTAAGCTATACTTCAGCATGAGTTTGATCCCGGCCAGGGAGCTGACCCACATGGCACAGCAGACCTCTCCTGACTCACCCGATGCTCCCCTTAGCAGTGTATTTCAGTAGATACACCTGTTCTGCTCCCCACTCTGTCTCTGGTGAATCCTCTCAGCCCTTGCAACTTTGGCCTAGACCCAAGTTCTTGTATGCATAAAGAAATAAAATCTAAAAAAAAAAGAAGTAGGGTCCAGTTAGAAGTGAACACACTTATGAAATTAAAGGCTGGGCTGTGCTACTGGGCTTTAACGGGTCCATTTAGAAGACTAGGCCATCAGCGTTTGTTAATGGTTCTCACCTAAGAGTTATTTCCATGAATGTAGCTGGTCAGGTCTGTGGGAAGACAGTCTGGGTGGTCGAGATTTACATCTCAAAGGGTCTGAGGCAGAATTTATAAGTTCTGAAGTAACTGCTGGAAGAAAGTGTACACGTGTCTACTTACCAGATTTGGGCTGGAACAAGCAGTAAAAATTCCTAGTAGCACTGGGCTTTTCTGGGAAAGTGTTTTAAGGGAGGCTGGGGTTTTTCTGAGGACACAACCTTCAACTGCTAGATGTCCCCATAGAGCTGGTCAAGGAGAGAATCTGTCATCGGGCACACCTGGACAGTGCTGTCACTCAAGGGCGTGGTGGCTGCACAGTGATACTACCCCATGGGTCCCGTTCATAACTTGTATTGTTATAGGGCAGTCCTGATATTGAACGGGTTGCCTGGCTGTGGGTCCTCACCCGCGCGCTTTAAAGGGACTTATTAATACTCCACTACAGGCACACACACAAGGTTAATAAAAGGTTTATTTACAAGGGAAAAGGAAATAAGGAAAATGTACAACTCAGGGAGAGAATAGGGAAATAAAGTCTTTAATGCGTCCTATCCAATCTGCCGACCTGGAAACCCAAAAGGCACTCTCAGAGCTGGCCAGACGCTGCGAGCTGGTGGAGAGCCAAAATGGGGGACCCCTCCAAAGCCCACGTGTCTGCCTTTATACCAACCTGGCTGCTGAACCCCACCCTCAGGTCCCAGCCACCTTCCCTTTGGTGGTGATGGGATTTGGAGTTCCCAGTGTCTTTGGCTTTGGCCTAGGGTGGGGGTGGAGTCCACAAAGCCTGTATGGAATTAGCTTTAGGACATCCTTTTCCCCGTAACAGTATCAGCGACCAAGCAAAAGCAAGCCGAGGACTCAGCCTGGAGACCCCGTCCCTTAATTTGCTACCACTGGGCAGCACGCTGAGGCCTAAGCCTTGGCCGGGCAACACCCGGGACGGAGGAACCTGAGTCAGCGCATCGTGGGGATGCGGCAAAGGCGCCACCTAGTGGCTGTGGGTCTGCCCGTCGTCGCGGGCGAGAACTGCTTTCTCCGGGGTGGATTCGCAGGGGTGAGGGTCTCGGGAGGCAGGTTTCGGGCTCCCAGCGGAGAGCCCCGGGCTTTCGGGGAGCACGTGAGGAGGCAGGGGGCTGAGGGAGGTGCGGGGCCCGGGGGATTTCAGTATCTCTGCCGGGAAGTGCTCGGAGCTGGGGTGAGTGCAGCGAGTGACAACTCCCCGCCAGCTGCGCGGAGAACCCCGACTCCGGTTTCCTGGGGCGTTTGTGGCACTTGGCCCCGCCCTCACCCACCACCTTTCAGAGCCGAGGAAATCCGGCCCGACCGGTCTGCACTTTGTGAAGCAGAATTAAAGAACTGGAAAGGCGAGGGTTAGGCATTCCCTAGGAAATGTGTTAAATCTACATTACAAAGGGGGGCGGACGGCGAGCACCCCTGGAACTTGGGAGCATTGATAGTTTGTGTGTATGTGCGAGTGTGTAGGGGGGGGTTAGGAGGGCGGGGTAGGGGAAAATAAGTGAGAAGAAAGGAGATTATGAGAGATGTTACTGAGATTAAGGATTTATGTCCTTTCTTGGGGACAATGTAAATAGTCCCCCCTAATTATTTGTGCCTAATTGAATTATTAGTTTTCTAAATCCATCTCTCCTGGGGCTTTACCATTACCAATTGTTCAGCTTTTAATAAGGAAAAATTTTTTAAATTAATTAATTTATTTATACAAGCACTGGGTACAGTCAGAAGCGCGGGAGGGTGAGAGAATTCACCAGAGCCAGAGCGGGGAGCAGAGCAGGCAGAATGATGAAACACACTGCTGAGGGGAGCAGCAGGAGAGGTCTGTCGTGCCATGTGGGACCCTCACCCGATGGCTGGGGATCAAATCGGCGCTGCAGAGGCTGCGGAACCCAGCGCTCAACCGCTGCGCCACCGGGGAGGCCCTAATAAGGAAAAATTTTGAAAAGATTTATTTATTTATTTATGCATAGAAGAGCTGGGGTACAGACCAGAGGTGCAGGGGATGAAATGATTCACCAGAGACAGTGGGGAACAGAACAGGGGGATTGACTGAACTACACTGCAGAGGGGAGCAGAGAGTGTGACAGGAGCGGTCTGTTGCACCATGTGGGTAGCTCCCTGGCTGGGGAGCCAACTTTTACTGCAGAGGCTGCAGATTGCTTCATAGTGCTGTGCTTAAAACCCTTGCGCCACCAGGGAGGCCCAATTGTTCAGCTTTTATGGCTACAAAATTGTAACTAATATTGCTAACACTGTTGTTATGGGCTGGTTGTGTCCCTCTGTTCTCCTACCCAGCTCATAAGTTGACGTTCTAACGCCTCAGACCTTTAGAATATGACTATATTTGGACCTAGGCCTTTTAAAGCGGTAATTATGGCTAATTGAAATCAGTGAGGTGGTCTCTAATCCTGTGTGACTGGTGTCCTTATAAGGAGACAACAGGACACAAATCCAGACAGGGATTGTTAGGGGGAAAAGGATGTCCCAAAGCAAATTCCATACAGGCTTTGTGGACTCCACCCCCACCCCAGGTCAAAGCCAAAGACACTGGGAACTCCAAATCCCATCACCACCAAAGGGAAGGTGGCTGGGACCTGAGGGTGGGGTTAAGCAGCCAGGTGGATACAAAAGGCAGACACGTGGGCTTTGGGGAGCCCCCATTTTTGGCTCTAGGCCAGCTCGCAGCGTCTGGCCAGCTCTGAGAGTGACTTTGGGTTTCCAGGTCGTCGGATCGGGTAGGACGCATTAAAGACTTTATTTCCCTATTTTCTCCCTGAGTTGTACATTTTCCTTATTTCTTTTTCTCTTGTAAATAAACCTTTTATTAACCCTTTTGTGTGTGTCTGTAGTAGAGTATTCATAAGTCCCTTTAAAGCGCGCGGGTGAGGACCCACAGCCAGGAACCCGTTTAATATCGGGGTTGCTCTATAACAGGATGATTATATGAGGACTGAGCAAGAAGGTGGCCTCTAAGCCCAGAAGAGAGGCCTCAGCAGGAAGCAACCCTGCCAACACCTTGTGGTCTTGGACTTGCAGCCTCCAGAAATGTGAGAAAATGACTTCTGTTGTTTTAGCTGGTCCTCCTGTGGTATTTTGTTATGGCAGCCCCTGCAAGCTAATCCAGCTGTATCAAAGGAGGATGTCACTGAACACATTTTTACCTTCTACAGGAGCACAGTCTAGGCTTCGTCCATGTCCCCATTCGTCCTTGGCTGATTTACCCAGTGTGGAACCAAGCTTAGCCAAGGTTTCGCCATCTTGTATATCCTCCACCTTGATATGTTAGTCCTTGTCCAGCCGCATTCCGGAGATAGTTTCAATAGTCACAACCCTCACTCCACTTGGTGACGAAAAAGCAGACCACCCCAGCCTCCAATGATGGCAGTCCTATCCATAAATGGGACAGCATCACTAACCGTCCAATCAGTTTGAAACTATAATCGTGCGCGCCAAAATGCCTTTGTAGTAGCCAATGAGTAATTGCCAGCTTCTTTCAAAATTCGCGCCGCTTGTGACCCTATAATTGACCCCTGCTTCCTCTGTTCGGGGCTCTCGACCTCTGCCGTTGCATCGGTGCGTGTCGAGGGCCTGGACTAGAGCCCGTAACAAACTCCTTTATGTTCTTGCATTGGCTGTCTGTGTCCTTGGGGGCTGCACTGGTCGACTTTGGGCACAACACCCAGCACTCAATCTGACTTTGCCCAGACTCTGCCCTCCCCCCCTTTTTTAAAGTTTTATTTATTTATTTATACAAGAACCGGGGTACAGGCCAGATTCGTGGGAGTGTGAGAGGATTCACCAGAGACAGAGCAGGGAACAGAACAAGCAGAGTGACGAAATATACTGCTGAGGGGAGCAGCGGGCGCGACAGGAGAGGTCTGCAGCGCCATGTGGGACCCTCGCCAGCCGGGATCGAACCGGCGCTGCAGAGACTGCAGACAGATTCACAGCGCAGCGCTTAACCACCTGAGCCACCAGGGGAGGCCCTGTCCCCCCTTTTTAATATTTTTTTATACATATAAGAACTGGGGTGTAGGTCAGGGTGCCCGGGGGCGGGGGTTGGCAGTGAGAGGGTTAACCAGAGACAGAGTGGGGAGCAGAACAGGTGGATCTACTGAAATACACTCTGAGGGGAGCAGCAGATGAGACAGGAGAGGTCTGCTGTGCCATGTGGGTTAGTTCCCTGGCTGGGAATCAAACTTATTGCTGCAGTGGCTGGATATAGCTTGACAGTGCTGAGACTTTAAACCCTGAGCCATCAGGAGGCCCTGGGGTCCCTTTGTATGTCTCCTCAATTGTTTGAGTCAGACCTTAAGGGGCTCATACAACTGTAGGATTCATTATCTGTCAAAGTTTCCTGCATCTCATTTCCACTGAGGTGGCCTTTTGAGATTGAGGGGATATGGTAGTTCCACTTAGGAAGCTTTCTTGTGTTAGGTGTCCTCCAACCCCCTGTTTTTCTTTTTCTTTTAGATTTATTTATCTATTTATACAAGCACTGGGTACATTCAGAAGCGCGGGATAGTGAGAGAATTCGTCAGAGCCAGAGCAGGGAGCAGAACAGGCAGATGGACGAAATACACTGCTAAGGGGAGCAGCGGGTGGCAGGAGAGGTCTGCGCGCCATGTGGGACCCTTGCCTGTGGCTGGGGATCGAACCAGTGCTGCAGAGGCTGTGGGCAGCTTCGCAACCCAGCGCTCAACCGCTGCGCCACTGGGGAGGCCCCCCCCCTGTTTTTCTTTAGACCAGAACAGAAAGAAGACAGGAAATTATAAGCTGCATTTAAGTTTTATATCTATTAACTTAGAGTGAAAATCAAAACACACAAAAATAGCCACTTTTTCACTTAGGGAGGGACCTTTTAGGAAAGTGGTGCATTAATAGACTGCTGGTGGTGTAAATGGTTACAACTTTTTTTTTTTTTGGATTTATTATAGGAGCATTTTTCAATGGCCATAAAATTGTTCACACCCTGAAGTTCAGTAATCCCTCTCATGGGAATCTGCCCTAAGGAAATAATTAAACAGAAGCAAAAGGTCATATGCATATATATATATATGAAAGATGTTCATTGTAGCATGATTTGGAAGAGTAAAAAATTGGAAAGAAACCAAATTCTCAACAATAAGCTAATTGTTCAGTTAGAGCACAAAGGCCAATGGAATATTATGCAGCTATTAAAAACGATAATTATGAAGAACATGTAGAAACATGACAAATGTTTATGGTTTTTGCACATATACTTATTGAGAAAAAGGAAAGTATAAGACAGCATTCAGTTTATAATTATGTTTATGTGAGAAAAATGTCACATTGGCAAAAATTGAGAGAAAATAAAAATGATAAAAGAAAACATAAAAAGTGAAATTAATTTTCTTAGGGTAGCAAGGCTAAGAATTTTTTTCTTTTAGAAATTTTTTTTGAAGTATATACTGTAGTATACTTTTTATATTAAAGAAATGATCTGACTATATAGAACCATCAAAATATAATTTGAGGGCCTCCCTGGTAGCCTAGGAGTTAAATCTCAGCTCTATTACCATGACGGCCCACCACAGTGGCCTGAATTCGATCCTAATCCAGGGAGCTAACCCACATATGGTATAGAAGATCTCTCCTGACTTGCCTGCTGCTCCCCTCAGCAGTGTTTTTCAAGAGATCTGGCTTCTCTGCTTCCCAGTCTGTTTCTGGTGAATCCTCTCACCCCTGGCACCTCTGGCCTGTATACCAGTTCTTGTAAGCATAAATAAATAAAATCTTTAAAACATAAAAAAAAAATCACTATATAAAAATTATATTAATCTAGGGCCTCCCTGTTGGCGCAAGGGGTTAAGACGCAACCTATGAAGCTGTCTGCAGCCTCTGCAGCATGAGTTCGATCCTAGGCCAGGGAGCTATCCTCATGGGGCAGCAGACTTCTCCTGACCCGCCTACTGCTTCCCTCAGCAGTGTATTTCACTCAGTCTGTCTATTCTGTTCCCTGTTCTGTCTCTGGTGAATCCTTTCAACCCCCACACCTCTGGCCTGTACCCCAGTTCTTGTATACATAAATAAATCTTTAGAAAATTATATTAATCTATATCTATATAACTTTTAAAAAGTTGACTTATAAAACCATAAAGTGAACATGTGTCAAAGGTTTATTTGACACACGAATGAGGAAACCAGTGGATAGTAAAGCTGATTCAAAGAGCATTTGTGGAATAGAGTTGTTATGGAGCAGCCCCGATATAAAATGGGTTGCCTGGCTGTGGGTCCTCACCCCCGTGCTTAAAAGGGTCTTATTAATACTTCACTACAGGCACACACAAAAGGTTAATAAAAGGTTTATTTACAAGGGAAAAGGAAATGAGGAAATGTACAACTCAGGGAGAAAATAGGGAAATAAAGTTTTCAATGCGTCCTACCCGATCCGCCGACCTGGAAACCCAACGGCACTCTGAGAGCTGGCCAAGCGCTGCGCGAGCTGGTAGAAATCCAAAAAGGGAACCCCCCCCCAAAGCCCACGTGTGTGGTTTTATACCAAACCTGGCTGCTTAACCCCACCCTCAGGTTCCAGCAACCTTCCCT
The DNA here is from genome assembly GCF_014898055.3 of Talpa occidentalis. Lineage (NCBI taxonomy): Eukaryota > Metazoa > Chordata > Mammalia > Eulipotyphla > Talpidae > Talpa > Talpa occidentalis. The sequence continues at coordinate 69,455,722 of NW_023601212.1, forward strand.
TTGGTGGTGATGGGATTGGTCTTTCCCAATGTCCTGATGGCTTTGGTCTGGAGTGGGGGTGGAGTCCACAAAGCCTGTATGGAATTAGCTTTAGGACATCCTTTCCCCCTAACAGAGTCAGGAAGATCAGGTGTGAATAAATCAACTAAGTTAGAGGTAAACTGGGCAATATGACTTTGGGGATAGTCTTCAATCATTTATATTTCTGTTGGGTGAAAATTTACAAGTTAACCAGTAACTTCACAGTTTAAGTTATAATTAGCAGTAAATAGCAAATCAAACAAGGTATGAACTATAGAACTGCACTGTCCAACAGAAGTGTACTGTAAGCCACATATGTAATGTAAAATTCTGCATTATCCTTGTTAAAAAAGGCAAAAAGAAACAGATGAAATTAACTTTAATAAATGTGTGTGTAACCAAAATTATCATTTTTTTCCCTAAGATTTCTTTATTTATGAATATAAGAACTGTGGGGGGGGGTGAGAGGATTCACCAGACGGGTGGGGGGGGGTGAGAGGATTCACCAGAGGTAGAGTGGGGAACAGAACAAGCAGATTGACTGAAATACACTGCTGAGGGGAGCAGCAGGTGAGACAGGAGAGGTCTGCTGTGCCGTGTGGGTTAGCTCCCTGTCTGGGGATCCAAATCAGGTTGCAGTGGCTGGAGATATGTTGATAGCACTGAGACTTTAACCCCTGCTCCACCAAGGAGGCCCCATCACAGTTTTTGAGCATTTTCATCACCCATCAAAGGAACCCTATACCCATTGTGGTCATACCAAGTCTCCCCCCAACCCCTTTACTCCTAGGCAACTACTAATCTATTTTCTGTTTCTATAGATTTGTCTATTCTGGGCATTTCATAGAAATGATTCATTCATTTCATGGCATGTATCAGTACTGAATTTCTTTTTATCACTAAAAAAGTTTCATTTTATGAATTACCATATTTTATGTATCCAGTCATCAATTCATGGACATTTGGGTAACTTCTCTGGATTCTGGGTATTCATATTATCAGCTGGGGTTGCTTATGTGCTGCATTCAGCTGGGAATTTACAGGGGCTTCTAGTTCTCCTTCATATACCCCTCAGTGTGTCTCATCTCGGTGTCCTCATCCCAGGGTCCTGCAGTTCTCTGCAGCAGGTGAGCTTGGATTTTCTTATAGACGGAGGATGGGATCTGAGAGAAGAAAAGCAGAAGGTGCCACTTCATTTTTTAAAATTTATTTTTATTTTTAAAAAGATTTATTTATTTATTTATTTATTTATTTATTTATGCAAGCACTGGGTACAGTCAGAAGCGTGGGAGGGTGAGAGGATTCACCAGAGCCAGAGGGAGGAACAGAACAGGCAGACTGATGAAATACACTGCTGAGGTGAGCAGCGGGCGGCAGGAAAGGTCTGCGTGCCATGTGGGACCCTCGCCAGTGGCCGGGGATGAAGTGGCGCTGCAGAGGCTGAGGGCAGCTTCGCAGCCCAGTGCTCAACTGCTGCGCCTCCAGGGGAGGCCCTCTTTTTTTTTTTTTTAAAGGAGTAAAAAGGTTTAATTTAGTGGTGATGAAATATAACTTTACATGGTTTTCAGGTTACTTCAAACTTCAGGTTTTAAGATTTTGATGTGTTCAGAATATCAGGTATCTGGAAGATGGGGAAAATGAACAGAAAATAATTGTTAGTGAACCAATAGGTCTATCCCAAGTTAGCAATTTTAAAGGCATCAGAAACTTCAAGTGTCTTAGTTTTCTTTTTTTCTTTCTTTTTTTCTTTTGTATATTTTTTACATCATTTCTCATTTTTGCACAATGTATGCATTTTCATCTTGGTTATAGTCCCCATGCAATTCCCACGCCCCTTATTTTGACCCTAATCGTTTCTCCTCCCCCCCACCCCAGTGTGTCTCTGGTTTATAGTTCCTTGTTAAGGTGCCACTTCTTAAGGGTTGGGTTGCACCAACGTCATTTCTGTTACATTCTATTGGTCAGAAGAGGTGACAATGCCAGCCTGAGCTCTGGGAAAGCACAAATAGACTAAACTTTTTAATCAAAGGAGGATGTTTGTACAGGTAGAGGAGGGATTGTGAGGTGACATCTTTGGATTCTTTTTACCATACCCACATTTCCCAGTCCTCTTAAAATTGGGCAGGGCCACTTGACTAGTTGTGGACACTGGGCTATGAGCCAGTGATATATTTTACTTTCAGACTGAAGCAAAGAAAAAAGCTTGCAGCATCCAGGTTCCTCATCCCTTCTGCCAACAAGAAGGCTTCTCAGTGAAATTAATGAGCTGCTCCAAGGATGACAATTACATTGCAGACTCACCTAGACCCACTGCTGACTTTGCGATTGCAAGCAATAGTCCCATGCATTGTAAACCACTGGAGTTTGAGAGTTGTTTGTTAGGGCAGCATAACTGAGCTTATTCTGATTAAAATACTTGACTTATGTCCTTACCTTGCCCCTAAACCTAATACTGATGCAGCTTCTGCAACTCTGACTTCTCTCCTGCTACCTCTATTGCACTTGCCCCTTTATGCTGTTGCTTTGACTTCTCTGAGTGAGCTTCCTGAATATAACCTAACTCTAGGACTTTATTCTATTTAATTTATTGTTATTTTTTTAGATTTTATTTTTATTTTTGCCGGAGGTGTGGGTGTGTGTGTGAGAGGATTCACTAGAGACAGAGTGGGGAGCAGAACAAGTGGATTAATTGAAATACACTGCAGAGGGGAAACCAGGCGAGCCAGAGGAGGTCTGCTGTGCCATATGGGTTAGCTCCCTGGCTGGGGATCCTACTCAGGCAATCTCATGGGCCTTCTCAGTGGTAGCGCTGAGACTTTAACCTCTGTGTCACCAGGGAGGCCCTAGGTCATTTCTTATTAGTCTTCATTATCTTATAAGATAGACATTATTCTCTTTTTGCTGCTGGAAAAATCAAGGCTTGGGGAGGCTGGTGATTTGCAGCTACTAAGAGGCAAAACAAATACTTTGATTTTGTAAATTTACTGCTGAAATCTTATTTGATTCAATTCAGGTGCCTTTTTTTTGAATCCTCCTAGGTCAGTGCTTGCAAACCTCTTCATCCCAGTTCACACAAAAAAAGGATAATATTTCCATGGTATCCTGATGTAGCCAGTAGAGAACATTCTCGGGTAGTGTTTTCGGCATTTCCTTATGCCAAAAGTCTTTTGCCAAGATAAATAACTGAATGTAGGAAGTACAAAGAGGGAGCCATACAAACAATGATCAAATATAATTTTAACTGAAATAAAAATTTAAGTGGTTGTGATATATGGTTTTGGCATTTATATCACTATAAAAAATTTATAAGCATCCGCATCTCCTGGGATATTATAACCTATGAATGCCATACACAGATGCTGTAATATGTGAGTGGGAATGCTCTGGACCAGGCACTGGACTGTGGGCTGAGGATACAAAGATGAAGGAGACAGAATCTCTACCCACAAGAATTAAGTCTAACTGGTGGAAACTAATGATACCATTATTACAATAGAGTTTGATAAATCTGATGATAGACATGTATTTAGGGAACTTCTAACTCAGTCTATGGGAGTAGTTTATATTATCCATTCCTTTTCTTTTTCTTTATTTTCACAGAAGGAGGTTTAAGGTGAAATAATGCAAATAAAATTTGTATAAACATCATCACATGAACAGCAAAGGACAAAGTAAAAACAAAGTAAATAAATTGGCTGCTTTATACAGTGGGACAAGTTGAGTCTTGCACAGTCTTTTACAAATAATCATCTTAGTTTAACAGCAGACCAATCTTCTGTGCCATCCTGCAAGATGGGGTATTTAAGTGCCATTCTGTGTTTTCCAGTGCAACCTGTAGTAGGACTGGAAGTTGCCCCCCATCCCTGCCCAGATGCCTTGCCATAGTGCTCTGGTGGCCTCTGGGGTCTGCATTCCCTGTCCACAGCCACAGTGCCCATACTTCTGCCCAACGTGATGCATCACCAGAACCACTATTGCTTTGCCCAACACCAAAGGCACTACTGTAGATTCTATTCCCTTGATCATAATAGTTGTTAAATCTTTGCTTCAGGGTTGGCCCTGACCTCAACCTCGACTCTAACCACCAGATGTGGAACCTCCTGCTTGTGGTTGTTGCTATGTGGACTAAACGCCTTTTTGGATTGTGCACCTTTGATTTCACTCTTCTCAGAACCAACTTTTTTTTTTTAAAAACCTTTTAGGGCCTACCTGGTGGTGTAAGGGTCAAGTCTCAGTGCTATCACCTCTGTGGCCTGAGTTTGATCCCTGTCCAGGGAACTACCCAAATGGCCACCAGGGGAGGCCCCAGAATCTTCTTCTTTCATTTGTCTTTTTTTTTTAAAGATTTATTTATTTATGCATACAAGAACTGGGGTACAAGCCAGAGGTCTGGGGGGGGGGTGAGAGGATTCACCAGAGACAGAGTGGGGAACAGAACAGGAGGAATAACTGAAATGCACTGCTGAGGGAAGTAGTGGGAGAGTCAGGAGAGGTCTGCTGTGCCATGTGTGTGTCTCCCTGGCCAGGGATCGAACTTGTTCTGCAGTGGCTGCGGGTAGCTTCATAGGTTGTGTCTTAACCCCTTGTGCCACCGGGGAAGCCCTTCTTCTTTCATTTGTTTTTGCATCCACGGGATGCTTAATATTTTTAACCTCCAAAAAACTCCAAAATATTCTTTAGTTTGTCTTCAGGAGTATCTGAGCTCTGTCTACCCACAAAAATCTTCTTGGTCTTGAGAGTTGCCTTTCCTTTTAAAGTTTTGGCATTTGGGTTGTCGATCAATTTGTCAACAAATTTGTGATTTTTCCATTCTAAAACTTATCAATAGAAGCAGCATATTGGAAAAGCACAAATTCAAACCCTCTTAGCCTTCTAGTGACTGGATCTGTTTTAATTGTAATTGTGCAGTCTCAACTTCCCCAAGCCTAGACAGCTATTCAGCCAGGTCTTTCTTGCTTGTGTCCCAGCTCAACAAACATCTTATTGTCATCCTGCTGATTCTTGCTAGTGTTGATATTGGGATCCCACTGTGAATTCTTCATGTCACTGTGTTTATTCAACAGCCAACACTTCTTGGTTCTGTGTTTTGATGATAATTGTACTAATGGGTGTGAAGAGGTATGTCAGTAAGGTTTTGATTTGCATGTCTCTAATGATTATTAATATTTTGAATATCTTCTTGTGCTTATTGGCCATTTGTATATCATTTTGAATTTTTTTTTGGTTATTGTTGTAAGATTGTAAAATTAAATGTTTCAATCAAGTTTGTATTGTCTGTGCAGTTTGAATTCCAATTTTCAGAAATATTAAAAAAAAATCAGAACATGTTCTTGAAACAATTACTTAAGATAGCTTAAAATTTTCTATTGTAAGAAAGATACTGAATTATTTTACTCCATATCTGTTGCATCAGGCAACCCCACACTGATAAAGAAATGGGAGTTGTTGAACAGGCTACATAATGCAGAATGCTGCTGAAGAGCAAGATCCCAGCCTTTTTATTGATATACAGCATACAGGGGAGGAGAAAAAGGAAAGGCGAAGGAGATTAAGGAGGAAGGAGATTAAAGAAAGGGGAAGAATGTATTAAATCAGGGATTTTGTGTCTACCCTCCAGGCACTTCTTATCTGTTTGATAACTTGGTGTTGTCACTGAGATCATGTCCTAAGTCCCCAGCCATGGTTTTAATCTTATCAAAAGGCATTCCACTGATCAGCTTCTGGGGTCTTTTTTTTTTTAATTAAAGATTTATTTTTTGATTTATACAATAGCTGGGGTACAGGCCAGAGGCGCGGGAGAGTGAGAGGATTCACTAGAGACAGTGGGGAACAGAACAGGCAGATGGACTGAAAGCACTGCTAAGGGGAGCAGTGGGCATGACAGGAGAGGTCTGCTATGCCATGTGGGAATCTCCCTGGTCGGCTGGGAATCGAACCCACACTGCAGAGGCTGCAGACAGTTTCACAGCCCTGCACTCAACCTGCTGCTCCATCAGGAGACCCTGGGGTCCTTTGTTATACATCTTCCTCAGTCCCCCCACCCCCACACATCCCAGGCGTTACCAATCATACCTTGTGATGCATAACCTTCCCAGCATGATCCAGCTTTGTGCTCTTGTTTGATTTGAAGGGCACCTTGCAGGGTTGGGTTCTGTACCTAACTGACCAGGTCATTTTGACCTTGCTTAGGATTTAACAAAATGGTGGCCGAACAGTTCACTTAGGAGTAGCAGACCCACACAAATCTTGGTGAGGGACTGACAAGAATAAACAAACACTGGGATCAATAAATTATTCCTGGAGGGCCTCCTTGGTGGTGCAGGGACAGTGCTATCAAGCTATCACTAGCCACTGCAGCACAAGTTCCATCCCCAGGCTGGCCAGGGAGGTGACCCACATGGTGCAGCAGACCTCTCCTGTCTCACCTGCTGCTCCCCTCGCCAGTGTATTTCAGTGGATCAGCCTGTTCTGCTCCCCACTCTGTCTCTGGTGAATCCTCTCACCTACTGAGCCTCTGACCTACACCCCAATTCTATGAATAAATCTTAAAAAAGAAAATAAATGAATTATTTCTGGAAATAGGGACATTTGTGACATAAAAAGGAGAGTTGGGGGAGGAGGGACTCTCCATGCCTCTTTCTCCTGAACTGGTGCACCATCTGGCAGAAGGTTCATTCAGCAAGTTGGGTTGGCTGGGGATCCCTTTGATGTTACATTATCTAGGGAGTCGCACAGATGGTATGTACCACAACTCTAAGCCAGTGTTTGTGCAGCGTCTTAGAGTTTACAGAATGCTACACATAAACCATCCTATTTGAACGTCATGACAGCCTTTTGTAGCATTAATATAATTAACCTTCAATAAAAGAACAGCTGTGTTCGTGTGCAAGCTGAAATGTGTTTATCTGAGAATAGCAGAGAATTACAATTTAGGATACAAAGATTTAGGTAGAAACTTAAAACTTGTCCCGAAGAAGGACCCAGGTTTGGGGCTTCTTATAGAAGGAGAGAGGATGAGGTAATGGATGAGATAATGGTCAGAAGAAATAGTCACTAGGTAAACTGGTAGGTGGAGGGATCACAAAATAAAACCAGGTAAAAGCCTCTTGATCAGTCTTTCAAGTTGGATGTTCTTGCTCTTGTTGGCTTCTTGGAATGTTGGCAGGTTGGTCCATTTCAAGGGTCAGATCCAATTTAAAGAAATCAGCAAAATGATTTCTCCCTCTGTGGCGCTTCCTCTGTCCTTATTTTAACATGATGCCAGGGCCTCCCTGGTGGCACAAGGGGTTAAGCACAGCACCTATGAAGCTATCCGCAGCCACTGCAGCACAAGTTTGATCCCAGCTGGCCAGGGGGCAACTCACATGGCACAGCAGACCTCTCCTGTGGTGCCCGCTGCTCCCCTCAGCAGTGTATTTCAGTCGATCTGCCTGTTCTGCTCCCCACTCTGTCTCTGGTGAGTCCTCTCACTTCCCTCCCCCTGTAATGTAATTACATTACCTGTAAAGTTCATACAAAGAGAACAGGTTTTGTTGGCATGAAAATAAGAATACTTGGTGTTCTAAATTTGGTAGGGGGCCTCCCCGGTGGCGCAGCGGTTGAGCGCTGGGCTGCGAAGCTGCCTGCAGCCTCTGTAGCGCCGGTTCGATCCCCAGCTGCCGGCGAGGGTCCCACATGGCGCGCAGACCTCTCCTGCAGCCCGCTGCTCCCCTCAGCAGTGTACTTCGTCAGTCTGCCTGTTCTGGTCCCTGCTCTGGCTCTGGTGAATGCTCTCGCCCTCCCGCGCTTCTGACTGTGCCCAGTGCTTGTATAAATAAATAAATAAATCTTTATAAATAAATAAATAAATAAATAAATAAATAAATAAATAAATTTGGTAGGAATTTCTGTTAGGTAGGGAAAAAGTAAATGTTTCATTTTTGTTCACAAAGTTATAGTTTACCACATTGTTGAAAGCAAAAGAGGGCATCATTCCCATAGGGGTTAGTCGGACAAAAAGAATCATATCTCTGAAAACTGGAGATACACAATTTTATTTTTTAAAAGATCTATCTATCTATCTATTTATCTATCTATCTATCTATCTATCTATCTATCTATCTATCTATCTATCTATCTATCTATTTATACAAACACTGGGTACAGTCAGAAGCACGGGAGGGTGAGAGATTCACCAGAGCCAGAGTGGGGAGCAGAGCAGGCAGAATTACCGAAGTACACTGCTGAGGGGAGCAGCGTCTGCGCGACATGTGGGACCCTCCTCCGGTGGCCGGGAGTAGCCGGGGATTGAACCGGCGCTGCAGAGGCTGCGGGCAGCTTTGCAACCCAGCGCTCAACTGCTGCGCCACCGGGGAGGCCCAGGAGATAACAATTTTTAACAACAAAAAGAGAAATATTGCTACAAACAACTGATCATAATTTTTAATGTAAAAGAAAGAATTTATGACATTCTGTAGCAACAATTGGGCAATTTTTTAAAAAAGATTTATTTATTTATACTAGAGCTGGGGTACAGGCCAGAGGCATGGGAGGGTGAGAGAATCCACCAGAGACAGAGCAGGGAGCAGAACAGACAGATGGACCAAAAACACTGCTGAGGGGGGCAGCGGGTGAGTCAGGAGAGGTCTGCTGTGCCATGTGGGTAGCTCCCTGGCCAGGCATTGAACTCGTGCTGCAGTGGTTGTGGATAGCTTCATAGGTTGCGTCTTAACACTTTGTGTCACTAGGGAGGCCCTCACTGAGCATTTTTAAAATTTTTTTTTAGATTTATTTATTTATGCATACAAGAACTGGGGTACAGGCCAGAGGTGTGGGGGGTGAGAGTATTCACTAGAGACAGAGTGGGGTGTGTGTGAGAGGATTCACCAGGGACAGAGTGGGGAACAGAGCAGGCAGATTGACTGAAGCACACTGCCGAGGGGAGCAACGGGCGAGTCAGGAGAGGTCTGCTGCACCATGTGGGTAGCTCCCTGGCCAGGTATTGAACTCGTGCTGCAGCGGCTGCAGATAGCTTCCTAGGTTGTATCTTAACCCCTTGCACCATCAGGGATGCCCCCTCACCTAGCATTTTAATTTAGATCTTCATCAAACTTAGACTTGTGAAACAGACATAGGTAAGAATGCCCCAGAGATCCTACAGGTGTTTGTTCAGGGCAAGCAGTCTCTAGGCAAGATGCAAACAAGCTGGCTTCTCTATACTGCACCAGCCAGTGGCTGCTTTCTCTCTGGCCAACTGCACCAGTTTTGCCTTCCTTCTGTTAACACAAGCAGACCCTTCATAGGTTGAGCCTCAGGTTTTTCTGGACACCTTGGCTTACCTGGGAATTCTGGAAACATGTGGTTAAAGGAATGCTGGTAGGGAGACAGAAATCTTGCAACAGTTGCCCTGTGGGCAATCCTCTCTGTGCTTATCTCAGGATACACATGCACAGTGAGACCCTGTCCCCTCTGGGCTCCCTGCTGTTGTGGCTGCACTTGCATTTTGCTCATCTCACTTTGGTTCTCATCAAACCCCTTCTCGAAAGGACAGGTAGGCACAGTGCAGTGACCAGTCTGATTGCTACAGTCAGCTAGAGGCAAGTGTGAGGACCTTCTCGGCTTCTCTTCTCAGTGCAACCAGCCACTAGGGAGAGGGCCACCTAGGGAACGAGCTGTGGTGATTCGTGTTCTAGGGAAACAGAATGGGTTTTAGTTTTTGAATTTGGGGGTCAAATTTTGTAATTTTGTATAATTAGGATTTGCGAGTTTTTGTCACAGATGAATATGTAAATCAGTAATCCTCGAATAGGATTGAAAACACATTTAGCAATAAATAGATTTGATTGAAACTTACTTGTATGCTTCATTAATAAGTTTTACTACTTTTTCATGCTGCTATCACTTTAAGTTTAAGAAATATTTATAGTGTAGGGCAGCTCTATGAAATTGAATCCTGTTAAAAGCTTTTATTATAGAGAAGTTTCTTGATTATTGGCTGTACTGACCATGATGTTGATAATGGTTGGAGGGCAACCATTTAAGGGACCGGTTGGTCATTCCTGGGAATGGGTGTGACATGCAAAGTAAATCTTGATTCGGTGAGGCTTCCCAGATCCTGTGTCATCTGGACACCTGCCTTCATCCACCTCACCACTATTTGACACAAAAGGTATATTCAGGAGGGGGTCTTTGGGGTTCCCTTTGATGCCATATTGTCTTGGGAACAGGCAACATGGAGCAGATGGTACAGCCTTATAAAGTCTCAGCACTTCACCTTCCTCAGCACTCTCTGAGACACTCAGCCGTGAGTCTGCACCTGGCAGGGAACCCTCAGCTTCTAGCATCTGTGGGGAAGGAAGGAGAGAGTCTCTGGGCTGGTAAGAAGGACTTTCTGAGTCCACACATGATCCCTGTGTGTCTGGGGGGAACACAGATGCCAGTTCAGACTGGTGTGGACTTAGGGATGGGAGTCAGAGAACTTAAGTTATTTGTTGGGTTGGACAAGGTTGGGTTATTCCAGGAGGTTCCAGAATGCCCAGAGGCCCATCACTTTCCCTCGAGGTTTTCTGAGTCAGAAAGGTCGGGGGTATGGATGGGAGAAGAGAAAGGAAGTTCCATCCTGTGACCTTGTGCATCTTATTTGCCCTTAGAGGAAAATGGCCAGAATCTGCTTCCTGCTGTTTCTCTCTGTGGCCACCAGGGGGTCGAGCGCAGGTGAGTCCCTGGGGCAACAGCACCTTCAACTCACCTGTGTGTGCAGTGAGGTTGGGGCAGAGAGGGGCAGGATGTCCAAGTCCTGGTCAGCGGGGAGTCAGGAACTGTACGAGCCACACTGGCAGCCGCTAGAGCTGTGGCCTAGTGTTGACCCTGGTTCCCCTTGGTTGGAGCTGAGACAATAAGGGAGCCCTGGGGCTACTCTGGGACTCTGAGTGACTGGGAGGGGCTAAGGAGAGGGAAGGAGGGACTGTTTCCCCTGGGCCTCAGGAAACCAGGGGGAGCTGTGGTCAGGCTGTCCCAGGGGGCATCTAGTGCCCTTCCTCACAGCAGCCACAAACGGAGATTGTGATTAGTTAGTGGAGAGGAGGAATCAGCCTGTACTGGCCAGTGGGTCAGACCCTGTAGCAGAGAGAATCCAGACCCTGAAACACAACAGTCTGCTAAGCCCGTGAAGTGGACAGGACTGGGCGCTGCCGGCAGGAAGGATGGTGCCAAGTCACTAGATATTTATGAAAATACTCTCGTTGCTCCAGCAGCGACCCCATTTCTTGAGGACAAGACTTTTGCCTGGCTCCATTCGAACCTCCCTAGAAGCTGCAATGAAATCAGGCAGAACTCCCCTACAGTGAAAGGTGAGTCACAAATCTGTGCAGATTCGAACCTTGTGGCCACTTTTAACCTGACAGACAGCTCTAGCTCTGCTCTTACCAGCTGGGACACCGGGGAAAATCATGGGGGGTGTGTGTGTCACCAGTCACAGCAGACCTGGCCTCTGCACCTGGGAGACTTGGTGTTCTCGTGACATTAGGGTGGTGTCAAGAGCTATGAGCTGTGCAAGGTGTCCCGAATGTAAGCAGTGAGCCGCTGGCTCATAGATGAACACAGAGAGGCTCTGAATGAAACAAGAACTTTATATATATATATATTTTTAAGATTTATTTATTTATACAAGCACTGGGTACAGTCAGAAGCGCGGGAGGGTGAGAGAATTCACCAGAGCCAGAGCGGGGATCAGAACAGGCAGAGTGACGAAGTACACTGCTGAGGGGAGCAGCGGGCGGCAGGAGAGGTCTACGCGCCATGTGGGACCCTCGAAGGTGGCTGGGCCGGCGATCGAACCGGTTCTGCAGAGGCTGTGGGCAGCTTCGCAACCCAGCGCTCAACAGCTGCGCCACTGGGGAGGCCCTGAAACAAGAACTTTATATCTGAACAAATTCCAACAGGCAGATGTGAGGAGGCCAGGTCACACCTGCTCATGCACTGGGCTTGATACACAGGCTGGAGGTGGACTAGACAGGCACAAATCTTTCTGTCAAACAGGGAGTTTATGACTCACATGCGACAAACCAAGATCAGTGAAGTTGTCTGTATGTCCATCCCTTGTCCATAGGGCAGCACAGAAACTTGGGTCTGATGACAAGGTTACATGCTAGAAAATGTCTGTGCTGAGGACACACCTTGTCAGCAAAGCAACTGGGCCGGGGGAGGGGCCGGGGCCCAGCTCAGACCTCAGCAGAGCTGGGGCAGGGTCACACCATCCTGACAGCTGAGTCATCAGCTCCTGGAAGGGAGGGCAGGGTGAGAATGACCTGGCAGCACAACCTCCTGTTTCCACGACTCCGGAGCACACTGCATCCCGAGGCTGAGGCAGTGTGGTGGGTCTGCCCAGCCTCTGTGCCCACGTGGGGACATGCAGGGACCAGGGTGCTGAGGCAGGGCCACCCTCCCTCCCCCCACCCCTGCCCCCCAGGCTGAGCACAGGAGGAGCGTTGCTGGAAGGAGCTGGCCCTGAGTGACAGCAGTGAGCGAACTTGCCCTGGGCTCTGAAATGCCACCTCCTGATGAGACTCCAGATGTGGGGCACAGATATGTGGCCTCTCTTGGCCACAGGGAAGCACTAGCCAGAGGAGACAGCATCTCTGCCTCTCAGGCTATTGCTCTTCAAACTCTTGAGAGAACAGCCTGGAACCAGGGCACTTGCCTCTGCTCCCAGGTGAACCCTGGAGACTCCTCCTGACACGTGGCCAGGTGAGGGGCCCCAGCGTCTACCAGGCCTCCCATGCCTTTCTGGTCGTGGGGCTGGATGGTCACGGCTCTCAGACAGGGCCTCTGGGCTGCCTCCCCCTACAGATGGCCTGTATTTCCTCCGCACCGAGGATGGGGTTGTCTACCAGACCTTCTGTGACATGACCACTGACGGAGGCGGCTGGACCCTGGTGGCCAGTGTGCATGAGAACCACATGGCCGGGAAGTGCACGGCGGGCGATCGCTGGTCCAGCCAGCAGGGCAACAGGAAGGACTACCCAGAGGGCGATGGCAACTGGGCCAATTATAATACCTTTGGGTCAGCAGCAGGGGCCACCAGCGATGACTACAAGGTTGGTGCCACCCACCGCCCCCTGGTAAGAGAGAGCAGAGGAGCGTATTTGGCCCTTATCATGGCGAAGAGAGGGATGGGGATGGGTTTTGGAGATCAGGCTGGAGAGAAGACTTACCTCCATGTCTTGTGTGATGGCTCCTCCCAACTAGGCTGCTAGGGACCCGACGATGGGGGTCCTCACCTGCGGGCTTTAGCTCTGAGCATTGCTTCCTCTGCCTCCTGAAGCTCAGGTCTCCCACCCACTGTGGGCTGCATGTGGGGGTTTGCTTGTGGGAATCCTGGCTGGTGAGCCCCGTGTCTGTCCCTCCCAGAACCCCGGCTACTACGACATCCGGGCCAAGGACCTGGGCATCTGGCACGTGCCCAACAAGTCCCCACTTAAGAGATGGAGGAGCAGGGCCCTGCTCAGGTACCGCACCAACAGCGGCTTCTTCCAGAACCTGGGAAATAATCTGTTTGGCCTCTACCAGGTATGCAGGGTCTGTCTGGGGGGCATTTTCTTCAGGGAACAGGGAGGCAGTACTGGGGCGGGGAGGAGTGGGCTCTGGTCCCTGCCCTGCAGGGCTGCTCTGGGCTGCTGCTCTTCTCTCTGCTTCATGGTGACCTGGTGCGCCGCCTCCCTCAGAGAAGCTGAGCCAGAAGGGAAAGAAAGTTGGGGGGGAAATGGAGAAGGACACAGCTTGGTTGTAGGAGAGACACCTCCAGGGGAGAGAGGAATCACCGATATTATGACTAATTCCTGAATGTGACTCTAGGGGATTCCCCCCACCCCCTAGTCCTACACCCCTCTGTGGCAAAGTCACTACCATCCTCACACAGCCTCTGTGTGTCCTTGCAGAGATACCCAGTGAAGTATGGAATAGGCAAATGCTGGACGGACAACGGCCCTGCTATCCCCGTGGTCTATGACTATGGTGACGCCAAGAAAGCTGCGTCTTATTACTCCCCACTTGGTCAGGGTGAGTGTTTGATCCTTAAGCTTGTTCCCCAACACTTCCACACATTCTTGGGGGAGGTGGTAAAGAACAACAATCGTTACTGTAAACATATACGGGTTCATATTCAAACATTGTAAATGTGCTAAATTCTTTTCTAGGAACTTGAATGTTTGTGTCACTTAATCATCATGACAAAATGAAGTTAGAAATATGATTATGTCCATTTTATGATATATAAAGCCAGGCTTCTTCACCACCGTTTTTTGGTTTCCTATAGTTATTTAGCTCACATAGGCTAATGTTCACAGGAAAGAACAACTAGCATGACAATGAGAAAATTTCATTTCTTATGAATGAAATTTTTAACATAAGGAAGTCACAGAAATGAACTTTTTTTAAGAAAATAAAATCTGGGGGCCTCCCAGGTGCCGTAAGGGGTTAACTGTCAGCACTATGAAGCTCTCCGCAGTCACTGTAGCACGAGTTCAATCCATACCTAGGGAGATACATACATGGCGCAGCAGACCTCTCCTGTCTCACCTGCTGCTCCCCTCAGCAGTGTATTTCAGTCAGTCAGCCTGTTCTGTTCCCCACTCTGTCTCAGGTGAATCCTCTCACTCCCCACTCCTCTGGCCAGTTCTTGAATGCATAAATAAATAAATCTTAAAAAAAAAAGAAAAGAAAATCCATCACTATTAACCCTTGATATTTTGTGGAAAACATGTAATGATAGGTGAGAGATGTGTAACAGAAGCAGATGGACATAGAAAACTGCTCCCTCTGCTGGACCTTTGTGGGTCTTCTTTTTAATTATTTTTTAAAGATTTATTTTATTTATGCAGAGGAGAGCTGGGTTACAGGCCAGAGGTTCGGGGGCTGAGAGGATCACCAGAGACAGAGTGGGATACAGAACAGGCAGACTGACTGAAATACACTGCTGAGGGGAGCAGCAGGTGAGACAGGAGAGGTCTGCTGCGCCATGTATGTATCTCCCTAGCTATGGATTGAACTCGTGCTACAGTGGCTGCGGAGAGCTTCATAGTGCAGTGGCTGCAGATAGTTTGATAGTGCCGAGACTTAACCCCTTGCGCCACCAGGGAGGCCCCTGTGTGTCTTCTTGGTGATCTTTCTGAGTCTATTTTGCCCCATAAGCTTTGGCAGACAAGTGTCTTCTGTGAGCCCAGCCTTGGCTTCTTGCCCCAGTGGGAGACAGATGCCCTCCCAGGCCAGTTGAGGGCCAGGAGCACCAGTCACAGGCCCAGAGGCGCTGGTCCATCCCTATGCTGCAGTGCTGGCTGCAGCCAGAACTGTTAGTCAGGGAATCCCCGCTGGGCATAGGAAGCTGGTTCTAGCTCCTCCTTGACCTCTTGATCCTTTCTCTCTTCTTCCTTTCCAGAGGAATTTGTTGCTGGATTTGTCCAGTTCAGGGTGTTTAATAATGAGAGAGCAGCCAATGCCCTGTGTCCTGGGATGAGAGTTACCGGCTGCAACACTGAACATGTAGGTTTTGTGGACGGTAACATTTTGTGTGTGTTTGTGTGTGTGTGTGTGTGTACTAGTCTTTTTATTCTCTTGATGGGATCTTATTCATGTTAACAAAAATCAGTTTGTCAACATTTTCCTGTATGATTAGGACATCAGTTTTGTTCACGAAGTCTTCTCTTTCCTTCTGTTGAGATCACGACAATTCACTAAAGTTCATATACCTTTCAGATGTTTTATGTGTTGGCTTTTCAAGTCTGGTAGGAGAAAGAGGCACAGCTGGGTGACTGGACACTGTCCTGGGAGACATCTGGAGAATGGGCTAGGAGGAGAGGGAAGTCAGCTTCATAGAATAAGGCATCATTAGGGCATCTTCCTCGGAACTGACCTTCCTTGACCTGAAGTCACAGCTACATCTTTTTTTTTTTTTAAAGATTTATTTATTTTTGCATAACAGGGTATAGGCCAGAGGTTCAGGGTGGTGAGAGGATTCACCAGAGACAGAGTGGGGAGCAGAACAAGAGGATTAATTGTGTAATACACTGCTGAGGGGAGCAGTGGGCAAGACAGGAGAGGTCTGCTGTACCTGGATTAGCTGGATGAGCTAATCCAGCTGGATTAGTTCCCTGACAGGGATCGAACTCAGGCTGTAGAGGTGATAGTGCTGAGATTTAAACCCTAGGCCACCAGGGAGATCCAGAGTTCAGTGTTCTTAACAGGTTGAAAGTGCATGGATGGACTAGGGACAGGAAGGTGATGGGTCAACGGTTCTTGACACCAGACAAACATGGGGGGTGGAAAATGAAGGAGACTAAAAAGTCATTAGGTTTTGTTTTGGGAACTGGTGCCATCCATGAAGACAGGATGAATCCTTTTGCTTGGGTCGGTGGAGGCGAGAACGCTGGGTGGTATCTAGGCAGAGGCATCCAGTGGGTTGGATGTGGGTCTCAAGCCTAAGACATATCTGGCAGCCCCAGAGATTTAGGAAGTATCGGTAATTTCATAGTAGACTGATAATAGGTAGCATGAGGAGAAGATGAGTCGTAACAGAGAGAATGAGATGTGCAGTGAGTCTTGGGAATAGCAGTTAGGGGATGGCTGTGAAGGGAGGTGAGTGCCGGCCCTGAGAGGGAATGCTAAGGAAAAGGTCAAAAGGAACTCAGGACAGAGAATGACTTGTCTGTACTGGGCGAGGAGACTTTATGGGAGGGGGTGGTAAAGACAAGATGACCAGGACCAAAGATTCCAGGATTCGTCCAAGAAGAGCTCACAGGTGTGGGCTGCAAATCCCTTACCATGTGTCTCCCTGCTTCCCAGCACTGCATTGGTGGAGGAGGCTTCTTCGCAGAGGGCAATCCCAGACAATGTGGGGACTTCTGCGCCTATGATTGGGATGGATATGGAACCCATACTCTGTCGAGCAGCAGCCGGAGCATAACGGAGGCGGCCGTGCTCCTGTTCTACCGGTGAGGGCTCTGTGCTGGGAGACTGACCCAGCTCCTCACCCCAGATGCTCAGAGATGGGAAAACTGAGTGTTAGCAAGGAGAAGGGGAGAATAAATTACATCAGCATGTGACTCTGGATTTGTTTGAATTCTTCTCTAATTGGGTAAGACCCTAAAGCACCTTTTATTTTCATTTTTTTAGAAGATTTATTTATTTATGCTTACAAGAACTGGGGAACAGGCCAGAGTTGTGGGGGTTGAGAGGATTCACCAGAGACAGAGTGGGGAGCAGAACAGGGAGATCCACAGAAACACACTGTCCAGGGGAGCAGTGGGCAAGACAGGAGAGGTCTGCTGTGCATGTGGGTCACCTCTCTGGCCGGCCGGGGAGCAAACTCATGCTGCAGTGGCTGAGGATAGCCTGGTAGGTTGTGTCTTAACCCTTTGCACCACCAGGGAAGCCCCAGAAATACTTTTTTTAATTTAATTTTTTAATTTTAAAAATTATTTATTTATTTATTTGTTTATATATTCATTTTAAAAAATATTTTATTTATTTATTTATACAAGCACTGGGTACAGTCAAAAGCATGGGAGGGTGAGAGAATTCACCAGAGCCAGAGCGGGGAACAGAACAGGCAGACCTACGAAATACACTGCTGATGGGAGCAGCGGGCGCGGTAGGAGAGGTCTGCGTGCCATGTGGGACCCTCGATGGCGGCCGGGGATCAAACTGGTGCTGCAGAGGCTGCGGGCAGCTTCGCAGCCCAGCACTCAACCGCTGCACCACCAGTGAAGGCCCAGAAATACTTTTATTTTAAGATTTATTTATTTGTACATAAAAGAGCTGGGGTACAGGCCAGAGATGCAGGGGGTGAGAGGATTCACCAGACCAGAGTGGGGAACAGAACAGGCAGACTGACTGAAATACACTGCTGAGGGGAGCAGTGGGCGAGATAGGAGAGGTCTGCCTCGCCATGTGCGTTGCTCCCTGGCCAGCCGGGGATCGAACTCGTGCTGCAGAGGCTGTGGATTGCTTTGTAGTGAGGTGCTTAACCCCTTGCACCACCAGGGAGGCTCTGCCCTAGAAATACTTTTGACGGTAATTGAAAATATTGCCACCCAGAGGTGACAATTGCAGGTGTCCATCCTGCTCACATCAGTGGTCAGTGTTGAGCCTCAATGTGGCACTTTTTTGGGGGGAGACCATCCAGCTACCCAGTGGAAGGTTGGGCTACATAGGAAATGTTGAGAGCACCCAGCACTGACAATTAGGATTCTCTCCCTTTAATGATTCTGGTACCAATAGAGTGTGTGCTTGTGTTTTTCCACACCAATAAACAATTTGCTGAGGGGTGTCTACAAATCAACTACAATCCTCCCATTACTTCTTGGAGTTCCCACAGGTTAAGGATTCAGTCCTATTAGATGCTTCCTACTCCAGATTCTCCAGGTGAGACTCTAGATTCTCACCTGTGCTATACATGTATTCCAGCAACTCTGCATTGGGCTCAATTAACTTCATAGCATAGTTTACAGAACAAGAGAAACATTTACTGTGAATTACTAGCCTATCATAAGAGGATGAACCTGAGGAGCAGGTAGTGGAAGGGATCCATGGATGTGAGTCAGCATCTTCCTTCAACCCCCTCAGTGCTTCTCAGTGGCTCATGTACAGGTGCTGTGGCTTCTGGAACACTGAGGTTCATAGATCAATCAATGGCCTTCTTTTCACAAAAGCTCCTCTGGTGATTGCCATCTCTGGGTGTCCATCCTGCTCACATCAGTGGTCAGTGTTGAGCCTCAATGTGCCACTGTTTGGGGGGAGATCACCCAGCCACCCAGTGGCAGGTTGGGTTACTCTGGATGCTGTCAACAATGGGGAGAAGAAGGAATGACTGGTCTTCACAAAGGTAGGTACATCTAAAGCTAGAACCACGAAGACTCAGATTCAACAAGAATAAAGAATTGGGTTAAAGAATTCTATCCAGCTAAGGTGTTGGTAAAGGTGAAGGAGACAGTGAATAGGTGGTGGAAGAATGAAGCTACAGGTACCAGCTGAGGCATCATGACCAGCTACAGAAGCAACAACTGAGGCAGCTGTTTTATGTTTATTAATGCTCTACCCATTCTTTTGCCCTGGAGACCTGATCATCAGTGGTGCAAAAAAGATTTAGGTGGCCTAAATGTATTTACTGCCAGATCCTCTAAAGAAAAAGTTTGCTGATCCCCATTTAAGGTTATCCATCTAGTGGGGAAATGAGAAACACAGGGGAACAATTAGCTTTAATCTGGAAAAGGTAAGGTGTGATTATGGACATTGAATAAAGGGGGCAATGAACCATGCTCTGAGTTTCATGTTAGAATAAATATTTGAAAATACCCAGTCTGCAGTTGCAGACATGGTTTAGCACAGAGACAACAGAGGCCCCTTCGCCAAGACTTCGAAGCTTGACAATCCTTTGAAGCAATACAGATATGATGCTTAGAGTGACAGTAGCCATTCTGGGCCATTCTGATAATTATATACAAAAGTGAAGGAGGTGGGTCTCTCCTGGTGGCGCAGGAGGTTGAGCGCTGTGCTGTGAAGCTGTCTGCAGCCTCTGCAGCACCGATTCTATCCCAGCTGGCCGGTGAGGGTCCCACATGGCGAGGCAGACCACTCCTGTCATGCCTGCTGCTCTCCCCTCAGCAGTGTATCTTGTCAGTCTGCCTGTTCTGCTCCCTGTTCTGTCTCTGGTGAATCCTCTCACCCTCCCGCGCATCTGGCCTGTACCCAGGTTCTTGTATAAAATAAATAAATGAATCTTTAAAAAAAAAAAAGTGAAGCAGGCACATCAAAGAGGCTATGTACCCTCTGTGCACAGCTGACTACCATACCAGTCCTGCTTGGCCTGATCCTGGGATTTTTGTAGAAGATTTGCTATTATTTTCAGGCAATTTTATCAGGCAATTTTAATCCTTGTTTATAAACCAAGATTGGCTAGGTTTCACAAATGAGTTCTTTCACTTATTCACAAGAGGTAAAAATAAAAATTGGCACAATTTATCAGGATCTATCTGTCCTATGTATCTATTTATCTATCTATCTTCAAAAATGTTCATATTATTTCACCCAGTAATTTCACTTCCATGAATTTATCTCTAGGAAATAATTATGGATAAATAACCATACATGTATAAGAATGTTAAGTGGATAGTTGCAGTGGAGAATAGGTGATGACACATTTGTCTAAGGAGACAGAGAAAGAAATCTGGGGGAACGAAATCTGCCGTTGGAAAAAAATCTGTTTAGATCTTCCTCACACATAGCTAAAAGATAACTCTGGAGAATGAGATTTAAATTCTGGGATTTGCAAAATATATACACTCAATGGACCATGCACAATGGGAAACAGGTCATGTGAGCACAGGTCCTTTTTACCCAGTCACAGGAGAATTGTCTCCCCAATTCTCCCAGTAGGTCTACAAGTCTATTCTGCATGGTCTTCTGGCAGATTCCCCAGTGTCACTGGAGGATGCCCAGGGGGACCTGAGTGGCCCGGGGAAGCTGCATCTCAGCCAGTTCCTTGGTTCTCATCTGCTCCTCACTCCTCTGACTGTGGCTGCCTCTGATAGTCTCAGGCCTGCTCCATCCCAGGGGCAGCCACATCTCTTCCTTTACTCCCTCAGAAAATAGTGTGTGTTAGAACGTTTAATGAGTATTTAAAGGTGGAAACAGTACAGAAAAGTAACAAAAATGAGCAGAGACAAGTATATGTTAGCATTGGACACCATCCTAGGGCAGATGGGAGTAGGGGAGGACTCAGGCCCAAGTTAAAGCCCCAGGCGTCCTTTTTTCTCATTCAGCGCATGCAGGCTGAGGACCCAGGTCTGTCAGGCATGGCTGGTCCTGGAGATGTGGCGAGGACCCTACACAGTCCCGTCCTCATGGGAGAGGACACAGGCAATAAGCTATTGCCCACGCAAGTACTCAAAAGAAAGGATGAGAAGCACCTGAGAAGGAACTCACACAATGTCCCAGCAGTGCAGCTCAGGCTGTAGGATAAATCATATCATATCGTGGTGTCCTTCAGAATTATCCTTTGTCCTTGCCTCCTTCCACTCCTGTCTGGTTTAAGAGGGAGGAGCAGAAGACTCGCTGGAAGAGCAGCTTCACTGAGGGTGAGTGACACCCAGAAACAAGTCCACTCTGGTCCTGAGGGAGGAAATGGGAATTTTACAAAATGGAGTCATTGTTGACAAGAGTTTTTATTTATTTATTTATTTTTAAAAATTATTTATTTATTTATACAAGCACTGGGTACAGTCAGAAGCACAGGAGGGTGAGAGAATTCACCAGAGCCAGAGCAGGGAGCAGAACAGGCAGACTGACGAAGTACACTGCTGAGGGGAGCAGTGGGCAGCAGGAGAGGTCTGCGCACCATGTGGGACACTCACCCAGTGGCAGGGGATCGAACCGGTGCTGCAGAGGCTGCGGGCAGCTTTGCAACCCAGCACTCAACCGCTGCGCCACAGGGGAGGCCCCGACAAGAGTTTTTAAAAGGGAGTGAAGGACCCTAGGATGTGATTTTTACCCACCCAAAGAAGAAAAAAAAGAATCTTTTGAAAGTATGTTTACTCAGAAAAACTAAAAACATCCTTGACAAACATCCACAGGTGCTGACAACAGGCTTTTCTTTTTGGAAACTTGTCTAATACCCAATTGTGTAGCAGTCAGATGTAGGTTTCATGTGCCACTACCTACTGTTATTTCTGGAAAGCAATTCTCGAAACTTTGCTGTTTTTGCCTTCATGAACCTACCATCCCCCCATGAACGAGGAACAGGATTCAGGGGCAACTTGAATGAGCCTTCCAGGCCAAAATCCTTAAGGCCCCAAATAAATGCTTTCCCTTTGTTTCAGCTAGAGCAGGTGTTACTTTTCTGTCTGAAATTCCTATCATGGGAACTGAAAAGAGGTTTCTTTCCTCCACCCAACACGGTGGATGCCCCCGCACCTGCCGACAGGAGGCGTGGAGGGAAAGGAAGCAGCGCCCTAGGCAGCAGCACCTGGAGCAAGAGCTGGCCCAGCACCTGAGGTGCAGGGATGCCGAGTGGCAGGGTCAGGGGTCACAGGAGCCTCAGCAGTGGACAGCGCAGACACAAGCCAGGTGGGCTGGGCATTTGTGGAATGTAGGAATCTTGTTTGTTAGTATGTCTGCCACCCCCTGGGGATTAAGGTCTTTTCAAGGGACAGAAAATCTGACAAGGTGAGGACATGATGCAAGACAAGTATCAATAAATTGAAAAAAAAAAAAAAAAGAGAAGTATCAGAGGCATCAACGCCAGACCTGTGTGGCATTCATGTGATCCCCTGTGTGACCCCCTGGCTGGTGTTCCCTGGAAGGACCAGTTACAGTCAGGACATTAGTGATATGAAGTTAGTACTTGTGTAACCAGAAGACCGGAGTTTGGGCCCACCGGTCACTGCTGACTGCCAATAAAGTAGAGAGAGGAACTGAATCTTTAAAGTGTGCTATAATCAGATAGCTGGCAATCTGGAAGATGGGGGTGGTTAACATTGTAAAGAAACTGTCTTGGGCCTCCCCAGTGGTGCAGAGGATTGAGCACAGCACTGTGAAGCTGTCCGCAGCCTCTGCAGTGCCGTTTTGATCCCCACCAGCCCGCGAGAATCCCACATGGCGCAGCAGAACTCTCCTGTTCCCTCAGCAGTGTATTTCGGTCCTTCTGCCTGATCTGTGCTCCCCGCTCTGTCTCTGGTGAATCCTCTCACCCTCCTGTGCCTCTGGCCTGTATACCCTAGCTCTTGTATAAAAATAAATAAATCTTAAAAAAAAAAAAGAAACCACATTAACATTTCATTTCCAGCTGTCTTTTTTTTTTTTTTGAAAGATTTATTTATTTATGCATACAAGAACAGGGGTACAGGCCAGAGGTATTGGGGATGAGAGGATTCACCAGAGACAGAGTGGGGAGCAGAACAGGCAGATCCCCTGAAATACTCTGCTGAGGGGAGCAGTGGGCGAACTGGAGAGGTCTGTATGCCATGTGGGTTGCTCCCTAACCGGGGATTGAACTAGTGCTGCCGTGGCTGCAGGTACCTTCATAGTGCTGCGTCTGTTTTTTTAAAATTAATTAATTAATAGTTTGTTTATTTATTTATTCATTCATTCATTCAAGCACTGGGTAAGTCAGAAGTGCGGGGAGGTGAGAGAATTCACCAGAGCCAGAGGGGAGAACAGAGCAGGCAGACTGACGAAGTACACTGCTGAGGGGAGCAGCGGGCAGCAGGAGAGGTCTGCGCGCCATGTGGGACTCTCGCCCAGCAGCCGGGGATCGAACCCGTGCTGCAGAGGCTGCAGGCAGCTTCGCAGCCCAGTGCTCAACAGCTGCGCCTCAGGGGAGGCCCATGCGTCTTAACCCTTTGCAGCACCAGGTGGCACCACCAGCTGTGTTTTTATAGTGAGTTGAACAAAGAGAGTTCAGCAGTCAGGGGGCCTTCACTGCTGCCAGGAGCCTGTGATGTGCAGCTCCCTTATCGCCCTCTTGGACTTGGCCTCAGGCTTGTCCCACTGTGCAGAGGCTGCTCTTCAGATAACACCGGCTCCCCACACTCCTCCAGATGTGTCCTTGGGCTGGAAAATTAACTCAGAGCAGACAGGCCATAAACTGTACGTGAGTGCAGATTTCCTACTATACCAGCTTAGTGTTTCACCTGATCTCCCCCCACCCCCGTGTCCCTAGCCCCTGTCACCTGTGCTGTGGTTTTAGGTGAGCCTGGCTCTATTATCTGAAGCCACACTCACCTAGGGGTAAAGGGCCATGCTTTATTTCATTTACTTCCAAATCTTTCAGAAGTGAAAACGTGAGCATATCTGTGTAGGAGAGTATACCAATGATAATATGAATGCAGTGAAATATCCGCAAAAGATGAATCTAGGTAAAGGGAATATGTTTGTTTTGTACTGCTCATTTTGCTGTGTTTTGAAAATTTTGAAGTATTTATACACAAAAATTCATTAAGAGAATGAAAGAGCAATGAGATGCATGCACGGATGAGTGTGGACGGGTGCACAGTAGTACCCAGAGGAGGCACAGCTGGGGGGCTGGGTGTGAGGGTGGCCTCAGGGAGAAGGTTAAGGAGACACAGAAGATGAGGTCTGGACAGAGGTGTGTCTGAGGCTCTGGAGCAGCTGATAGGGAAGGGGAGGAGGCGGCAGGCAAGGGCTATAGGGTCCCGCCTCTGCTATCTCGTCCCACAATGAAGCTCTGTGCTTGCTGTGACAAAGCAGGGTCTCCTCCCCATGTCAGAGTCACCTACGTGACCGGGCACATGGCCCCATCCTCCAGCCAGACACACATGCCTTCTCCTTCCCAGGGACCCAGCACTCTTCAGAGGGAGGGACATCAGAGGCAGACAGGGGTCAAAGGAGGGCAGGGCTGGGCAGGGCCTGCTGAGTGGTTCTCCTTATAAAGTCTCAGCACTTCACCTTCTTCAGCACCCTCTGCAGAGGTGGCAGCGCTGAGTCTGCACCTGGCAGGGAACTGTCAGCTCCAAGCATCTGTGGGGACAGAAGGAGTGAGCTCTCTAGGCTAGTGAGAAAGACTTTCTGATTTTTTTTTAAAGATTTATTTATTTATGCATACAAGAACTGGGATACAGGCCAGAGGTGTGGGGGATGTGAGAATTCACCAGAGACAGAGTGGGGAAAAGAACAGGCAAATTGATTGAAATACACAGCTGAGGGGAGCAGTGGGCTAGACAGCAGAGGTCTGCTGCGCCATGTGTGTAGCTCCCTAGCTGTGGATTGAACTCATGCTGCAGTGGCTATGGGCAGCTTCATAGTGCTGCATCTTAACCCCCTGCGCCACAGGGATGCCTGAGAAGGACTTTCTGAGTCTGCACACACAATGCCTATGTGTTTGGCGGGGGGAGGGGGGCGAACAGAGATGCCAGCTCAGGTCTGGTGGGGTCTTAGGGATAGAAGAGTCAGAGAAGGAGCCCAGACCCTAGGTATTTGTTGGGTTGGACCAGGGTGGGTTATTCCAGGAGGTTCCAGAACTTCCAGAGGCCCATCACTTTCCTTTGAGATTTCCTGCCTCAGAAAGGTCGGGGATAAGGATGGGAGGAGAGAAAAGGTCCATGCAGTGACCTTGTGCATCTTATTTCTCCTTAGAGGACAATGGCCAGAACCTGCTTCCTGCTGTTCCTCTCAGTGGCCATTTGGAGCGCAGGTGAGTTCCTGGGGCAACAGTACACTTGTGTGAGCTGAAGGCAAGGGGGTGGGGCAAGGGGTCAGTAGAGGCACTGGGCATCTAAGTCCTGGGCAGAGGAAGTCAGGGGATGCACAGAAGCCATACTGAGCTGGGTAGGGAGGCCTGGGTGCTGACGCTGGCTCTCCTGGTGTCAGCCTGAGGCAGTCAGGGAGTAGGCTAAGGGGGTTCTGGGGTCCGTTGCATGCCCCGGAGTGGTTGAAAGGCACCCAGGAGAAGGACAGCAGGACCCCGTCATGCCAGTAACTACTGCTCCCATGTCCTTGGCATCTGACAACCACAGGAAGCTGCTGTGTCCAGAACATCCTCCCTTCAATAATGGGGCTGTCGTTAGCGGAGTGGAAGAGTCAGTGTAGCCTGTACTAGGCAGGGCCAGATCCTCTAGCAGGGAGGGTCCAGATTTAGGGGCCTCAAAGCAAACTGAGGGACAGATAATGCAGGGAGGGGTGGATCTGACGGCAGCGAGAATGGGACCAAGACACCAGACATATCAGAGTTTTTATTTTATTGAGGTAATACTGTTTTATAGCTCTGTGTGCAGTCAGAGGTATAGGAAATGCTCTCCGGATGCATGTGGCCCCCCTCGCCCTCCACCAAGGCGCCCACCGTCCACTACATAGTCCACTGGGCTCCCACCACTCATTGCTCTCCCTGCTCCCCAACCCTCCCTGGTGGCCTTAATTTTAGCAACAGATTTCTCGGACCGGTTATTGTTTTGGTTCTGTCTGATATTCCGTTTTGTTTCTCTATATTCCACATAGACGTGAAACCCTGTGATTTTGATGTTTCTCCTTCTGATGTATTTCACTTAGCACGATCCCCTCCAGTTCCATCCATGTTGTTGTATGTCATTTTATTATTTTAAAGATTTATTTATTTATGCATACAAGAACTGGGGTACAGGCCAGAGGTGTGGAGGGTGAGGGGATTCACCAGAGACAGAGTGGGGAACAGACAGGGAGACTGACTGAAATGCACTGCTGAGGGGATCAGCGGCAAGACAGGAGATGTCTGCTGTGCCATGTGGGTATCTCCCTGTCTGGATATTGAACTTTGACTGCAGTGGCCGCGGAAAGCTTCATAGTGCTGTGACTTAATCCCTTGCACCACCAGGGAGCCTTCCCACCAGGTTTATGAGAATTCTTCTCATTTCTTTAGCAACTGCCCAGTGTCCTGCCCAGTGTCCCGCCAAGATCCCAGGGAGCAATACCTGTGCCTCTCCCTTCTCCTCCTTGCCTAGGAGCTGCAAGGACATCAAAGAAAGCTGCCCTGAAGCAGGAGGTGAGTAATAAACCCACTGGAGTCTCTCCTTGAGGACCATTTTAATCACAGACCCATTGACATCAGCAAATTACACTGGCCCCACTCTCTGCTCAGCTCAGCTCCCGCATGAGAGGGAAATTGAGAACTTTCTGTGCCATCATCACAGTAGACATGTCCTTCTGGAGGCGTGGGTCTCTGAGTTCCTTAGACCCTCAGAGCAGTGGCCTTGTCGAGGCACCAGCCAGGGGGACACAGTATCTCTGCCTCTGAGACTGTTTGCTCTCCAAACTCTTGAGAGAACAGCCTGGAACTAGGGTGCTCGCCTCTGCTCCCAGGTGACCCCTAGAGACTCCTCCTCACACGTGGCCAGGTGAGGGCCCCCAGCATCTATTGGGCCTCCTGTGCCTTTCTGGTTGTGGGGCTGGATGGTCACAGCTCTCAGACAGGGACTCTGGACTACCTCCCCCTGCAGATGGCCTGTATTTCCTCAGCACCGAGAAAGGGGTCGTCTACCAGACCTTCTGTGACATGACCACTGATGGGGGCGGCTGGACCCTGGTGGCCAGTGTGCACGAGAACCACTTGGCTGGGAAGTGCACGGCGGGCGATCGCTGGTCCAGCCAGCAGGGCAACAGGATGGACTACCCAGAGGGCGATGGCAACTGGGCCAATTACAACACCTTTGGGTCAGCAGAGGGCGCCACCAGTGATGACTACAAGGTTGGTGACTCCCACAGCCCCCCTGGTAAGAGAGAGGCGTGGAGTGTGAGAGGAACTGACCGCTTAAGCAAGAGGGATAGAAATGGGGTGTAGGATTGGGCTGGAGAGAAGACATACCTCCAGGTTCTTGCGTGACAGAATCCTCCAAAGAGGCTGTGAGGACCCGGTGTTGGGGGTCTTGTGTGCGTGAGTGGGTATGTGAGTATTATGGACATCTGACCTCCTGACCAGGGCTGTTCTAGCTCCACTGAGCTCCGTGTTTGGTGTTTGCTTGTGGGAATCCTGGCTTTTCAGGCTCCGTGTCTGTCCCTCTGCAGAACCCTGGCTACTACGACATCCAGGCTCACGACCTGGGCATCTGGCACGTGCCCAACAAGTCCCCCCTTGAGAGCTGGAGGAACAGTGCCTTGCTGAGATATCGCACCAACACCAGCTTCTTCCAGAACCTGGGACATAATCTGTTTGGCCTGTACCAGGTACATGGGGTCTACCTCGGGGCATTTTCTTCTGGGAACGAGAGCAGTGGTTTTGTGAGGAGGAGAGAGTGGGCTCTGGTCTCTGTCCCTCGGGGCTGCCCTGGGCTGTTGTTTCCTCCCTCTGGCTCATGGCGACCTCCCGTGCTGCCTCCTCAGGATCTCTGAGCTGGGCAGTGGAAGACACCCAAAGGAGAGTGGGGGGTCAGTAACGGGCGACAGAGAAAAGGACACCAGCTATAGGTGTGGGGGAGACACAACCATGGGGGAGAAGAATGACTAGATTTTCCTTTTTACATTGTATTATACTTTATTGAAGTAACATTGGTTTACAACACTGTCCATGAGCAGGTGGGGATGCATGTTACTCTACTAGATCTATCTGGTGACTTGGTATTATCATTCCTACAAGACCGACCATTTCATATCACCAAAGGACCCATCATACTCCACAGGGCCACCTGCCCACTTGGCTACCAGTAGCTTCAATTTTAGTCCGATTTCTAGATTTTGTTTTGGTTTAGTTTGTCTGTTCCTTTGTTTCATATCTTTTTTGAAATGAGTGAAATCATCTGGTTTTTGTCTTTTCCTTCTGATTTATTTAGCTTAGCATAATTCCCTTCAGTGCCACTCATGTTGTTGCAGATAACCAGAGATCATCCTTTGTTATGATTGAGTAATATGCAGCTGTCTAAATATCCCAAAAGTTCTTTATCCACTCACCTGTGGTGGGCACTGACGCTGTTTCTGAGATTTGGGTCTTGTAAACAGTGTTGCAATGAACAGAGAAGTTCTTATATCCCTTTGAGTTAATATTGTTGTGTTCTTTGGATAAAGGTTAAGGTGTATACTTTCTGAAACATAGTAATCTATTCTTTAAAAATATTCAATTTGTATTTATTTATGCACATAAGAACTAGGGTGTAGGCCAAAGGTGTGTGTGTGGGGGTGAGAAGATTCACCAGACACAGAGTGGGGAGCACAACAGGCAGATCTACTGAAATACACTGCTGAGGAGAGCAGCCGGTGAGGTCAGCAGGGTCTGCTGTGCCATGTGGGTTAGCTTCCTGGCTGGGGATTGAACTCATGCTGCAGCGACTGGTTTGATAACAATAAGACTTAAACCCCTGTGGTACCAGGAGGCCCATACAGTAGACCTATTTTTAATATTTGAGAGGGGCAGGAGCAGTCTCCAAGGATCACCAGAATTAAGACTGATTTGCAAATGTGATTGTGAAGGGATTACCCACCTCCCCAATCTCTGTACTATGGTAGCATCCCATGATCCTCACACAGCCTCTGTCTGTCCCTGCAGAGATACCCAGTGAAGTATGGAATAGGGAGTTGTTCCAGTGACAACGGCCCGGCTGTCCCAGTGGTCTATGACTATGGGGATGAAAAGAAAGCCGCATCTTATTACTCACCGCTTGGTCAGAGTAAGTGTTTGCTCCGTGGGACTGGTCATGAATCCTCCCTGCAGGCCTGGGAAATGTGGGAAGTAATGGCAATTAAAAAATGCTGCCATTTATGAATACTTCCAATGTACAAATCTCTCTTCTAAGAATTTGTCCATTAATCATGAGACAACTTTGAGTTGGAATGACTATTATTTCCACTTGCTAGAAAGTAAACCTTAGATCCTTGGCACTCTGTACAGTTTCTTACAATGGTTAAGAAAACATGTAGATATATGATCACAGGAGGAACATGGCAATGTGGTGAGAAAATTCATTTTTTTAATGAAGGACAGCTATTAATGATATTTTAAAGACATCTTTTCAGAAGTAAAGTAGAAGTGAAATCTTTTTGGGAAAATTATAGGCATCACTCTTTACATTAATATTTCAGTGACAGCCGCTAGCATAGACAGGAAAACAGACACCTGGCTATCAGTTGAGAGATGAGTAACAGCAGCAGATGGACATGGATAACCGTGTCCCTTGCTGGACCTTTGTGGGTCTTCTTGGTGATCTTTCTGAGTCTACTTTGCCCTGTAAACTTTGGCAGACAAGTGTTCTCTGTGAGCCCAGCCTTGGCTTCTTGCTCCAGTAGGAGAGAGATGCCCCTCAAGCCAAAGTGAGGCCCAGGAGCACCAGCCACAGACCCCAGAGGTGCTGGCCTGTCCCTATGCTGCAGTGCTGGCTGCAGCCAGAACTGCTGGTCAGGGAATCCCTGCTGGGCACAGGAAGCTGGTTTACTTCCTCCTTTGACCTCTTGACCCTTTCTCTCTTCTTTCTTTCCAGAGGAGTTTGTTTCTGGATTTGTCCAGTTCAGGGTGTTTAATAATGAGAGAGCAGCCAATGCCCTGTGTCCTGGGATGAGAGTTACCGGCTGCAACACTGATGCTGTAAGTTTTGTGGACAGTAAGAACACACACGCGCACATGTGTGTGAGTGTGTGTGTGTGTTTTGTATTAGTCTTATTCTCTTGATGGGTTCTTATTCATGTTCACAAAAATCAGTTTGTCAACATTTTCCTGTATGATTAGTACATCAGTTTTGTTCACGAAGTCTTTCTCTTTCCTTCTGTTCAGATCTCGAAGATATTCTCTAATGTTCACATAGCTTTCAGAAGTTTTATGGGTTGCCTTTTCAAGTCTTGAGGGAGAAAGAAGCATGGCTGGGTGACTGGACTCTGCCCCGGGGGACATCTGAGGATGGGCTAGGAGGAGTGCGAGTCAGCCTCACAGAACAAGGGCATCATTAGGGCATCTTCCTCTCACCTGACTGTCCTTGACCTGAAGTCACAGCTGCATCTTTTTTTTTAAAGATTTATTTATTTATTTTTGCATAGAAGGTGTAGGCCAGAGGTGCAGGTGGTGAGAGGTTTCACAAGAGACAAAGTGGGGAGCAGAACAGGAGAATTGACTGAAATATACTTCTGAGGGGAGGTGTGGGTAGGATAGGAGAGGTCTGCTGTGCCACATGGGTTAGCTCCCTTACCAGGGTTCGAACTCAAGCTGTAGAGGTGATAGTGCTGAGATTTAACCCCTAGGCCATCATGGAGATCCAGAGTTCAATGTTCTTAACAGGTTGAAAGAGTTTGGATGGACCAGGGACAGGAAGATGATAGGTCAACAGTTCTTGACCCCGGATGAACATGGGGTTGGAAAGTGAAGGAGACTAAAAGACTTTAGGTTTTGTTTTGGGGACTGGTGCCATCCATTAAGACAGGTGATGTGATGAGGAACAGCTTAGGGCCATCAGGTAGATGAATCCTTTTGTTTGGGTCGGTGGAGGTGAGAACGCTGGGTGGTATCTAGGCAGAGGCATCCAGTGGGTTGGATGTGGGTCTCAAGCCTAAGACATATCTGGCAGCCCCAGAGATTTAGGAAGTATCGGTAATTTCATAGTAGACTGGTAATAGGTAGCATGTGGAGAAGATGAGTCGTAACAGAGAGAATGAGATGTGCAGTGAGTCTTGGGAATAGCAGTTAGGGGATGGCTGTGAAGGGAGGTGAGTGCCGGCCCTGAGAGGGAATGCTAAGGAAAAGGTCAAAAGGAACTAGGACAGAGAATGACTTGTCTGTACCGGGCGAGGAGACTTTATGGGAGGGGTGGTAAAGACAAGATGACCAGGACCAAAGATTCCAGGATTCGTCCAAGAAGAGCTCACAGGTGTGGGCTGCAAATCCCTTACCATGTGTCTCCCTGCTTCCCAGCACTGCATTGGTGGAGGAGGCTTCTTCGCAGAGGGCAATCCCAGACAATGTGGGGACTTCTGCGCCTATGATTGGGATGGATATGGAACCCATACTCTGTGGAGCAGCAGTCGGAGCATAACGGAGGCGGCCGTGCTCCTGTTCTACCGGTGAGGGCTCTGTGCTGGGAGACTGACCCAGCTCCTCACCCCAGATGCTCAGAGATGGGAAAACTGAGTGTTAGCAAGGAGGAGGGGACAATAAATTACATCAGCATGTGACTCTGGATTTGTTTGAATTGTTTCCTAAAATAGGGAAATAAAATAAATAAATAAAACACATTTTATTATTTTTATGGCATTTATTTATTTATTTATTATTTATACAAGAACCTAGGTACAGGTCAGATGCGT
Source organism: Talpa occidentalis (assembly GCF_014898055.3). Lineage (NCBI taxonomy): Eukaryota > Metazoa > Chordata > Mammalia > Eulipotyphla > Talpidae > Talpa > Talpa occidentalis. The sequence goes on from NW_023601212.1 coordinate 69,487,468, forward strand.
GGGAGGGTGAGAGGATTCACCAGAGACAGCACAGGGAGCAGAACAGGCAGACTGACAAAATACACTGCTGAGGGGAGCAGAAGTCGTGACAGGACAGTGTGCTGAGCCATGTCGGACCCGCACTGGCTGGCTGCAATCGAACCGGCGCTGCAGAGGCTGTGGACAGCTTCACTGCGCTGCGCTCAAATGTGTGCCACCAGGGGAGGCCCAAAATGGAGTCACTCTGTACAAGAATTTTTAAAAGGGAGTGAAGGACCCTTGGATGTGATTTTTACCCACCCAAAGAAGAAAAAAAAGAATCTTTTGAAAGTATGTTTACTCAGAAAAACTAAAAACATCCTTGACAAACATCCACAGGTGCTGACAACAGGCTTTTCTTTTTGGAAACTTGTCTAATACCCAATTGTGTAGCAGTCAGATGTAGGTTTCATGTGCCACTACCTACTGTTATTTCTGGAAAGCAATTCTCGAAACTTTGCTGTTTTTGCCTTCATGAACCTACCATCCCCCCATGAACCAGGAACAGGATTCAGGGGCAACTTGAATGAGCCTTCCAGGCCAAAATCCTTAAGGCCCCAAATAAATGCTTTCCCTTTGTTTCAGCTAGAGCAGGTATTACTTTTCTGTCTGAAATTCCTATCATGGGAACTGAAAAGAGGTTTCTTTCCTCCACCCAACATGGTGGATGCCCCCGCACCTGCCGACAGGAGGCCTGGAGGGAAAGGAAGCAGCACCCCGGGCAGCAGCATCTGGAGCAAGAGCTGGCCCAGCACCTGAGGTGCAGGGATGCCGAGTGGCAGGGTCAGGGGTCACAGGAGCCTCAGCAGTGGACAGCACAGAAACAAGCCAGGCGGGCTGGGCATTTGTAGAATGTAGGAATCTTTTTTGTTAGCATGCCTGCCACCCCCTGGGGATTAAGGTCTTTCAAGAGGACAGAAAATCTAACAAAGTGAGGAGATGATACAAGAGAAGTGTCCTTAAATTACAAAAAAAAAAGAGAAGTATCAGAGGCATCAATGCCATACCTGTGTGGCATTCGTTTGACCCCCTGTGTGACCTCATGGCTGGTGTTCCCTCGAAGGACCAGTTACAATCAGGACATCAGTGATATGAAGTTGGTACTTGTGTAACCAGAAGACCCGAGTTCGGGCCACATGTCACTGCCAAATGCCAATAAAGTAGAGACAGGAATTGAATCTTTAATCAGACAGCCGGCAGTCTGGAAGATGGCGGTGGTTATCATCGTAAAGAAACCACCTTAACATTTCGTTTCCAGCTGTCTTTTATTTTTTTTGAAAGATTTATTTATTTATGCATACAAGAACTGGAGTACAGGCCAGAGGGGCGTGGGTGAGAGGATTCACCAGAAACAGAGTGGGGAGCAGAACAGGCAGATCTACTGAAATACACTGCTGAGGGGAGCAGCGGGCAAGTCAGGAGAGGTCTGCTGTGCCATGCGGGTACCTCCGTGGCCGGGATTGAACTCATGCTGCAGTGGCTGCAGGTACCTTCACAGTGCCGCGTCTTAATCCTTTGCAGCACCAGGCAGACCCCACCAGCTCTGTTTTTATAGTGAGTTGAACAAAGAGAGATCAGCAGTCAGGGGGCCTTCACTGCTGCCAGGAGCCCATGATGTGCAGCTCCCTTATCGCCCTCCTGGACCAGGCCTCAGTCTTGTCCCACTGTGCAGAGGCTGCTCTTCAGATAACACCGGCTCCCCACACTCCTCCAGATGTGTCCTTGGGCTGGAAAATTAACTCAGAGCAGACAGGCCATAAACTGTACATGAGTGCAGATTTCCTACTATACCAGCTTAGTGTTTCACCCGATCTCCCCCGCTCTCCCAGCCCCTGTCATCCGTGCGGTGGGTTTATGTGAGCCTGGCTCTATTATCTGAAGCCACACTCACCTACGGGTAAAGGGCCATGCTCTACTTCATTTACTTCCAAATCTTTCAGAAGTGAAAACGTGAGCATATCTGTGTAGGAGAGTATACCAATGATAATTTGAATGCAGTGAAATATTCGCAAAAGATGAATCTAGGTAAAGGGAATATGCTTGTTTTGGACTGCTCATTTTGCTGTGTTTTGAAAATTTTGAAGTATTTATACACAAAATTCATTAAGAGAATGAAAGAGCAATGAGATGCATGCACTGATGAGTGTGGACGGGTGCACAGTAGTACCCAGAGGAGGCACAGCTGGGGGGCTGGGTGTGAGGGTGGCCTCAGGGAGAAGGTTAAGGAGACACAGAAGATGAGGTCTGGACAGAGGTGTGTCTGAGGCTCTGGAGCAGCTGATAGGGAAGGGGAGGAGGCGGCAGGCAAGGGCTATAGGGTCCCACCTCTGCTATCTCGTCCCACAATGAAGCTCTGTGCTTGCTGTGCCAAAGCAGGGTCCCCTCCCCATGTCAGAGTCACCTGCATGACCGGGCACATGGCCCCATCCTCCAGCCAGACACACATGCCTTCTCCTTCCCAGGGACCCAGCACTCTTCAGAGGGAGGGACATCAGAGGGAGGCAGGGTCAGAAGAGGGCAGGGCTGGGCAGGGCCTGCTGAGTGGTTCTCCTTATAAAGTCTCAGCACTTCACCTTCTTCAGCACCCTCTGCAGAGGCAGCGGCGCTGAGTCTGCACCTGACAGAGAACCCTCAGCTCCAAGCATCTGTGGGGACAGAAGAAGGGAGCATTCTGGTCTGGTGAAAAGGACTTTTAAAAAAAGTTTTATTTATGTAAGCATGCAGGAACTGGGATACAGGTCAGAGGTGTGGGGGCTATGAGAATTCATCAGAGACAGAGAGGGGAACAGAACAGGCAGACTGAGTGAAATACACAGCTGAGGGGGCCAGTGGGCGAGACAGCAGAGGTCTGCTGCGCCTGTGTGTATCTCCCTAGCTGTGGATTGAACTCGTGCTGCAGTGGCTGTGGGTAGCTTCATAGTGCTGCATCTTAACCCCCTGCGCCACAGGGATGCCTGAGGAGGACTTTCTGAGTCTGCACACACAATGCCTATGTATTTGGCAGGGAGCAAAGATGCCAGCTCAGGTCTGGTGTGGTTTTAGGGATAGGAGAGTCAGAGAAGGACCCTAGACCCTGGTATTTGTTGGGTTGAACCAGGGTGGGTTATTCCAGGAGGTTCCAGAACTTCCAGAGGCCCATCACTTTCCTTTGAGATTTCCTGCCTCAGAAAGGTCGGGGATAAGGATGGCAGGAGAGAAAAGTCCATGCAGTGACCTTGTGCATCTTATTTCTCCTTAGAGGACAATGGCCAGAACCTGCTTCCTGCTGTTCCTCTCAGTGGCCATCTGGAGCGCAGGTGAGTTTCTGGGGCAACAGTATACTTGTGTGAGCTGAAGGCAAGGGGGTGGGACAAGGGGTCAGTAGAGGCACTGGGCATCTAAGTCCTGGGCAGAGGAAGTCAGGGGATGCACAGAAGCCATACTGAGCTGGGTAGGGAGGCCTGGGTGCTGATGCTGGCTCTCCTGGTGTCGGCCTGAGGCAGTCAGGGAGTAGGCTAAGGGGGTTCTGGGGTCCATTGCATGCCCCGGAGTGGTTGAGAGACACCCAGGAGAAGGACAGCAGGACCCTGTCATGCCAGTAACTACTGCTCCCATGTCCTTGGCGTCTGACAACCACAGGAAGCTGCTGTGTCCAGAAACATCCTCCTTTCAATAATGGGGCTGTCATTAGCGGAGTGGAAGAGTCAGTGTAGCCTGTACTAGGCAGGGCCAGATCCTCTAGCAGGGAGGATTCAGATTCAGGGGCCTCAAAGCAAACTGAGGGACAGATAATGCAGGGAGGGGTGGATCTGACAGCAGCGAGAATGGGACCAAGACACCAGACATATCAGAGTTTTTATTTTATTGAGGTAATACTGTTTTATAGCTCTGTGTGCAGTCAGAGGTATAGGAAATGCTCTCCGGATGCATGTGGCCCCCCTCGCCCTCCACCAAGGTGCCCACCGTCTACTTCCATAGTCCACTGGGCTTCCACCACTCATTGCTCTCCCTGCTCCCCAACCCTCCCTGGTGGCCTTAATTTTAGCAACAGATTTCTCAGACTGGTTATTGTTTTGGTTCTGTCTGATATTCCATTTTGTTTCTCTATATTCCACATAGACGTGAAACCCTGTGATTTTGATGTTTCTCCTTCACGATCCCCTCCAGTTCCATCCATGTTGTTGTATGTCATTTTATTATTTTAAAGATTTATTTATTTATGCATACAAGAACTGGGGTACAGGCCAGAGGTGTGGAGGGTTATTCACCAGAGACAGAGTGGGGAACAGACAGGGAGACTGAGTGAAATGCACTGCTGAGGGGATCAGCGGCAAGACAGGAGAGGTCTGCTGCGCCATGTGGGTATCTCCCTGTCTGAATATTGAACTTGGACTGCAGTGGCCGCGGAAAGCTTCATAGTGCTGTGACTTAATCCCTTGCACCACCAGGGAGCCGTCCCACCAGGTTTATGAGAATTCTTCTCATTCCTTTAGCAACTGCCAGATGTCCTGCCAAGTGTCCCGACGAGATCCCAGAAATCAATACCTGTGCCTCTCCCTTCTCCTCCTTGCCTAGGAGCTGCAAGGACATCAAAGAAAGCTGCCCTGAAGCAGGAGGTGAGTAATAAACCCACTGGATTCTCTCCTTGAGGACCATTTTAATCACAGACCCACATGGACATCAGCAAGTGACACTGGCCCCACTATCTGCTCAGCTCAGCTCCTGCATGAGTGGGAAATTGAGATCTTTCTGTGCCATCATCATGGTAGACTTGTCCTTCTGGAGGCGCAGGTCTCTGAGTTCCTTAGACCCTCAGAGTAGTGGCCTTGGTGAGGCACCAGCCCGGGGGACACAGCATCTCTGCCTCTGAGACTGTTTGCTCTCCAAACTCTTGAGAGAATAGCCTGGAACCAGGGCGCTCGCCTCTGCTCCCAGGTGAACCCTGGTGATTCCTACTCAAACATGGCCAGGTGAGGGGCCTCAGCATCTACTGGGCCTCCCATGTCTTTCTGGTCATGGGGCTGGAAGGTCACGGCTCTCAGACAGGGACTCTGGACTACCTCCCCCTGCAGATGGCCTGTATTTCCTCAGCACCGAGAAAGGGGTCGTCTACCAGACCTTCTGAGACATGACTACTGATGGGGGCGGCTGGACCCTGGTGGCCAGTGTGCACGAGAACCACATGGGTGGCAAGTGCACCGTGGGTGATCGCTGGTCCAGTCAGCAGGGCAGCAGGTTGGACTACCCAGAGGGCGATGGCAACTGGGCCAATTACAACACCTTTGGGTCAGCAGAGGGCGCCACCAGTGATGACTACAAGGTTGGTGCCTCCCACAGCCCCCCTGGTAAGAGAGAGGCGTGGAGTGTGAGAGGAACTGACCGCTTAAGCAAGAGGGATAGAAATGGGGTGTAGGATTGGGCTGGAGAGAAGACATACCTCCAGGGTCTTGCGAGACAGAATCCTCCAAAGAGGCTGTGAGGACCCGGGTGTTGGGGGTCTTGCGTGCGTGAGTGGGTGTGTGAGTATTATTGCTATCTGACCTCCTGACCAGGGCTGTTCTAGCTCCACTGAGCTCCGTGTTTGGTGTTTGCTTGTGGGAATCCTGGCTTTTCAGGCTCCGTGTCTGTCCCTCTGCAGAACCCTGGCTACTACGACATCCAGGCTCATGACCTGGCATCTGGCACGTGCCCAACAAGTCCCCCCTTGAGAGCTGGAGGAACAGTGCCTTGCTGAGATATCGCACCAACACTGGCTTCTTCCAGAACCTGGGACATAATCTGTTTGGCCTGTACCAGGTACATGGGGTCTACCTCGGGGCATTTTCTTCCGGGAACGAGAGCCAGTGGTTGTGTGAGGAGGAGAGAGTGGGCTCTGGTCTCTGTCCCTCGGGGCTATCCTGGGCTGTTGTTTCCTCCCTCTGGCTCATGGCGACCTCCTGAGCTTCCTCCTCAGGATCTGAGCTGGGCAGTGGAAGACATCCAAAGGAGAGTGGGGGGTCAGTAACGGGCAACGGAGAAAAGGACACCAGCTATAGGTGTGGGGGAGACACAACCATGGGGGAGAAGAATGACTAGATTTTCCTTTTTAAATTGTGTTATACTTTATTGAAGTAACATTGGTTTACAACACTGTCCATGAACAGGTGGGGATGCATGTTACTCTACTAGATCTATCTGGTGATTTGGTATTATCATTCCTACAAGACCGACCATTTCATATCACCAAAGGACCCATCATACTCCACAGGGCCACCTGCCCACTTGGCTATCAATTTTAGTCCGATTTCTAGATTTTGTTTTGGTTTAGTTTGTCTGTTCCTTTGTTTCATATCTTTTTTGAAATGAGTGAAATCATCTGGTTTTTGTCTTTTCCTTCTGATTTATTTAGCTTAGCATAATTCCCTTCAGTGCCACTCATGTTGTTGCAGATAACCAGAGATCATCCTTTGTTATGATTGAGTAATATGCAGCTGTCTAAATATCCAATAATTTCTTTATCTACTCACCTGTGGTGGGCACTGACGCTGTTTCTGTGATTTGGGTGTTGTAAACAGTGCTGCAATGAACAAAGAAGTGCTTATATCCCTTTGAATTAATATTGTTGCGTTCTTTTTTTTTTTTTTTAAAGATTTATTTATGTATTTATACATGCACTGGGTACAGTCAGAAGTGCGGGAGGGTGAGAGAATTCACCAGAGCCAGAGCGGGGGGTGGGGGGCAGAGCAGGCAGAAGGACCGAAGTCCACTGCTGAGGGGAGCAGCGGGCGGCAGGAGAGGTCTGCGCGCCATGTGGGACCCTCCTCCGGTGGCCGGGGAGCCGCCGGGGATCGGATCGGCGCTGCAGAGGCTGCGGGCAGCTTCGCAACCCAGCGCTCAACCGCTGCGCCACCGGGGAGGCCCATATTGTGAGATGATTCACTAGAGACAGAGTAGGGAGCTGAACAGGCAGATTTACTAAATACACTGCTGAGGGGAGCAGCCGGTGAGGTCAGCAGGGTCTGCTGTGCCATGTGGGTTAGCTTCCTGGCTGGGGATTGAACTCATGCTGCAGCGACTGGTTTGATAACACTAAGAGTTAAACTCCTGTGGCACCAGGAGGCCCATACAGTAGATCTATTTTTAACATTTTGAGAGTGGCAGGAGCAGTCTCCAGGGATCACCAGAATTAAGACTGATTTGCAAATGTGATTGTGAAGGGATTACCCACCTCCCCAATCTCTGTACTATGGTAGCATCCCATGGTCCTTACACAGCCTCTGTCTGTCCCTGCAGAGATACCCAGTGAAGTATGGAATAGGGAGTTGTTCCAGTGACAACGGCCCGGCTGTCCCAGTGGTCTATGACTATGGGGATGAAAAGAAAGCCGCATCTTATTACTCACCGCTTGGTCAGAGTAAGTGTTTGCTCCCTAGGACTGGTCATGAATCCTCCCTGCAGGCCTGGGAAATGTGGGAAATAATGGCAATTAAAAATTGCTGCCATTTATGAACACTTCCAATGTCCAAATCTCTCTTCTATAAACTTGTCCATGAATCATGAGACATCTTTGAGTTTGGATGACTATTATTTCCACTTGCTAGAGAATAAGCCTTAGATCCTTGCCATGCTGTATAGCTTCTTACAATGGTTAAGACAATGTGTAGGTTAATGATCACAGGAGGAACATGGCAATGTGGAGAGAAAATTCACTTTTTTAAATGAAGGACAGCTATTATATTTTGAAGATATCTTTTCGGCAATAAAGCTACAGAAGTGAAACTTTTTGGGAATATAATGGCATCACTCTTTACATTAATATTTCCATGACAACAGCTAGTATAGACACGATAACAGACACCTGGCCATCAGGTGAGAGATGTGTAATAGCAGCAGATGGACATGGATAATTGCGCCCCCTTTTGGACCTTTGTGGGTCTTTTTGGTTCCCCTGTAAGCCTTGGCAGACAAGTGTCCTCTGTGTGCCCAGCCTTGGCTTCTTGCCCCAGTGGGAAAGAGATGCCCTCCCAGTCCAGGTGAGGGCCAGGAGCACCAGCCACAAACCCCAGAGGTGCTGGCCCATCCCTATGCTGTAGTGCTGGCTGCAGCCGGAACTGCTGGTCAGGGAATCCCTGCTGGGCACAGAAAGTTGGTTCTGGCTCCCCTTTGAACACTTGATCCACTTTTCCTTTTCTCTTTCAGAGGAATTTGTTGCTGGATTCGTCCAGTTCAGGGTGTTTAATAATGAGAGAGCAGCCAATGCCCTGTGTCCTGGAATGAAAGTTACCGGCTGCAACACGGAACATGTGAGTTTTGTGGACGGTAGCTGCCTGTGTGTGTGTGTGTGTGTGTGTGTGTGTGTGTGTTACCTGACAGCTGTGCCCTGTACTGACTGCTGTGCTCCTCTCTGTTCTATGCACATATTTTCATATTCACCTTCATTTACAGATTTTTCCTTAAACCTGCATCACAGAGCTCCTCAACTTGCAGCTTCGAGATGTAAAGATGACAGTCACTCTAGCTTTGCAGACTGAGTAGATGAGATGCAAATATATAACTGCAACTGTAACAGTAGCTTAGGGCTCTGGAATACAGTATTGGAGCTTCTCATTCTGCTAGTGACTCAGAGGTGATTGTTTAAGGAGGCACATTTGTGTTGAGTCTCAACAGATGCATAGAGATCAGCACAGAGCTGGGACTGGATCACACATTTTTAGTGTGAATGACTGATGAGTTCCCCATCAGTGGTGTTTAAGAGAACATGGTATGTTTGAGAGAGCATGGTACGTTGAAGGGCAGTGAGTTATCTGTGACTGTGGGGCAAGCTGTGAAGGAGTTCAACCCAAGTTCCCTGCCATCCTTGGCAAGGGTCAGTGAGCCTGGATCCAGACCTGTAGGCGATGGATGAACAATTCTTGGCACCAGATGACTATGGGGGATGGAGAGGCATGGAGGCTACAAACAATTTAGGTTTTGTTTTGCTGACTGGATGCTATCAATTAAGACAGGAGACAGGATGAGGAACAGGTTCAGAGGTAGCAGGAGAGGCGATGCCTTATGTTTGACTCTGTGGAGATGAGAGCTGGGAGGTACCTAGGTGGAGGCATCTGGTGCAGTTGGATGTGGGTCTCAACCAGGAAGCACATCTGACTGGCCTCAGGTTCAGGAGTGATGCATAATACAGGAGCATCTTTATATTTGCTAAAGTCAAGGAGAAGTGAAGCCATGAAAGGAAGGAGGTGTACACTGAGGTATCAGGAAACATTTAGGGGATTAGCCAAGGGAGAGGGGTGAGGCAGGCTTGAGAGGGAATGTTATGGAAGGTAGAAGGGCAGTCAGGAAGGTGAGAGGGTTTCACTGGATGGTGGTCAAAATCAAGTACAGTGAGGCCCAAAGAGTCTAAGGTTTTGGCCATAATGACATCAGTTTGGGCCTCCCTGGTGGCGCAAGGGGTCAAGCACAGTGCTATGAAGCTATTGCAACCTCTGCGGCACGAGTTTGATCCCCAGCTGGGCAGGGAGAAACCCACATGGTGCAGCAGACCTCTCTTGTCTCGCCCGCTGCTCCCCTCAGCAGAGTATTTAATCAGTCTGCCTGTTTTGCTCCCCGCTCTGTCTCTGGTGAATTCTCTCACCCTCCACACCTCTGGCCTGTACCCCAGTTCTTGTATGCATGGATAAATAAATCTTTTTTTTTTTTTAAAGACCTCAGTTCACCAGTGTGGACTGCAAATCTCTCACTATGTGTCCTCTCTTGCTCCCTAGCACTGCATTGGTGGAGGAGGGTTCTTCCCAGAGGCCAATCCCCTCGAGTGTGGGGATTTCTCCAGCTTTGATTTTTCTGGATATGGTACTCATATTGGTTACAGCAGCAGCCGGGAGATAACTGAGGCAGCCGTGCTCCTGTTCTATCGGTGAGATCTCTGTGCTTTGAGACCCAACTCAGCTCCCAGATGCTCAGAGACGGGTAAACTGTATGCCCCTCAAGAGTAGATGAGAATAAATTACATCAGTTTGTGATTCTGGATTTCTTTCAATTATTTTTTTCAGAGAGTATGGGACCTTTAGGGATATTTAAAAATTTCTGGTGAATTCACCTCCGAATTTCTGAGTTAGGAATTTTAAGCCCCAGGTATCCCAAACACAAGTATACTTTTTTTGAAGAGGACCCCACAATTAGGTTGGAAGGGGGAAGATTTCGTTTTCATTCTTGCTGTCATGCTGCTAATCCAAGCCCTCTATAGAAAGATCTTAAAAAACAAGGATGATTATTATTTTTTTTTTTTAATTTTTAATTAATTTTTTTTTTTTTATTTATACAAGCACTGGGTACAGTCAGAAGCGCGGGAGGGTGAGAGGATTCACCAGAGCCAGAGCGGGGAGCGGAGCAGGCAGAAGGACCGAAGTACACTGCTGAGGGGAGCAGCGGGCGGCAGGAGAGGTCTGCGCGCCATGCGGGACCCTCCTCCGGTGGCCGGGGAGCAGCCGGGGATCGAACCGGCGCTGCAGAGGCCGCGGGCAGCTTCGCAACCCAGCGCTCAACCGCTGCGCCACCGGGGAGGCCCAACAAGGATGATTATTATTTAGATTTGGAAGGGAAAAAGAAACAGAGACACCACTACCCATTCCCTGTGTTCCTCGTGCTTTGACAGCCTGGGCTCTAAATGACTCTAATACCACTTCCCTTGTGTGTTTTTGTATCTTCCTGTAACACCAAGAAATTCTCTGACTCCAGGTAGGTGTCCAGTCAACTCAATCTGACACTCTCTTCCAGGAGAAGTTCAGGTCCTTTAAAGTAAGTGCTCATTCCTACAAGTCTCACCACCCCACCCCCCACCTTCCCTTGCCAGCCCCAAGTCTAGGTTGTCACCTGCGCTTCTGACTGATGAGTATGAATAGATTCCAACCACTTCTCATTGGGTTGAGTGGTATTGCTGGAGTGGCTCACAGGACTCGGAGAAACATGTCACTTAGGGGCTGGTTAGTACAAGATACAGCTCAGGAGCAGAAGGAATAGGTGCACAGAGCCAGGAGGGTCAATGCTGGACTCACCAAAGGATAGTGCACAGGTTTCCCTAATGCTATCCCTTTGCATTTGATTCTTTTTTTTTAAAAAAAAGATATATTTATGCATACAAGAACGGGGTGCAGGCCAGAGATGTGGGGGGTGAGAGGATTCACCAGAGACAGAGTGGGGAGCAGAACAGGCAGACTGACTGAAATACACGGCTAAGGGGAGCAGCAGGTGCGACAGGAAAGGTCTGCTGTGCCATGTGGGTAGCTCCCTGCCTGGAGATCGAACTTGTGCTGCAGTGGCTGTGGACAGCTCCATAGGATGCATCTTAACCCCTTGCACACCAGGGAGGTTCTGCATTTGATTCTTTTGATATTATAAATGCTAGGCATTTTTCATGCTTTTTCAACTATAAATAAATATTTGTATGTCCATCTGATGATCTTCCTATATACATTTATTAATTCTAAAAGTTATTGAGGCTCTTGAATTTCTGAAAAACAAACAAACAAACAATTCTATCTTTTCTTGTTCTCACTTTATTTCATCAGCTAATATCTCTAGGAAAATGTTGGTTGGAAATACTGGTATTAGCTGTCTTCCCCTAGATCCCAGTCTCTGAAGGAAAACTTTCCATTTCACCATAAAATACTGTTTGCTGGAGTTTTTTTTTTTTTTTAAAGACATTTATTTATGCACACAAGAACTGGGGTATAGGCCTGAGGTGAGTCAGGAGAGGTCTGCTGCGCCATGTGGGTCAGCTCCCTGGCTAGGGATCGAACTTGTGCTGCAGTGGCTGCCTCTTAACCCTTTGGACCACCAGGGAGGCCTCAGTAGCCATGTTTTTGTCTTTCAGCTGTTTATGTTGAGGTCGTTGATTAGTAAGTAATGGTATGGTAGGAAGAATTAACATGAAAATTTCCACCATCTTTAAACCAAACTCCAAAGTCTCCTGGAAAGTGGGCACACTTGTATTCTGGGATACTTGAGACTTGAAATTCGAACTCCAAATGTTGGAAGTGGAATTCATCAGAAAATAGATATTATTTAAAAATAGCCTTACCCCCGCTGCGGGTCCAGGCAGCTCGGGTGGCGGAAGGAGCGGCAGCGGTCAGGCAGCGAAGCCCCGCGAAGGCTCTCGGCGCACCGCAGCCAGCGGGTACCCGGCACGCGCCCGCCGCGCCGCCACGATGCCCAAGACGAAGGTCAGCTCGGCCGAGGGGGCGGCCAAGGAGGAGCCCAAGAGGAGATCCGCCAGGTTGTTGGCGAAACCCGCTCCTGCAAAAGGGGAGACGATGCCCAAAAAGGTGGCAGGAAAGGATAAATCATCAGACAAAAAAGTGCTGAGGGGAGCAGTGGGAGAGACAGGAGAGGTCCGCCGTGCCATGTGGGTATCTTGCCCGCCCGCTGGAATCAACCCAGTGCTGCAGAGTCTGTGGACAGCTTCACAGCACTGCGCTCAACCACCTACACCACCCGGGGAGGCCCTGCAGCCAGTAACTTTCATTCCAGGACACAGGGCATTGGCTTCTCATTCATTCATTCATTCATTCATTCATTCATTTTAAAAGATTTATTTATTTATGCATACAAGAACTGGGGTGCAGGCCAGAGATGTGGGGGGTGAGAGGATTCACCAGAGACAGAGTGTGGGGAACAGAACAGGCAGACAGACTGAAATACACTGCTGAGGGGAGCAATGGGTGAGTCAGGAGAGGTCTGCTGCGCCATGTGTGTATCTCCCTGGCCTGGGATCGAACTTGTTCTGCAGTGGCTGTGGATGGCTTCATAGCGCTGAGACTTAACTCCTTGCGCAACCAGGGAGGCCACGGTCTCTCTTTATTAAACACCCTGAACTGGACAAACCTGGCAACAAATTCCCCTGAAAGAGAAAAGGACAGAAGGGTCAAGTGTTCAAAGGAAGAGCTAGAACCAGCTTCCTGTGCCCAGCAGGGATTCCCTGACTAGCAGTTCTGGCTGCAGCCAGCACTGCAGCATAGGGATGGGCCAGCACCTCTGGGGCCTGCGGCTGGTGCTCCTGACCCTCACCTGGACTGGGAGAGCATCTCTCTCCCACTGGGGCAAGAAGCCAAGGCTGGGCTCACAGAGGACACTTGTCTGTCAAGGCTTACAGGGAAAAGTAGACTCAGAAAGATCACCAAGAAGACCCACAAAGGTACAGCAGGGGGCGCGGTTATCCATGTCCATCTGCTGCTGTTACACATCTCTCACCTGATAGCCAGGTGTCTGTTTTCCTGTCTACCATTAACTGCTTCCTACAATATATCAATATAAACTCTAATAGCTTTAAATTTTTCAACAAGGACTACTTTTCTGTGCCTCCATTATGTTGAAAATAGTATCTGTTTTAGAGAACATTTATCAGTCACTCAGATTAATTTTTCTCATTTTGTTGCTTGTTTTATTTCCCACAAATAAGAGCCTATACCTTTCCTGAATTATTATAAGAGGTCACACAAGGTAAGAAGTCAGTGTTTATCTCCTATAGAAATAATAGTACTTCTTTTTTTTTTAAAGATCTATTTATTTATGCATACAAGAGCTGGGGTACAGGCCAGAGGTGTAGGGGGTGAGAGGATTCATCAGAGACAGAGTGGGGAACAGAACAGGCAGAATGACTGAAGTACACTGCTGAGGGGAGCAGCGGGCAAGGCAGGAGAGGTCTGCCGTGCCATGTCGGTTGCTCCCTGGCCGGCTGGGGATCGAACTCATGCTGCAGAAGCTGTGGACGGCTTCATAGGTTGTGTCTTAACCCCTTGCACCACCAGGGAGGCCTGAGATAATAGTACTTCTAACTTTAGCATTTCCTCCTGATGATTAAGTGACAAATCATGTCAAATTTTTAGAAAAGCAACTGGTACATTTGAGTGTTAAGACAGGGTGGCAAGGGCCTCCCTGGTGGCTCAAGGGGTTAAATCTCAGTACTATGAAGCTATTGGCACCCACTGCAGCACCAGTTCTATCCCCCCGCCGGCCAGGGACTACCCACATGGTAGAGCAGACCTCTCCTGACTCGCCCGCTGCTCCCCTCAGAGTATATTTCAGTACATCTGCCTGTTCTGTTCCCCACTCTGTCTCTGGTGAATCCTCTCACCGCCCCCTACCCCCAGCCTCTGGCCTGTACCCTAGCTCTTGTTTGCATAAATAAATAAATCTTTCCAAAAAAAAGGATAGGGTACCAAAATGTAATTGCTGTTGTTTCCCATCTTCCCCAAGCCAGCTGGGAGGATTCATGATGGATGAGTCCTAGGGAGAAAACACTCACTCTGGCCATATGGCGAGTAATAGATGCAGCTTTTTTGGTGTCCCCAGAGTCATAGACCACTGGGACAGCTGGGCCGTTGTCACTGGAAGACCTCCCTATTCCATATTTCACTGGGTATCTCTGCAGGGACAGACAGAGGCTGTGTGAGGACCATGGTGACTTTGCACAGAGGGATGTGAGGGGTGGGGAACGAATCCCTCAGAGTCATGTTCAGAAGTCATAATATCAGTGATTTCTCTCTTCCCTGTACTTTGCCCCTCCCCCACTCTGCCTTGGGCCACTTTCCAGGCCTCACAGGGGTTCTTGAGGGAGGCAGCACATGAGGCCATCATGAAATAGCAGGGAGGAGAGATAGCCAGTGCAGGGACCCTGTGGAACAGGGCCAGGCCGCCCCTTCTGCTTCTTTTATCTAGAGTCAGCAATGTGTCCCACAAGCGCCGGGTCCAGAGGTCAATGTTGGCAAGGTGGCCGCAGCTCTCAGGCCTGGTTTCAACAAGTCATGGTAGTGCTTGTGAAGTCTGCTGCCGTGGGGCTGCTTGGATGCCGAAGCTCTGCATACTGCCCACGTCCTTAGCCCAATGTTGCATCTGTGAAATGGGTTCCTGGGTCACTTTTTACCACCAGTGGATGTTTGTAGGCAGCACAAAGACTCATCAGTGCCACCAAACTGCTTTCCTCTCTGGATAGGAGCAGAGTAGGCAGCCAGCAAGCGGTGGCAGTGTTGACACACGTGACAGCCTACTGCTGGGCATCAGGCCAGGGCTGGCCCAGTAATGTCCACCAGCCAGAGTGTCAGGGCACAGTCCTTGACCCGTGGAAGCAAAGGCTCTCTGGGGGTGGCCACTAGAACAGACTGCATATTGTTTTCAAGCACTTTGGATTTTTTTTTCATGCTAGAGGTGACCCCAGGCATGCACAGTGGCCCACAAATTTTTTGGTCCTGCATGGAGTAAGTGCCTGTGAAGCCACCAAGCCACATTTTGTCCTGGGACTATCTCAAGACACAAGACCATTGTTAAGGAGTCTGCCTCATCGTTGCCTGGTGAGGCTAGTGGGGCTTGTCCTGTAACAGGGTAGACAGTTACCTGTTTTTCATGTCCTAGGTCCCACAGGTTTCTCCATGAGGCCTGT
Source organism: Talpa occidentalis (assembly GCF_014898055.3). Classification (NCBI taxonomy): domain Eukaryota; kingdom Metazoa; phylum Chordata; class Mammalia; order Eulipotyphla; family Talpidae; genus Talpa; species Talpa occidentalis. The sequence continues at coordinate 69,502,871 of NW_023601212.1, forward strand.
CTCTATAATGGCTGCATGACTCTCCACCTGTTCAGGTGTCAGGTATCAGGTGGAAATTTACAAAGTTAGGACCCTGTACACTATCCAACTGCCAGTGCAAACCACCAAAGGAAAGGTTTATTTAAAACATATATGTGCAGGGCCTCCCTGGTGGTGTAGGGGTTAAAGACAGCGCTATTAAGCTATCGCCAGCCCTTCAGCTCAAGTTCTCTCCCCGGCCAGGGAGCTAACCCACATGGCGCAGCAGACCTCTCCTGCCTCGCCCGCTGCTCTGCTCAGCAGTGTATTTCAGTAGTTCTGCCTGTTCTGCTCCCCACTTTCTCTGGTGAATCCTCTCACCCCCTGCACCTCTGGCTTACATCCCAGTTTTTGTATGCACAAATAAATAAATCTTAAAAAAAAACCCAAATATGCACAACACTCAGAGTTTATAAGGGTGCTGACCTTGTTTTGTCCCCGTCTTACACCAGATAGTGTTTGTCTTTAGGTGTTCAGCCACAGCTGTCCGAGATACTGGCTGGTCATGGCTGGAATCAGTGTCTGCCCCTCTTCATAAGGGCTGGTCTCCAGGATGGTTTTTTGTTGGCATATATTACAAAGCCAAGGATTTCGTGTAACTGCCTGCAGTGGGTTAATTGACACGTACTATAACAATGGAAAAGAAAGCACTAGCCAGACCAGTTACAAAGTGGTTTGTACCCAACTGTGGCTCAGAAGACCCATTTAGTCTGCCACTGAAGGCACCGCTGGACACAAACGGGACTACTGTGTTCAACTCATGGTAATCCACTGTCATATGCCAAGTGCCATCAGGCTTTTGCACTGGCCACACGGGCAAGTTGCAAAGGCTGTGGGCAGCATGCCCACCCTTTTTAACTCTGTTATTGTGCCTGTGATTTCTTTATGGCCACATGGCAGCTGATACTGCGGGCTCTTTGTCACTTGCCTACGGAATGGCAGCTGCATGTCTGGATGCTCAGCATGTCCTCAAAATGCTGTCTTTACCACGTGTACCCTAAGGGAGACTCTCTAGAGGGTCATGGTCTGCAGCCACAAGCCATGGAGTGCACGAGCTCTATCCAGCACATGCACCGCACTCTTTCTTGGGGTAATCATTTAAACTTCAGGGGTAGCTTTACCACCTTTACTTTGACACTGCTTTGTCTCAGTGGGTGACTAGTTTCACGTGAATCCTCTGGTCCCTGTCCATCCCTCCTGGACAGGACTTTAGCCCCACTTTAGCCCCACTTTTAAAGCAAATAGAGCGTTTTTCCAGCTGGGTCAGGGTTTCTACCAAATGGTGCATGTGGCTGGAGGTTTTTACAACTTTCCTTCACAACAGTCTTCCCTTTAAGGAGTAAATCTTACTTCCCTTTAAGGGAGTAAATCTTGTTTCTCCCATCACTGTCATCACAGCTTTAATCGGTACACATTAGGCTTTCTGTTTACTTTAGCCTGGTCTATGACTGCCCCTAGCAAATTTACCCCCCTCTGGTGCCTGTCACTTTAAGAGGTTTGCCGGCTTTTTTGGGTGTCCCTTTTTGGTTGCCTGGTAACTGCTTGAACACACTTGCCCTACTACAGTTTTTGGTCTTACCTAAACTGACTTTTTGATACATTTCCTGCATGGCTTTAGAGGGTCTGGTGGGGAATCCCTCCCTCACAGCACCCCAGGCGGCCCCACAGCTGTCTGTGGGGTCGTCAACCTCCGGCCCAGCCTACCACGTCTCCCTGCTGCCTGAGGATGCTGCTCGCTGTGGTTACGAATGTCCCTTGACACACAAGGCTACTCCGGGGCACTGTGGACTGCTGGACACTCTTTGACCTCCGTCTCTTGGGGTGTGCAAAGGATCCCCTCCACTCCTAGGTCTCACAAATGTAACAGCCAAGCTTCTAAGATTCCTCTGTTTGTGATTCCAGTGTTTGTGCAGTGTCTCAGAGTTTACAGAATGCTACACATAAACCATCCTATTTGAACCTCACAATAGCCCTTTATAGTGTTGATAGCATTAACCTTAGATAAAAGAACAGCTGTGTTCATGTGCAGGCTGAAATGTGTTTATCTGGAAATAGCAGAGAAACACAGTTCAGGATACACAGATTTAGGCAGAACCTTAAGACTTGTCCCTAGAAGGGACCCAGGTTCGTGGCTCCTTATAGAAGGAGAGAGGATGAGGTAATAGATGAGATAAAAGTCAAATGAAATGGTCACTAAGTAAACTGGCAGGTGGAGGGATCACAAAATAAAACTAGGTAAAAGCCTTCTTGATCAGTCTTTCAAGTTGAATGTTCTTGCTCTTGATGGCTTCTTGGAATGTTGGCAGGTTGGTCCATTTCCAGGGTCAGATCCAATTTAAAGAAATCAAAAGTGATTTTCCACTCTGAGGTGCTTCCTCTGTTCATAATGCATTATGACTCCAGTGACATCATTTTTCACATTTCCCCCTTTTGTCAAGGTTTTTCTCTGAAAGCATCACTAAAATTTCAGATACTGGAAATAACTGTCGATCAGCATTGAGTCAAGTTTTCTTCTGTGTTTCATTTTCATCCCTTTACCATGAAGGATCATTTCTGTTATTCATATCCCACATCAGAGTGAAAGTGTTTTTTTTTTTTTTTTTCCTGGTTGGGCCATGGGGGTGGGGGAGTAGGTGGGACGGGCAGGGAGTAGGGGAAGGGAGCCTTTAGGCCACAGTTGTGCAACAAGAGCATTAGGGCAAAGAAAGGCTTTACTGTCAAGTTCCTTTTAAGGGTCAGTATCTTCTGCATTTCCTTGAAGTTTCTCATGTGAAGGTTCATAAGCCTTGGTGATCATTTTAAAGCAAGGGATGATCACTGAATGATGTTCTTTTAACATTGAACTATGGGGTGGGGAAGGTAGGTAGTTGAACAACTAAATTCCTGTAATAACAGCCAAAACGCTCAATCCAAATTAAAGAATAGATGTACACTTGAAGGCTGTGCCTGAGGATAGTCAGCCAAATAGACGAGAAACCAAATGAAGTCTCAGCAGATACCCTATTGCAACATCGGGTTTACTCCTGAATTTTGTCCAGTTCTGTCATATTTTGCCAGAGGCATTTAGCCAAGCACAACTAGAGGTATTTATAACAGAAATAACCTCACTGTTCAGCTAGGATATAATCAAGGGCATTTCTTTGATCTGTACTGCCAGATAAAGCCTGGTAGTTTCATTGGGTTGAACACCACCATGTGAGGAGCACTGTTGGCAGTGTTTGCAATCTGTTTATGAGGGTATTTTATTCTGTGGGGTAGAGTTAAGGATACGTCCCAAGGCTGAGTTTTTAACTGCTTGGAATAAACTAGTAATCCAGCTTTGCTAAGGGAATCTAGAAGAATTCACTGTCCATTCAGTTTAGACTAGTGGAAAATAAAGCCTTAAAGACAAGAACACTAGAATCTAATATCTACGAAAGTGCAAACATATTTTTTCCCTTTACAATTATTCTCACTTTTATCAATGATAATCATAGTAGAATTAATGAGTTGCTAAAATAAGTTTCAATAAACTTGTCTTGTTATTTGCATAAATATAGCAAGAGTAGTGATTAACCATACAGGCTGTTTTATTTTTATTTATTTATTTATTTTTTTTTTAATAGAGGCATGCTTTATTTATTTGTTTGCTGGTTTGTTTGTTTTGTTTATACATGCACTGGGTACAGTCAGAAGTGCGGGAGGGTGAGAGAATTCACCAGAGCCAGAGCGGGGAGCAGAGCAGGCAGAAGGACCGAAGTACACTGCTGAGGGGAGCAGCGGGCGGCAGGAGAGGTCTGCGCACCATGTGGGACCCTCCTCCGGTGGCCGGGGAGCAGCCGGGGATCGAACCGGCGCCGCAGAGGCTGCGGGCAGCCTCGCAACCCAGCGCTCAACCGCTGCGCCACCAGGGAGGCCCCATACAGGCTGTTTTAAATCTACTGCTTATCATCAGATTTTACCTGTATTGTTCATACAAAGAGAACAGGTTTTATTGCTATGAAAGTAAGAATACAAGCTAAGTATTCCATATACTGGAGGAATTTCTGTTAGATCGGGAAAAAGTAAATGTTTCATCTTTGTTCACAAGTTATAGTTTACCGTATTGTTAAAAGCAAAAGAGGGCATCATTGCCATAGGGGTTAGGCAGACAAAAAAGAATCATGATCTAAAAATTTGAGATATGCAGTTTAGTAACAACTGGTTATAATTTTTAATGTAAAAGAAAGAATTTATGACATTCTGTAGCAAAATTGGGCAATTCTGATATTTATAAATTAATATACTTGTTTATCTTCAGTTGTATTCTATTCCAAATATTTTATTGCTGTGCGAACATTTGACATTTCAAAACTAAACCTTTTGGAATAAACTGCTGTTGTTAAACAGGTACTGCTTTTAAAAGAGTTTCTGAGTATATATACTTTGTATAAAAGCCAAGATACCTCTAAAAGTGGTAGATAATACTCATTAAGATAAGTAAATAAATTTACAAAGGAACACTATGACAACTAGATAACAAGAACCACCCTTTACTAGGGGATATGGAATAACATGCCCAAACAAAGATACTGTAGACTTTTATAATTTAAATAGTAAATAGCCTAATATAGATAACATTGATGTTCAATAACTTGTTTTTGACATAAATTGATGGTTTCCAATATATTATTTAAAAAAAGAATATGTCATTTTTCCAAGTCTTAATTTGATTAGCTTTCTTTGACAAGACTTGAAATGTATGCAATGTGTACAACATTGGAAGAGTGTGTGCATGTGTGTACATTTATCTGTATGTCCATAAACAAAAATCCCTGAAAAGGATCCAAATATCCTAGCTCAAGGAATTATGCTCAATGAAATAAGCCAGAAGGAAAAAGAAAAATATCAGATGGTTTCACTTATAACAGAAATATAGGGGAACCAAATAAGACATCAGTGTAAAAAAATAATAACAGTACAAAGCACAACAAAGCAAAAACAGACAATTAGAAATCAGAGACTACTGCAGGGAGGAGGTGGGAGAGGGAGCAGAGGGAGGGAGGGAGGAGCACAGGGGACTGTGGTGATGGTGCACGGGTGACTTGGGGAAGGAAATTCTATGGGGACTCAATCTGAGGGGGTGGGGGAAGCAAATATTGTCTAAAAAAATTAAAAAATGATAAATGTTAAAGTAAAAAAAAAAGATTATATTCAGAAAACTGCTCAAGAAGCACTGAATGTTACCCATGGTGGGGCCATGACTCAAGTCTTGTTTTGAAGGGCTGAAGTTAGATGGGCAATAAATACTCTTCTCCAGAACAACAACAACAACAACAACAAATATCCTAGCTCAGATATCTCAAGGTCGTTTTGTATTTTAATAGTCATATATGATACTATTATGATCTCATTTTGGCTATGGTTCTGCTACACCTGATGTTATGAGAACCATGAATTCAAACTAGGAGGTAATTTCAAACTGAAAGCAAAGAAAATAATGAAATTTCAACAGTATTTAAAAAAATTATAATCATTCTAGTTCATCTAGTTTTCACATAATTAATTTTGTTCCATTTAAATCCAACTTTTCCTATACTCTGGAAATTCATACCCAGTTAGTTTCATTTCTGAGGTTACGATTTAGCATCACTTCCCACTCAACACACCAAATAAGTCTGATTTTTTTGGTCCTCTCTGTTTTATATATGCAGAGAGGGCAAATCCTTTTGTTGTGTTCTAGGCAAATGCAGAAAGAAACAGGGTTTAGTTCTCTTATTTTTAATATGTATGTATTTAATTTTTGATTTTACCTTTTTGTTGGAGGTTTTAGCTAACATTTTAATTTAGATCTTCGTTAACTTAGAATTGGGAACCAGACACCAGTCAGTGGCCAGCCTGTTAACACAAGATAGATCCTTTATAGGTCAAACCTCAGGTTTTTCTGGACACCTTGGCTTACCTGGGAATGCTGGAAACATGTGGTTAAAGGAATCCTGGTAGGGTGACAGGAATCTGGCAACAGTTGCCCTGTGGGCAATCATCTCTGTGCTTATCTCAGGATACACGCGCACAGTGATACCCTGTCCCCTTTGGGCTCCCTGCTATTGTGGCTGCACTTGCATTTTGCTCATCTCACTTTGGTCCTCATCAAACCCCTTCTCGAATGGACAGGTAGGAATAGTGCAGTGACCAGTCTAATTGCTAGTCAGCTAGAGGCAGGTGTGAGGAACTTCTCGGCTCCTCTTCCCAGTGCAACCAGCAAGTGGGGAGAGGGAACGAGCTGCAGTGATTCATACCCTAGGGGAACAGAATGGGTTTTATTTCTTGAATTTGGGGGTCAATTTTGTAGTTTATTATAATTAGGATTTGCCACTTTTTGTCACAGATGAATAGATCAATCAGTAATCCTCGAATAGGATTGAAAACACATTTAGCAATAAATAGATTTGATTTAAACTTATTTGTATGCTTCAGGGCCTCCCCGGTGGCTCAGCTGTTGAGTGCTGGGTTGCGAAGCTGTCCAGCAGCCTCTGCAGCGCCGGTTCGATCCCCGGCTGCTCCCCGGCCACCGGAGGAGGGTCCCACATGGCGCGCAGACCTCTCCTGCCGCCCGCTGCTCCCCTCAGCAGTGTACTTCGGTCCTTCTGCCTGCTCTGCTCCCCGCTCTGGCTCTGGTGAATTCTCTCACCCTCCCGTGCTTCTGACTGTACCCAGTCCTTGTATAAATTAAAAAAAAAAATCTTTAAAAAGAAAAGAAAAGAAAAATCTTTAAAAAAATAAACTTATTTGTATGCTTCATTAATATGTTTTACTTCTTTTTCATGCTGCTATCACTTTAAGTTTAAGAAATATTTATAGTGTAGGGCAGCTCTATGAAATTGAATCCTGTTAAACGCTTTTGTTATAGAGAAGTTTCTCGAATATTGCATGTACTGACCATGATGTTGACAATGGTTGGAGGGAAACCACCTAAGGAACCAGTTGGTCATACCTGGAAGTGGGTGTTTGTGACATGCAAAGTAAATCTTGATTCAGAGCGGCTTCCCCAGATCCCATGTGATTTGGATCTGCTTTCATCCACCTCACCACCATTTGACACAAAAGGTATATTCAGGAGGGTTTCTTTGGGGTTCCTTTGATGTCATGTTATCTGGGGAGCAGGCAACATGGAGCAGATGGTACAGCCCTATAAAGTCTTAGCGCTTCACATCTTCAGTACCCTCTGCAGAGGCGGCCACTCTGAGTCTGCACCTGCAGGGAACCCTCAGCTTCTGGCATCTGTGGGAAAGGAAGGAGAGAGTCTCTGGGCTGGTGAGAAGGACTTTCTGAGTCTGCACATGATCCCTGTGTATCTGGGGGGAGCACAGATGCCAGCTCAAGTCTGGTGGGGTCTTAGGGATGGGAGAGTCAGAGAAGGAACCCAGACCGCAGGTATTTGTAAAGTTGGACAGTGGTGGGTTGTTCCAGGAGGTTCCAGAATGCCCAGAGGCCCATCACTTTCCCTTGAGGTTTTCTGAGTCAGAAAGGTTGGGGGTAAGGATGGGAAAAGAGAAAGGAAGTTCATCCCTGTGACCTTGTGCTTCTCATTTGCCCTTGGAGGACAATGGCCAGAATATGCTTCCTGCTGTTCCTCTCTGTGGCCACCAGAGGGTGGAGCACAGGTGAGTCCCTGGGGCAACAGCACCTTCAGCTCACCTGTGTGTGCAGTGCGGTTGGGGCAGAGAGGGGCAGGATGCCCAAGTCTTGGTCAGAGGGGAGTCAGGAGCTGTACGAGCCACACTGGCAGCTGCTAGAGCTGTGGCCTGGTGCTGACCCAGGTCTCCTGGGTTGGAGCTGAGGCAACAAGGGAGCCCTGGGGCTACTCTGGGACTCTGAGTGACTGGGAGGGGTTAAGGAGAGGGAAGGAGGGACTGTTTCCCCTGCCCGCTGCTGCTGCTTCTGTGTCCTAGGCCTCAGGACACCAGGGGGAGCTGTGGTCAGTCTGTACCAGGGGGCATCTAGTGCCCTTTCTTGCAGAAGCCACAAATGGTGATTGTGATTAGTTAGTGGAGAGGAGGAATCAGTCTGTACTGGCCAGTGGGTCAGACCCTGTAGCAGAGAGAATCCAGACCCTGAACCACAAGTCTGCTGAGCTGGTGAAGTAGATAGGACTGGGCGCTGCCGGCAGGAAGGATGGTGCCAAGTCACTAGATATTCATGAAAATACTCTCGTTGCTCTAGCAGCGGCCCCATTTCATGAGAACAAGACCTCTCCCCGGCACTCTTCCTACCCTAGAAGCTGCAAGGAAATCAGGCAGCGCTCCCCTGTAGCGCGAGGTGAGTCACAAACTGGTGCAGATTTGCTCCTTGAAGCCACTTTTTAAAAAAGATTTATTTTATTTATTTATGCATATAAGAACTGGGGTCTAGGCTAGAGGTGCAGGGGGGTGAGGGGATTCACCAGAGACAGAATGGGGAGCAGAACAGGCAGATTAACTGAATATACTGCTGAGGGGAGCAGCAGGTGAGATTAGTGAGGTCTACTGTGCCATGTGGGTAGCTCCTTGGCCGGGGATCGAACTCCTGTTGCAGCGGCTGCAGCTAGCTTCATAGTGTTGATCTTAACCACTTGCGCCACCAGTGAAGCCACTTTTAACCAGACAGACCTGCATGGACATGAGAAAGGGCACTGGCACCAACAGTTCAGATTCAGCTCCCACATGTGGACACACCAGGGGAAATCTAGGGTGTATGTATCTATCACCAGTCACAGCAGACTTCGCCTCTGCACCTGGGACACTCGGTTTTCCCGTGATATTTAAGGTGGTTTCGAGCGTTATGAGCTGTACAAGGTGTCCCAAATGTAAGCAGTGAGCCGCTGGCTCATGGATGAACACAGAGAGGCTCTGAACCTGAAACAAGAACTTTATATCTGGACAAATTCCAACAGGCTGATGTGAGAAGGCCAGGTTGCACCTGCTCATGCACTGGGCTTGACACACAGGCTGGCGGTGGACTAGACAGAAAGAGTTTTTAATATGCAGACAGTTTATTACATACACAGGTTTTAATTTATTGATCCCTTAAGTGACATCTTAGAACAAAGGGTCAAGAGACAGGGCTAAATGCTGGAGGCTCTGTGCTGGGGACACACCGTGTCAGCTGTGCAGTCTGGTCACTGCAGTTGCCTCCTCAGAGGTGAGGGAGGGGTTGGGGCTCAGCTCAGACCTCAGCCGAGCTGGGGCAGGGTCATACACCATCCTGACAGCTGAGTCAGCAGCTCCTGGAAGGGAGGGCAGGGGTGAGAATGACATGGCAGTGGCCGCACAACCTCCTATTTCCACGACTCGGGAGCACACGGCAGCCCGAGGCTGAGGCAGTGTGATGGGTCAGCCTAGCCTCTGTGCCCATGTGGGGACATGCAGGGACCAGGGTGCTTTGAGAAGCCTCTCCCCAGGCTGAGTACAGGGAACAGCGTGGACAGAGGGAGCTGGCCCTGAGTGACAGCAGTGAGTGAGCCTGCCCTGGGCTCTGATGCCACTCCAGATGTGGGCCACAGATGTGTGGCCTCTCCTGGCCACAGAGAAGCCCTAGCCAGGGGAGACACACAGCATCTCTGCCTCTCAGGCTGTTTGCTCTCCAAACTCTTGAGAGAACAGCCTGGAACCAGGGCACTCGCCTCTGCTCCCAGGTGAACCCTGGAGACTCCTCCTGACACGTGGCCAGGTGAGGGGCCCCAGCGTCTACCAGGCCTCCCACGCCTTTCTGGTCGTAGGGTTGGATGGTCATGGCTCTCAGACAGGGCCTCTGGGCTGCCTCCCCCTGCAGATGGCCTGTATTTCCTCCGCACCGAGGATGGGGTCGTCTACCAGACCTTCTGTGACATGACCACTGACGGGGGCGGCTGGACCCTGGTGGCCAGTGTGCACGAGAACCACTTGGCCGGGAAGTGCACGGCGGGCGATCGCTGGTCCAGCCAGCAGGGCAACAGGAATGACTACCCAGAGGGCGATGGCAACTGGGCCAATTACAACACCTTTGGGTCAGCAGCAGGGGCCACCAGCGATGACTACAAGGTTGGTGCCACCCACTGCCCCCTGAGAGAGAGCAGAGGAGCATGTTTGGCCCTTATCATGGCAAAGAGAGGGATGGGGATGGGTTTTGGAGATCAGGCTGGAGAGAAGACTTACCTCCATGTCTTGTGTGATGGCTCCTCCAAACTAGGCTGCTAGGGACCCGACGATGGGGGTCCTCACCTGCGGGTTTTAGCTCTGAGCACTGCTTCCTCTGCCTCCTGAAGCTCAGGTCTCCCGCCCACTGCGGGCTGCATGTGGGGGTTTGCTTGTGGGAATCCTGGCTGGTGAGCCCCGTGTCTGTCCCTCCCAGAACCCCGGCTACTACGACATCCGGGCCAAGGACCTGGGCATCTGGCACGTGCCCAACAAGTCCCCACTTAAGAGATGGAGGAGCAGGGCCCTGCTCAGGTACCGCACCAACAGCGGCTTCTTCCAGAACCTGGGAAATAATCTGTTTGGCCTCTACCAGGTACGCAGGGTCTGTCTGGGGGGCATTTTCTTCAGGGAACAGGGAGGCAGTACTGGGGCGGGGAGGAGTGGGCTCTGGTCCCTGTCCTGCAGGGCTGCTCTGGGCTGCTGCTCTTCTCTCTGCTTCATGGTGACCTGGTGCGCCGCCTCCCTCAGAGAAGCTGAGCCAGAAGGGAGAGAAAGTTGGGGGGGAAATGGAGAAGGACTCGGTAGGAGAGACGCCTCCAGGGGAGACAGGAATTACCGATATTATTATTTTTTTTGGGGGGGCCAATGAAGGTAAGTGTTTCATTTTTAAAACCTATCATTAAAAAGAATGACAAACACATATAGAATTATACTATAATTGTTTTATTTTGCTGTTTCATTCTAAGAATGTAATATAATCTTTTTCAGAGAACAGTTAGCTGGTCAAATTTTTACTTAAAACATTTGTTCATACTTGACCAGAGATGTTTCATAGGCTACCATGTGAATTGGTAATTCTAAAGTCTTTTGTTAAATATAAACGTTTTCCTAATACTACTCTTAAAGTACATCTCATTTATCTTCCTCCTTAAGAACTGCATTGTTTTACTGTAAACAGTTTAAACACCTGCAGTAAAGTAGGAAGTTTGCTAAGCGTAGAGGTGCTGTGGTTAATGCTCAAAATAGTGTGGCCAGAAAAAAAGCAAGCATTACATTAAATATGAATGCGATCCTTACAAACACAAATTGAAACTTTTTTCCAATTAAAAAAACCTAGTCCAAAAAGTCTCATTCTATAAAGATTTATCATTTCCAAATCACAGTGAATGAAACTTGAGCTATTTACCAATTTTGTTTCTACTATGTGCTCTGAGATACCTTACCAAAAGCTGGTATCTGACACAACAGAACGATATTTGCAGAATGCAGTATTGTAGTGACAGTACTGAGGGTGTTACAGACATATTAAACTCTTCCGTATTAAATGGTTACATCCTAATTATTTATATAGATCATTGGTCCAATAACAAAAAATAGCTGGAAATTTATCTCATTCAGTGTTCTGAGATAAAAGGGTAAACCATTCTTTCCATTATTTTCTGTTGATAAATCCCTTTGTATATTGAAATCTGATCGCTATTAAAGTCTGGCATTTTGCCAGGCTGCTGTATGAAGAGGATGCTGAAGGCCGTCACTATACAGCACACTGCTACATAAGGGCTCTTCCATTCACCAATTCTGGCACACTTCCAAATTATACCCAACAATCCAGTTTTATTTCTGTCTAGGATGCTGGGTGCCAAAGATCGGATGTAAGCACAGGTACATATAAGCAGCAAGATTACAGTCAGAAGACTCTGAAAATTGAAAATGGCAGACATAGAGAGGCCGGCCAAGCCCCAGCTACATCACCCTTCCAGGCCTGGGGTGGAAGGAGCGTTCAAACCACCCCCTCGCAATCACTGATATTATGATGATTTCTGAATATGACTCTGGGGGATCCCTGCCCCCCAACCCTTACACCCCTCTGTGGCAAAGTCACCACCATCCTCACACAGCTTCTGTGTGTCCTTGCAGAGATACCCAGTGAAGTATGGAATAGGCAAGTGCTGGACGGACAACGGCCCTGCTATCCCCGTGGTCTATGACTATGGTGACGCCAAGAAAGCTGCATCTTATTACTCCCCACTTGGTCAGGGTGAGTGTTTGATCCTTAAGCTTGTTCCCCAACACTTCCACACATTCTTGGGGGAGGTGGTAAAGAACAACAATCATTACTGTGAACATATATGTGTTCATATTCAAACATTGTAAATGTGCTGAATTCTTTTCTAGGAACTTGAATGTTTGTGTCACTTAATCACCATGGCTAAATGCAGTTAGAGGGGGCTTCCCCGGTGGCACAGCGGTTGAGTGCTGGGTTGCGAAGCTGCCCGCGGCCTCTGCCGCGCCGGTTCGATCCCCGGCTGCTCCCCGGCCACCTGGGGAGGGTCCCACATGGCGCGCAGACCTCTCCTGCCGCCTGCTGCTCCCCTCAGCAGTGTACTTCGGTCCTTCTGCCTGCTCTGCTCCCTGCTCTGGCTCTGGTGAATTCTCTCACCCTCCCGTGCTTCTGACTGTACCCGGTGCTTGTATGAAAAAACAAACAAACAAATAAATAAATAAAACATGCCTCTATTTTAAAAAAAAAATAAATGCAGTTAGAAATATGATTATGTCCTTTTTATTTATTTATTTATTTATTAAAGATTTATTTATTTATTCATACAACCATTGGGTACAGTCACAAGTGCGGGAGGGTGAAAGAGTTCACCAGAGCCAGAGAGGGGAACAGAACAGACAGAACGATGAGATACAATGCTAAGAGGAGCAGCAGGCACGGCAGGAGAGGTCTGAGCGCCATGTGGGACCCTCGCCGGGGGCCGGGGATTGAACTGGCGCTGCAGAGGCTGAGGGCAGCTTTGCAGCCCAGCGCTCAACTGCTGCGCCACCAGGGGAGGCCCTGATTATGTCCATTTTATAATATAGAAAGCCAGGCTGCTTCATCACCGTTTTGTTTGGTTTCATATAGTTATTTAGCTCACGTAAGCTAATGTTCACAGGAAAGAACAACTAGCAAGACAATGAGAAAATTTCATTTCTTATGAATGAAATTTTAGCAAAAGAAAGTCACAGAAGGGCCTCCCCGGTGGCACAGCGGTTGAGCGCTGGGTTGCGAAGCTGCACGCGGCCTCTGCAGCGCCGGTTCGATCCCCGGCTGCTCCCCGGCCACCGGAGGAGGGTCCCACATGGCGCGCAGACCTCTCCTGCCGCCCGCTGCTCCCCTCAGCAGTGTACTTCGGTCCTTCTGCCTGCTCTGCTCCCCGCTCTGGCTCTGGTGAATTCTCTCGCCCTCCCGCGCTTCTGACTGTACCCAGTGCATGTATAAACAAAACAAACAAACAAACCAGCAAACAAATAAATAAAGCATGCCTCTATAAAAAAAAAAAAAAAAAAAAAAAAGAAAGTCACAGAAGTGGTCTTTTTTAAGAAAATAAAATCTGGGGGCCTCCCTGGTGGTGCAAGGGGTTAAGTCTCAGCACTATGAAGTTATCTTGAGCCACTGCAGAACAAGTTCGAGCCCCATCCAGGGAGGTGACGCAGATGGCGCAACCGACCTCTCCTGTCTCACCCGTTGTTCTGCTCAGCAGTGTATTTCAGTAAATCCGCCTGTTCTGTTCCCACTGTCTCTGGTGAGTCCTCTCAAGCCCCGCCCCCCACCCCGGCACCTCTGGCCTGTACCCCAGTTCTTGTATGCATAAATAAATAAATCATCTATCGCTATTAACCCTTGATATTTTGTGGAAAACAGGTAATGATAGACAGGTGAGAAATGATAGACAGGGGGTGGATAGCTGCACCCCCTGCTGGACCTTTGTGGGTCTTCTTTTATTATTTTTAAAGATTTATTTTATTTACTTATGCATACAAGAGCTGGGGTGTAGGCTACCGGTGTGGGGGGTGAGAGGATTCACCAGAGACAGAATGGGGAGCAGAACCAGCAAAATGACTGAAATACACTGCTGAAGGGAGCAGTGGGCAAGACAGAAGAGGTCTGCTGCACCTTGTGGGTTGGCTCCCTGGCAGGGGAGCCACTCCCAAGCTGCAGTGGCTGAGGATAGCTTGATAGTGCTGAGACTTAACCCCTTGTGCCACCAGGGAGGCCCCTCTGTGTCTTCTTGGTGATCTTTCTGAGTCTACTTTCCCGTGTAAGCCTTGGGCAGACAAGTGTTCTCTGTGAGCTCAGCCTTGACTTCTTGCCCCAGTAGGAGAGAGATGCCCCCCAAGCCCAGGTGAAGGCCAGGGCCACCAGCCACAGGCCCAGAGGTGCTGGCCCACCCCTATGCTGCAGTGCTGGCTGCAGCCAGAACTGCCTGTCAGGGAATCCCTGCTGGGCACAGAAAGGTGGTTCTAGCTCCTTCTTTGACCTCCTGACCCTTTCTCTCTTCTTCCTTTCCAGAGGAATTTGTTGCTGGATTTGTCCAGTTCAGGGTGATTAATAGAGAGAGAGCAGCCAATGCCCTGTGTCCTGGGATGAGAGTTACTGGCTGCAACACTGAACATGTAGGTTTTGTGGACAGTGGCATTGTCTGTGTGTGTGTGTGTGTGTGTGTGTGTGTGTGTGTACTAGTCTTTTTATTCTCTTGATGGGCTCTTATTCATGTTAACAAAAATCAGTTTGTCAACATTTTCCTGTATGATTCGTACATCAGTTTTGTTCATGAGGGCTTTCTCTTTCCTTCTGTTGAGATCATGAAGATATTCTCTAATGTTCATGTAACTTTCAGAAGTTTTATGTGTTGGCTTTTCAAGTCTTGTAGGAGAAAGTGGCATGGCTGGGTGACTGGACACTGCCCCGGGGGACATCTGAGGATGGGCTAGGAGGAGAGGGAGTCAGCCTCACAGAACAAGGGCATCTTCCACTCACCTGACTGTCCTTGACCTGATGTCACAGCTACATATTTTTTTTAAATATTTATTTATTTTTGCATACAAGGGCATAGGCCAGAGGTGCAGGGTGGTGAGACAATTCACCAGAGACAGAGTGGGGAGGGCTGAACAGGAGGATTGACTGATATACACTGCTGAGGGGAGCAGTGGGTGAGACAGGAGAGGTCTGCTGTGCCACATGGGTTAGCTCCCTGGCCAGGGATCAAACTCAGGCTGTAGAGGTGATAGTGCTGAGATTTAACCCTTAGGTCACTGGGAAGTTCAGAGATCAGTGTTCTTAACAGGTTGAAAGAGCTTGCATGGACCAGGGACAGGAAGATGATGGGTCAACAATTCTTGACAACAGATGAACATGGGGGTTGGAAAGTGAAGGGGACCTTCAATTGTTTAGGGACTGGTGCCATCCATTTAGAAGTGATGAGGAACAGCTTAGGGGCATCAAGAGAGATGAATCTTTTGTTTGGGTCTGCAGAGGTGAGAAGGCTGGGAGGTATTGAGGTGGAGGCATCCAGGGAGGCTGTGAAGGGAGGTGAGTGGGGGCCCGGAATGGGAATGCTAATGAAAAGATCAAAAGGAACTCAGGACAGAGAATGACTTGTCTGTACCGGGCGAGGAGACTTTATGGGAGGGGGTGGTAAAGACAAGTATGACCAGGACCAAAGATTCCAGGATTCGCCCAAGAAGAGCTCACAGGCGTGGGCTGCAAATCTCTTACCATGTGTCTCCCTGCTTCCCAGCACTGCATCGGTGGAGGAGGCTTCTTCCCAGAGGACAGTCCCAGACAATGTGGGGACTTCTCCTCCTATGATTGGAGTGGATATGGAACCCAAGTTCACTGGAGCAGCAGCCGGAGCATAACGGAGGCGGCCGTGCTCCTGTTCTACCGGTGAGGGCTCTGTGCTGGGAGACTGACCCAGCTCCTCACCCCAGATGCTCAGAGATGGGAAAACTGATTGTTAGCAAGGAGGAGAGGAGAATAAATTGCATCAGCATGTGACTCTGGATTTGTTTGAATTCTTCTCAAAATTGGGTGAGACCTTAAAGCACATTTTTATTTTATTTTTTAAAAGATTTTTTATTTATGCATACAAGAACTGGGGTATAGGCCAGAGGTGTGGGGGGTGAGAGGATTCACCAGAGACAGAGTGGGGAGTAGAACAGGTGGATCTACTGAATTACACTGCTGAGGGGAGCAGCGGGTGAGACAGGAGAGGTCTGCTGTGCCATGTGAAGTATTTCTCTTACCTATCTAATCAGGTCATAGTGCTACTGCTCAGAAAGGCAAACTCTGACACAGGATTAGTTCCTACAAGGAGGCATTTATTAACCAGTGGTGCCATGTCAGGAGGACAACATAGACAGGGTTCAAGAAAAGGTTGCCCGCCATAATGAGTTATATATTAGGTATGCAGGTATGTGGAGGAACAGATCAGTTCTATGATAGATGAAGGAAGGGCTTGAGAACTGAATATGACATTGGGACAGAAATGAGGAACCTCCTTGGTGGCGCAAGTGTTAAGATGCAATCTATGAAGCTGTCCACAGCCACTGAAGCACGAGTTCGATCCCCGGTCAGCCATGGAGCAACCCACATGGCGCAGGAGACGTCTCCTGTCTCTCCCTCTGCTCCCCTCAGCAGTGTATTTCAGTCAGTCTGCCTGTTCTGCTCCCCACTCTGTCTCTGGTGAATCCTCTCACCCCCACACATCTCTGGACTGTACCCCAGTTCTTGTATGCATAAATAAACAAATCTTTTAAAAAAAAGAAATGATAGGCTGTCCGAAGTATTCGAGGGGCTTTGTACATACTTCTTCTCAAATAGTTTCTGGACTGGTCAGTAATAAATTTTCAATAATTTGTGGTAAAGTGAGGAAATTTAGGATAAAGTAGTATTTTTGTATGAAACTAATTTATTTAAGGTAAAAATTTATATCCTGAGATGACCACCTTCTTATTTTGTTGTTCAAATTTCCTTTTTCTGTAAAATGAGGATAGTGGTAGATATTTACTTTTCAAAAAGTGTCTTAACTTTGCGAGAAAGAGAGACATACACAAAAATGCTAACAACACCCCTTATTGGTCTTCTGCTCATCTATTTTCTCTTTGGAAAGTGCATAGGTCCATGAAATCCACAATATGGGAACAATGCTAGTAGATGGCTTCTAAGATCTGTCTTTTAAAGCCTTTAATGTATTTATAGAGAATCTGCTCTTCGGCTTCCAAGGCTTTACTTCCTTTGGGCTGGGTTCCCACTGGCCTTTCTGCATAAAAGGTGTTCTCACCCCACATCAGGAGCCTCTGCAGCGAAAGCTCAGCTCCTGGCCCCCAGTGCCTGAGGAAGTCTGTGATGGAGAGCCAAAAGAAGTGTGGGGTTTAAGGCAAGGGGTCCTTGGCTTTTGAGTCTTTGTAGAACTGATAATGACGTGGGTGGGGCAGGGATGGTGATAACCTGCCCAACCGCTTCCTGCTGCTCCTCTTTGTGGCCACCAGTGGGCGCAGTGCAGGAGAGTTCCTTGTGGTTTCAGTCCCTCCTCCCACCTCGTGGGATCAGTAAGCAGAAGCAGGCTAGGGGTGGTGTCTCCTGCATCAGAGGGGATGTCTAAGGACAGAGGCCTTGTCTTGCTGAAAGCTGATTTCTGATCTCAGGTAGTATTTGGTCTGTACCAGTTAGGGTGTTTGGCTGAGGCATGTCCAGTGGCATGAGGGGCTTTGTGAAAAGTATGTCCCCTCTGAGCCATGACCTGCTCCTGAGACCTTGGCCCTGGGATTTTCAGAGGAGTTGCTTGGTCTGTTTTGTGCCCTCTTATAGTCTTCCTCACCACTACAAGAGTAAAAATGGCATTTAAGATCTATATTTCTTTCTTGTCTAGTTAAACAAAAACCATGTATTCCTAAATATCTCATGAAATCTTCATGAAATCACTCTTTGCTAGCTTCATTTTAGGTGTGAGGAAACCTAGGCTCGATGTCAGTAATAATTCCAAGGGTACTCAAAGAGTAAGCGTTGAACTACTTATAATTTAATGCCTACAGCAACGCCTGGTATTTTCTCCATTGTTCTAGACTTTCAGAATTGTTTGCAAACTCCCGAAAGTTTGCAGCATTATACAGAGTTTTTCATTTTGTACCTACCCTACACCCTGGTTTTTTAGTCACATGATTCCCCTTACATTTCTTCAGCAGGGTGTGCTGTGCTCTATTTTTTTCCCCATCCTTTTGTACATGGTGGTCTCTCTATCTTGAGTTCTTTGTTTCTATTCATACGTTATTTTTATTCTCTCACAATAAACTAGGATGTCACACAACTCTCACACAACTAATGTCTAGTACCTAGAACATTAATGCCAGAGTTCAAGACTTGGTGTTTCCGTGAATGCGTTTCCTGAAGGAGGTGAAGCATCAAAAGAATGTCTTGTTCTGGTTGATTCTGTGTTAACAACTTCTATGCATGAAATGTTAGGCTTAGGAATATAGATAGAGAAACACCTATTCTCCTTCCTGGTAACTCTGAAAATAGCCAAAGGAATTAGGAGCACAGGGAAAGCATTTTATTCAAACATTTCCTAACATGCACAGGGATGGATACATTTGCATATCCTTAACCTGAGGACACTTTTCAAAAAATTGAAAAGGAAGAAACACTCCTTAACTTATTCTAGGAGGGCAGCACTGCTCTGATATCAGTCAGACAAAGGCACCACAAGAAAAGAAAGCTACCAATATCCCTAGTGAACATTGCTACAAAAATTCTCAACAAAATAATAGAAAATCAAATATATCAGCATATTAAAATAATTATGCAGGGCTTTCCTGGTGGTGCAGGGGTTAAAGTCTCAGTGCTATCAAGCTGTCACTAGCTGCTGTGGCCTGAGTTCTATCTGCTGAAGACCAGCTCTGGCAAAATGTAGGGTCAGATGTCCCTGGAAGGATGAGATGGCCTAGGCCAGTCCTGAGGGCTGAGGGGAAGGGGAGTGAGACAGACGCAGACACTCTTATATTGGTGCAAGTATCTCCTCCTGAGGGTCTCAGTGGGTCTTTATTTATACATTAAGGCAAGCGGTGGGATTACATCATTGTATGCATAGAAGCAAAATCGAAACAATCAGTGCATTCCTTTCCCATAGACATTTTGGTGCCTAGGTGTTTTGAGAAAAGAAGTAACCTTAAAAGTTAATAGATAATTAAAACGTAGGCTCATTAATTCAGCCTATACAACTACCTAGGACAACTAATAGTCCTTGGTATATCCCTATTGCCAAGGATACAATATCAGGAGACTCCTCTATCTATATGGCCTGCAGCAAGAGACCAGTTGCTTCCCAGTAATCAGTTATTGGAAATTTTTTCTGCCTAGAAACTCCTAGCATAATCAACTTTATGATTCATTACAAGGCTTCTTTATGGAACTTCCATGTAAGGAATATTGCGGCCAGCTCTGGGTTGCTTATCAGGCATGCCCTTGCACAATAATTATTTCCCATTGTCAAGTGGGCCAAATTAGTCAGTGTTTAATTTTTAAGTAGGTAATTCTCCGTGCCATGTATTTACAATATTCTTATATGTATAATTTATTGCCCAATGTATTTACTGAGAAGTTCTTTCTTATTATGAACAGGAACAAAAAACAAAGGGATGTTTAATCTTTAGCCCCATGGTGTGAGGCACAAGGAATCTTCAGCCCCCCAGTGTGAGGCTCTTTGAGCTTTGGCCCCATGGTGTGAGGATTTTTTTCTTCAGCCCCACAGTGTGAGGCTCTTTGAGCTTTGGCCCCACGGTGTGAGGCCCTTTTCTGAGCTGCTTGCCAGTGTCTTACCTGGCTGGGGCAGCAAGGCCCCCTGCAGGATTTCCTCCCCCTTTTATTTTTGGCCATCATTTGCATAATTCTTAACTCAATTTGTAGTTGTCTAATAGCACGGAAAAGTAATTTGATAAACAATGGGAAGAGAAGTAGCATATGCATGGTGACAAGCAATATGATATCAATAGTAATAAATGATGGGAACCAGGCGGCCTTAGTGGTGTAGTGCTGCAAAGAAGCCAGGAAGGAATCAGCAACTTCGGCAGGAGTAGAAGAGGAGACATGAGATAAACTAATTGCCTTAATATCTACCTTCAAAGCAGTAAGGTCCAGGGAAACATATGTGTTATTCTAAATACCCAGCAAATGATTTTTGACATTATTCTAAGAAACAGAAGATGAGAGTAACACAAATTCATTTATAATCAGAGTGACATTTAGTGGTCAAGTGAGTTTTGATATGCTGAGTTTGATTACCAATATGCAAAAGTGTTTCCTTGAGAACATTTAAACAAGTCTTAAAATTTTTTTGTCTAAGAGCATAAATACCAAAATCATCATACCATGTTCTTCTAGATCTACAGGCAGTATCACATAAGGAGGTTGATAAACAATTACAAAGGCATTTGGTCCAATACAATTAGTTCATAAACATTCTGAACATGAGATGATCGCAAGCATACTCATAAACATGTTTTCAGGGGTCACCGCAACACCTTGCCCCTCCACGATTCACTGTACTTGATTGGAGAGTTGTTTTAATTGTCCCCAAGTTGGCAGGTTGCTGCGCAGCGTGGCAGTAGTTGAAGATGCAGCAGGACTTGTTGGCGACTCCTCAAACCTCAGTTGGTGAAAAGGAGGAACCAAGGTGTCAGTGGCTTCTGGAGAATGGGTGGGACTATGCTTAAGAGGAATAGTTAGAGGAGGTAAAGGCCTATGTGATTGCGGGAGAGGAGGGAGCCTGTGAGACATGGTGTTGAATTCAGCATCCTGTGGAAAAACACAAGCATAGCCTCTCCCACAAGTTAAATGAATTAAAAAAATTTTTTTTGAAGGCAGAGGAGGTGTAAGCTCCTGTCTTATAGCCTTGGCTATAAGACATTATCTGTCTTAATAGCCTTGGCTTTTCTGCATAAGCAAAACAAAACATCAAATGTTGAGACACACCTTTAAAGGCTTCTCCCGTTCCAGCTGTAGCCATAATCAAATGGGAGAAGGTGTCTACAGAGACATGCACATAACTTAATTTTTTAAAGCTGGGAACATAAAGTTTTAGGAGGAGCTGCAGCGTTAGGAGAATTAGTTTCTCTTGAAGCAATTTCTGATTTCTGAGGGCAATTTTTACTGAAATGGCCTGTGTGGCCACACGAAAGCAGGCTTCAGTATTAATTAGTCTTTTTTCCATCATATGAACAAATTGATCAAATAATGTAATACTGTCAAATTTCCAACACATATCATTGTTTCTCTTCAAACCCATTATTTGCAGGTTGTATAAACCAAGGCAAATAAAATTGACTTTCCCTCAAACCTTCTACAACTTACTACATATCCTCAATTTTAGCTTTTTCTCTATTTTTCCACATTCTGGCACAACCAGACATTTTAATTTTAATACAAAACTACTCTCCCTTTCCTTCTTTTTTACTTACTATCAGTCATCAATTGCTTTTCCTCTTTTCTTCAGACACCACTAAAACTTTCAAAAAATCATGATGGTGGTTTCCTTTCAGTAGTCCAGAACACAAGGAGGTGCTTTGTGTGTTCGCCACCGCAGAATGCTACTTTAAACATTGCAGTTTTTAAAATTGGCTTAAAAACAGTGTGGCTTGGTTTCACTTGGTAAAGTTAATATGATAAAAAAATTTACATATATAAGTATAAATATATACACACATTTTTAGTCAAGAAAGAAAAATACTTTAAAGATACATTTAAACAGAGTAGATTTTTTTTTTTAAGATTTATTTATCTATTTGATACAAGCACGGGGTATAGTCAGAAGCGCAGGAGGGTGAGAGAATTCACCAGAGCCAGAGCAGGGAGCAGAGCAGGCAGAAGGACCGAAGTACACTGCTGAGGGGAGCAGCGGGCGGCAGGAGAGGTCTGCGCACCATGAGGGACCCTCTCTCCGCAGCTGGGGATCATGAGGGACCCTCGCTCCGCAGCTGGGGATCGAACCAGCGCTGCAGAGGCTGCGGGCAGCTTCGCAACCCAGCGCTCAACCGCTGCGCCATCGGGGAGGCCCCAGATTAGATTATTAATATTTAACATTATAACTTTAAGGCATATATGCTTTGAATTATATCATAAAATTTGAACTAGTTTCTGTATATCAAAAATTTTGGATCATGATCTCAAAATTTGTTTTTATGAGAACTTATATAGGTGCCGTTTATAATTAATTTTCCGGAGGTAAGAAACAAAACAAAAACACAAAAACAGATACAAACAGACACAGAGATCTCTTGATAGACATTTAAAATTTTGGCCATGTGTATATATTTTAAGAGGTAGTTATTTTACCAATATGTATGAAGATACTGAGCTTTTTTAATGAGTTAAAGGCTAACATCTGTACAGAGAATAAGTGTCTAATCTTAATTATTACCAAAGACCTTGGGCTTGAGACCACAACAATCATGGCAGTTTTTACTAACTTTTTTAGGTAAGAAAATATTTTTCAAGTTTATATATTTTTAAGAAATGATTTTTTGGCTTTAGGTTGTCAACACTTGATCTCACTGAGAACGAGCATATTTTAAAACAAAAAAGAGCATTGTTATTTTGAGAACAGGAGAAGAGGTAAATTTTTACAGTCTGCCTGTTTTAGGCTTTTATCAAAACCTGAGGTTTAGAATTTAGCTCAAAAAAGTCTGTATTATTACTTTATATTCTACCAGGTAAATTAATTTTAACAAGAAACTTAACCTGTTACAGGTCCAATAAGTAAATTTATTTATTTATTTATTTTTTAAAAAGGAAAATTCTTTCTTTTTTTTTAAAAGGTTATTTATTTATTTATTTATTTATTTATTTATTTATTTATTTATACAAGCACTGGGTACAGTCAGAAGTGCAGGAGGGTGAGAGAATTCACCAGAGGCAGAGCAGGACACAGAACAGGCAGACTGACGATACACTGCTGAGGGGAGCTGCGGGCGGCAGGAGAGATCTGTGCGCCATGTGGGAGCCTTGCCCGGTGGGTGGCTGGGGATCGAGCCGGCACTGCAGAGGCTGTGGACAGCTTCGCAACCCAGAGCTCAACCACTGCGCCACCAGGGAGGCCCCCAATAAGTAAATTTAAAAGCTTTTATTTAACCAATAAGCATTTTGTATAGCTTGTTAGTAAGTCCAAAGTAACTCATCAGTTTTTACCTCAGACAACTAGACTTTAAAATCAGAAAAACACAGGGAAATAGAACTTTTTAAAGTTTTTTAAGGTGGACAAAAGAAGAGTCCAGTCCCCCACAGCAGGAAGGCAGTAGAGACCTGCCAGTGATCTCTACACCGTAGAAAAAATCCAGGCAGCTGTTTGTTGAGACCAGGGGCAGCTCCGACCTATCTGCTGCAGTGGGTTTATGCTATTTTAATAAAAACCTTTTAGTCATATTATGGTCTTATAGTCTCATATAGTCATATTTAACCATTTTTTAAATCACTTTAACAATTGTGAATGAACTTTGAATACTATTATTTAGAAATACATTTTTTATTATATATATATATATATTTTTTTTTTTTTTTTTTTTAATAGAGGCATGCTTTATTTATTTGTTTGCTGGTTTGTTTGTTTGTTTTGTTTATACATGCACTGGGTACAGTCAGAAGCGTGGGAGGGCGAGAGAATTCACCAGAGCCAGAGCGGGGAGCAGAGCAGGCAGAAGGACCGAAGCACACTGCTGAGGGGAGCAGCGGGCGGCAGGAGAGGTCTGCGCGCCATGTGGGACCCTCCTCTGGTGGCCGGGGAGCAGCCGGGGATCGAACCGGCGCCGCAGAGGCCGCGCGCAGCTTCGCAACCCAGCGCTCAACCGCTGCGCCACCGGGGAGGCCCTATATATATATTCTTAAAAAGAACAAATGGCAAAACTCTAGTGGGGGGAATCACTAGAGGGGGGAGCCTAGCCTCCTCCCCAAATAATTAACAGGAAAAGCTTGAAGCATTTCTTCTTCCATTTATAAGATCATGTTGCATTATCTCTTACTTGTTTTTGAGTTTTTATTTTTATCTCCTAGCAATTTTAGCCAAGTCCGGCCTGGAAATTTGGGCTGGAAATTAGTTTGGATTTTGGAATGGTTTCATAATTAGGAGCTGATGCCCCCGCAAGGAGGTCAGTACTGGCTCTGGAATCAATTTTGACTTTTGAAAAACAATTTTGTCATCTGAAGAATTCTGATCACTTTTCCTAACACTGCAGGCTATTTTTTTTTTTTTTTTTTTTTTACTTTCTCTTTCGCATCTTTTGTTTCGCCTCCAGCCAGGTTAAAACGATTTATCTGTTCAGGCAATTGTTTTGTTAGTATGGGGCTGTCAGCTGAGGACTCTTTGATGTCTTTTAAGGATACAGACAGCTGTGATTCTCTGAGTTTTTTATTTATCTTTTCTAATTCAGACCCTTGATCTAGAATGTCTTGTAGCAGCCCCCACAGTGAAAAGGCATCTATGGGGACCTTTTCAGGTCCATGGAGAGTGTAATAGGTTGTCATTTCCTCTCCCACTCTGGCCCAAGTTCTCACATCCAGAGTTCCATCCCTCGAAAACCAAGGAGAATATACCTCAACAAAATTTAGAAAGCTAGCCAATTGTGCATGAGAGGTCTTAAGCCCTCTCTTAGCAAGTGTATACTTAACTATATCAATAAAAGAGTCCTCTTTCCCTAGACTTGATATGGCTCATAACTTCCCAAAATAAGACACCCACTCTCCTTATTGTTCTGAATTACTGCTCCTCTCTACCCTGCCTTCTCTACAGGGGGGCATGTGCCTTATCCACGAGCAGATCCTAGCCATCCCCAAAAGGAAAGAAAGATTACCTTTCAGGTCCCTGTTCCAGGAGCCACTTGCCGAAGACCAGCTTTCAGCAGGTGTCCCTGGAAGGATGAGACGGCCTAAGCCAAACCTGAGGGCTGAGGGGAAGGGGAGTGAGGCAGACACAGACACTCTTATATTGGTGCAAGTATCTCCTCCTGAGGGTCTCAGCGGGTCTTTATTTATACATTTTTTTAATTTTTTAAATTTTATTTATTTATTTATTTATTTTTTAAGGTAAATTACTTTATTAAAGAGAAAAATGGCTTCATGAACTTACTGTACATTCCAGTTTAGTAAAAGGCACTAACCCTAGGCACAGAGGAAAATACAAATGAAAGAAGACTCATGTCTTTTCTTGCCTTTCCTACCACAGTGGATCTACAAGAATACAAACTACTTTGCAAGGCAGTTTTTTTCCCTTTTAAAATACCATGTTTTCTTTATTTATACATTAAGGCAACAGTGGGATTACATCATTGTATGCATAGAAGCAAAACAGAAACAATCAGTACATCCTTTCCCATAGACATTTTGGTGCTTACGTGTTTTGAGAAAAGAAGCGACCTTAAAAGTTAATAAATAATTAAAACTTAGACTCATTATTTCAGCCTAAACAACTACCTACGACAGCTAATAGTCCTTGGTATATCCCTATTGCCAAGGCTACAATATCAGGAGACACCTCTATCTATATGGCCTGCAGCAAGAGACCAGTTGCTTCCCCGTAATCAGTTATTAGAACATTTTTCTACCTAGAAACTCCTAGCATAATCAACTTTATGATTCATTACAAGGCTTCTTTACAGAACTTCCTTATAAGGAATATTGTGGCCAGCTCTGGGTTGCTTATCAGGCATGCCCTTGCACAATAATTATTTTCCATTGTCAAGTGGGCCAAATTAGTCAGTGTTTAATTTTTTTTTAAAGATTTATTTATGTATTTATACAAGCACTGGGTACAGTCAGAAACATGGGAGGGTGAGAGAATTCACCAGAGCCAAAGTGGGGAACAGAACAGACAGACTGACGAAATACACTGCTGAGGGGAGCAGCGGACACAGCAGGAGAGGTCTGTCTAGCCATGTGGAACCCTTGCCGGTGGCTGGGGATCAAACTGGTGGAACCCTTGTCGGTGGCTGGGGATCAAACTGGTGCGAAGCGGGCAGCTTTGCAGCCTGGTGCTCAACCGCTGTGCCACCAGGGGAGGCCCCAGTGTGTAATTTTTAAGTAGGTAATTCTCCGTGCCATGTATTTACAATATTCTTATACCTATAATTTATTGCCCAATGTATTTACTGAGAAGTTCTTTCTTATTATGACCAAGAACAAAAAACAAAGGGATGTTTAATCTTCAGTCCCACGGTGTGAGGCACAAGGAATCTTCAGCCCCTTGGTGTGAGGCTCTTTAAAAGTCTTCAGCCCCATGATGTGAGGCCCTTTTCTTAGCTGCTTGCCAGTGTCTTACCTGGCTGGGGCAGCAAGGCCCCCTGCAGCATCTATCCTGGGCCAGGGAGCTAACCCACACTGTACAACAGACCTCTCCTGTCTTAATCGCTGATTCCCCTCAGCAGTGTATTTCAGTATATCTGCCTATTCTGCTCCCCACTCTGTCTGGTAAATCCTCTCACCCCTACACCTCTGGCCTACACCCCAGTTCTTTCATGCATAAATAAATAGATTATTCACCATATCCAAGTGAACATTTCTAGATTGCAAATTTGATCAGTATAATACACCACATTAACAGAATGAAAGATAAAAACTACATTCTTCTCTCAATACAGATGATGTTCTGTAACAACCTTTCATGATAAAAACAAAATAGAAATAGAAAGAAACAACTTCAACA
Organism: Talpa occidentalis; assembly: GCF_014898055.3. Taxonomy (NCBI): domain Eukaryota; kingdom Metazoa; phylum Chordata; class Mammalia; order Eulipotyphla; family Talpidae; genus Talpa; species Talpa occidentalis. Next base: position 69,529,509 of record NW_023601212.1, read on the forward strand.
TAATATAAATCATGTTTGAAAAACCCAGAGTGAACATTCTATTCAGTGGTGAAAGATTGAAAACTTTTCCTCTAAGATCAGGAACAAGGCAAGGATGTCTGTTTTTGTATTTCTTTTCAGCAAAGTATAGGAAGTTCTAACCAGAAACTAAGCAAGCAAAAGAAAAAGAAGACACATGAGTTGGAAAGGAAGAAGTAAAATTTCTCTTCACAGATTATATGATCATATATGTATCATAAATGTAAAAGATTCCACAAAATATTGTCAGTAAGAAATGATTTTAGCAGAGAAACAAGATACAAAGTCAATACACAAAAATCAGTTGCAATTCTGTAGCTAACAATGAATAATCCAAAAGGAAAATTAAGTTATATTGTTAAGATATTAATAATTTCTCAAAATGATGTATAGATTCAATACAATCCCAACCAAAACTCTGATGATGTTTTATTCCCCTCAGAAATGAAAAAAACCCATCCTAAAATTCCTATAGACTCTCCAGGGACCCTGAGAAGCTAAAGCTGTTTTGAAGAGGAAAAAGCTGGAGAACTAACATTTACTGATTTCAGAACTTAACTACAAACTCATAGTAATCAAAGCAGTGTGGTTCTGGCATGAAGACAGCTATATACATATATATATATATTCCATATATATGGAATAGACCAGGGAACCTAGAAATAAACCCTTGCAAATATGGTCAAATGATTTTTGACAAGGATAGCAAGACTATTCAGTTGGGAAAGAATAGTATTTTCAACAAGTGGTGTTGGGAAAGTGATATCCACTTGAACAAGAATGAACTCTCACCTTAATCCAAGTAAATAAAAAGGAAACATTACCTAAATTTAAGACCTAAATCTATAAAACTCAGAAGAAGTCATAGGGCAAAAAGTTCTTGACTTTGGATTTGGTGAAGATTTTTTGGATATGACACCAAAGGCATAGACAACAAAAGAAAAAGCATACTGCATGAACATTAAAAAAGATTGTACATCAAAAACTACCTACAGAATGGGAAAAATATTTGCAAATCATTTATCTGATATGGGATTAAGATTCTATATATAGAATACTCCTAAAACTCAACATCAGCAATACAAGCCATTTCAAAAACTGGCAAAGGACTTGAATAGCCATTTCTCCAAAGAAGATATAATAATACCAATAAACACATGAAAAGATGTACAACACCACTAATCACTACTGAAATGCAAATTCAAATGACAGACTCTCTCATGCTCATTAGGATGGCCGTCATCAAAAACACAAAAAATAACAAGTGTTGGGTATGAAGAAAGTAGAACCCTTGTGCTCTCTTGGTGGGAATGTAAAAACTGCACAGCTGCTGTGGAAATAGTATAGCAATTCTTTTTTTTTTTTTAAGATTTATTTATTTATACAAGAACTGAGGTACAAGCCAGATGTGGGGGGGGCGGTGAGAGGATTCACCCGAGACAGAGTGGGGAACAGAAGAGGCAGACTGATGAAATACACTGCCGAGGGGAGCAGCAGGCGAGACAGGAGAGGTCTGCTGCACCATGTGTGATCCTTGTTGGCTGGCCGGGATCGAACCTGTACTGCAGAGGCTGCAGACAACTCCACAGTGCGGCACTCAACCTCTTGCACCACCCGGGAGGTCCAGTAGTATAGCAATTCTTAAAAAAAACAAAAAACAAAAACAGCAAATAGCATTACTTTATCATTCAGCATTTCTACTCTTGGGTGTAAACCCTAAAAAATAGAATTCTTTTTTTTTCCTCTTTTTCTTTCTTTTTTTTTTTTTTTAGGTATTTTGTTTTCCTCCATCAGATTTATTATTTCATATCATACTTCACTCAGACTAAAATTTTAAAAATGTAACAGTTAAAGAATGAAGGGGTTCTGAAAGGTTTATAATGACAGCCCTGCCTCCCCATTCTTAACCCTCAGTTCTACTACTTAGAGGCTGCTGTTTTGAATTTCTTTTCTTTTTTTTAAAGATTTATTTATTTATTTATACAAGCACTGGGTACAGTCAGAAGCGTGGGAGGGTGAGAGAATTCACCAGAGCCAGAGCGGGGAGTAGAGCAGGCAGAAGGACCGAAGTACACTGCTGAGGGGAGCAGCGGGCGGCAGGAGAGGTCTGCGCGTCATGTGGGACCCTCCTCCGGGGGTCGGGAGCAGCTGGGGATCGAACCGGCGCTGCAGAGGCTGGGGGCAGCTTCGCAACCCAGAGCTCATGTGCTGCGCCACTGGAGAGGCCCTGGAAATGTAATTCTTGAAGAGATATTTGTATACATTGTTCATAGCAGCATTAGCTAAAAAGTGGAAAGGACCTGAGTGTGCATGGAAAAATAGATCAGCAAAATGTGATCTATATACAAGATGGAATAGTATGCAACTGTTAAAAAGGGAAAATTTGACTTGTCATAACATAGATGAAACTTGAAGACATGATAAGTGAAATAAGTCAGTCACAAAAAGATAAATACAATATAATTCCACTCACATGAGGTATTTATAGCATTCAAAGTGAAAAGGCTTTCTCTGAGACATTTATTCAGTCCTTCAGCATCAACAATTTATAGCCCCATGAAGACCCAGCCAGGCTCTGGAACACTATGTTAAGGAGAGCGTGGACTTCTGTGTGAGCTCGGGGTCAGGTAGGGCAGCATGCAGAGCAAATTGCAGTTAGTGTGTGGAGAATCTGTGAAGGACTGCAGGACCTAGTGGAATGGCTGCTCCCAGGGGAGGGCAGATCCTCCGCATGCCCGGTGGGGAGAGAATGGAGCTGGCATTGGGGAAAAGAGGGTCCGGAAGCCAGGGCCTAATTCCTGTTGTTCTTTATTTACTTTCAACCTAGTTGGCCCTAGTTAGGAAATAGAAGTCCGTTGGACCTTATTTTCATCTTTTCAGGAGGACAGTCACCTTCCTTTTTGCATTGTGTCGTGAGTTCCTCTTCTCAAGGTCGAGGTTTGGCCAGATCAATTCTGAGAAAACAGCCAGAGGTGAGGGCTTCCTCTTGGGAGGACACAAGGGAGAGGAGGGAAGACAACCTTTAGCTCAGCCGGAGAAAAGGGATGCAGGGCTAGGTAATAAACCAGAACAAGCCTCACCCCAGGCTCCCAGTGTTTTTCACGCGTGCTCTCAGGGATTTTTTTAAAATTTGGTTCTGAAAACTGCCTGGTGTGGATGGGGTGCTGAGTACTGCTGACTCCACAGGCTCAGAAAGTAACTTGGTTAGGATCACACACATCCAGCGGAACAAGGACTCGGTCTGCAATTTTACCTCCTAATCTAGGCCCTGTGCAGAACAGCATGCCGTCTCCACGGGTAACAGGGCGATCGGCTTCTTCCTCTGTGCAGCTTTGCTTAGGGTGACTGGAAACAGATCAAGGCTGGAGGAAGTCAAGTAGGGCTGACTGAGGGAACTGAAAGTATCTGCTGCAAAGGGGAAGATGAAAGAAAATGGCAGGGACCCCAGATGTGTGTTGTGAGGTAGGAGTCAGCATTTCTGCCCTTCCCGGGGCGAGGTGGATGGAGGAGGTCTGGCCTTCCGGGAGCGTGGAGTCGAAGTAGAGAGTACAGCAAAAATAGATCTCATCCTGCCTGGGTGAGAGAAGGCAAGAGTAGGAAGCTCCACAGGAAAGTTGAAAAAGAAAAAGCAGTAGAGATAGGAAGTTGGAGCAAAAGCAAATTCTGATGAAAATATTTTAATTTGCACCTGCTTCTACTTTGGAGTTAACTTCAACTTGCAAATAATTCCCCGGCCTGTTGGGTTTTTTAGAGTCCCCAATCCTTGGGTGTCTTCCCTAGTACCTCCTCGCTGCTCCATCCATCACCACCTATCCCACTAATCCAGGCACCACTTTCCAGTCCGCACACCTCACTCTTTTCCCTCCACCCCACAATGTCTGCTGGGAGGGACAGTCCAGTATAAAGACTATTTGGTTCCCATGTAAGATTTTCCCTATTGTCAATAGGATGGAGAGAACTGGAAAATTCCTTGAATAAAGCTGCTTCCTTGAATAAAGGGGTAGAGGGAAGGACCAGACCTTGAAATGGTTTTATGAGTCAGTGAACCCGAAGCACACGCCTACTTACAACAGCTAGTGGTATTGTCAGATCAAGTTAGGGGGCCTGGTTTCCTCAGCTACCTCAAGTGAAGGAAGCTGTGACACTGAAATTTTGTTCTGGCCTCCTCACAACTGGTGGCTCTGTGCTGTGCATGTGTATTCCTGCCCTGTGAGGATGTTGGGCCAGGCCCTCCTCCTCAATATCCTCCTGCTCCTCAAGGCGGCCCAGAGCAGAGGTAAGGAGCCTGTGTGTAGTGGGACTGCTTGGACTGGGTCATGTGCTCTGGGCGGTCAGGACCAAGGGTCCCAGATAGTGCTGCTTGAATTGTCAGACATGTGACTTCCATAGCTGATGCCTCTGGACAGACCAGCTGGGATGGGCAGCCTCGGGCAGAGAGTCCTCTCCAGGAACTTCAATCTGGCTTTCTGAGTCTTGAGGAGAATGTATCCTCCCTGCTGACTGCAAGGAGGACAAAGGAAGGGGCCTCAGACCGTGGTGTGACTGTGAGCAGGGAGGAGGACCAGGGAGGAGGAACAGGCCTGCCCTGGGAATCCCCAAGGAAGTCAGGTGGCTCTGAAGCTCACAGACAGCTCCCGGAGTCAGCCAGGCTGTGAGGGAAGCAGGGTCAACCCAATAGCAGAGGATACCCGACCGCCTCATCCCTCAGCAGCTCGGGTGGCCCAGGGACATGTTCGCTTTGGGAGGGTCCAGCAAGGAGACAAGACCAGGGAGCTCCACAGCAAACTGGAAAGGTGGTGCCGGGTCAGCCAAGGTTTACTTGAGCAGGTTCCCACTCTTTCTCAGACTCTGGAGTGTAGGGAACTGTGGCAATGAGAGCAGAGAACTCTGCGAGGCTGTGAGCCTGTGCTGGGAGGATCATGCCCTCTCTCCCCCATCCCCCCGCCTGCCTGGCAGAATCACAGGGAGGGACAGACTTGGGAAATTTTCTCCCTCTAGCTAAGTCCTGTGTCTATGTAAACTGACCAAAACTGCTTTGCATGTCTTAGTTTGAAATGTCTTAGTGTGAAATAACTTCAGAGTTCCAGAGAAGTTGTAAGAAAAGTACAAATAATTCTTGTATTTCCTTCATAAGATTCGCCTTATTTCTCTTTCTTTCCATATAGACTATGTGTGTATAAATGTATAATAAGAATTTTTTAAAAATATTTTATTTTATATAATTCTCATGTCTTTTTTCATCTTTGCACAATGTATGCATTTTCATTTTGGTTATATTCCCCATACAATTGCATCTCCCCCCTTATTTTGACTCTAGTCCTTCCTTTCCCCGCCCCTCCCTCACCCTCCCAGTAATGTGTCTCTGGTTTATAGTTGCTTGTTGATTTCAATTTTTACTTTGTATTGATTAGTCTTTTTCCTGGTCTCTTATTTAGGTTTTCTAACCTGCTATGAGTGAGACCATCCAGTATTTTTCTTTTTCTTTCTGACTTATTTTGCTGAGCATGATCCCTTCCAGCTCCATCCATGTTGCTGCAAACTGCATGTGCTTATCTTTTTTGAATGCTGAGTAATATTCCATGGTGTATATGTACCACATCTTCTTGATCCAGTCATCTATTTTTGGGCATTTAGGTTGTTTCCAAAGCTTAGCTATTGTAAATAGTGCTGCTATAAACATAGGCGTGCAGGGGTCCTTTGGAATTACTGTTTCTGTGTCATTTGGGTAAATACCTAGGAGTGGAATTGCTGGATCATATGGAAGCTCTATGTTTAGTAGGTCAAGAAATCTCACACAGCTCTCCATAGTGGTTGGACCAGTTTGCACTCCCACCAACAGTGCAGGAGAGTTCCTTTTTCTCCACAACCTCACCAACATTTGTTGTTGCTAGTTTTTTTAATATGTGCCATTCTCACTGGTGTGAGATGGTATCTCATGGTAGTTTTGATTTGCATTTCCCTGATTACAAGTGATGTTGAGCATTTTTCATATGGCATTTTTTCAAATGCCATTTGCATTTCTTCTTCAGAGAAGTTTCTTTTTAGCTCTTCTGCCCATTTTTTGACTGGATTATTTTCTTTGTTTTTGTTGAGTCTCATCAGCTCTTTGTAGATTTTTGTGATCAGTCCTTTATCATTAGTGTTGTGTGCAAAAATGTTCTCCCAGTTGGTGGGGTTTCTCTTTGTTTGGTTATTGTCTCTTTTGCTGTGCAGAAGCTCTTTAATTTGATGTAGTCCCAGCTGTTTATCTTTGCCTTCACTATCACTGCTTTGGGTGATGTGTCTCTAAAGATGTCTTTGAGGTACATGTCATGTAGTGTTTTGCCTATATTTTCTTCTATGTATTTTATGGTTTCAGGTCTTATGTCTAGTTCTTTAATCCGTTTTGAGTTGGTTTTTGTGCATGGTGTGTCGTAGTGGTCAAGCTTCATTCTTTTGCATGTAGCGACACAGTTTTCCCAGCACCATTTATTGAACAAACTTTCTTTGCTCCAGCGTATTATAATAAGAATTGTTTTGCTGAACTATTTGAGAGTAAGTTGCAGACTCCATGTCCCTTTCCTCCTAAATTTTTTAGCACAAACCTAAGAACAAGGACATTCCTATATCATATGTCATATCATATCAGCACGATATTTAAACTTAGTAAATTCAATATTGACAGTTAAAAAACAGGAAGGACAGAACCAAATGGAATCCTTTGTTCATGCTACCCCCTCTTCCAGACTGAACACCTAACCTCATTGCAGTTTTAATCTCTCCCAAAAGTGTCATCATAAACTAAACAGTCTTTAAGGTCATCCATATTAAAAGATCCTCCCCAAACATTTTCTCTCACCCAAAGGAAGGTGGCATTACCTGAAGCAATCTTTTCTTTGAATAATAACCTTGTTCCATGCTTTTTCTCTCTATACATAGCCTCCATTTTGTGTAACCCTTTTCAGTATCTAGATGGCATGCTGCCCTAATTGTGAATCTTTTAAAAAAGCTGATTAGATCTCTAAATTTGTGAGTGTTGTTTTATAGCAATACAATCAAAAGTCCAGTTCATATCCAAGCTATCCGCAGCCTCTGCAGCATGAGTTCGATTCCCAGCCCACTGGCCAGGGAGCTACCCACATGATGCAGCAGACCTCTCCTCTCTTTCCCGCTGCTCCCCTCAGCAGTGTATTTCAGTTGATCTGCCAGTTCTGCTCCCCACTCTGTCTCTGGTGAATCCTCTCACCCCCCCCCCATCTCTGGCCTGTAGTCCAGTTATTGCATGCATAAATAAATAAATCTTAAAAAAAAGTCTAGTTCATATTCAAATGTTAATTGTCCCGATAATGGGCTGTAAGGCATTTCTCCCTAATTTAGAATCCAAGCTGGATGATGTCCAATACATCCAGTTGTCAGGTCTTCTTAGCCCCTTTCATGTATAACTATCTCTCACCTCCACCATCTTTCATGAGTTACAGTTTTTTTAAAAAAAGATTTATTTATTTATGCATATAAGACTGGGGTACAGGTCAGAGGTGGAGGGGGTGAGAGGATTCACCAGAGACAGAGTGGGGAGCAGAACATGTGGATTGATTGAAATACACTGCTGAGGGGAGAAGCAGGCAAGTCAGAAGAGGTCTGCTGCACCATGTGGGTACCTCCCTGGCTGGGGATCAAACTTGTGCTGCAGTGGCTGTGGATAGCTTCATAGGTTGCGTCTTAATGCTTGCGCCACCAGGGAGGCCCGAGAGTGACAGTTTTTTTTTTTTTTTTTTTTTTTTTACATTTAAGGATGAAGTTTATTTACATGTTCCTGAGGAGGAGGGTTAGTTTTTCTTCTTCTTTTTTTTTTATCATTTATTTTTATTTTTTACATCATTGTTCATTTTTAAACAATATTTGCTTCCCCAACCCCTCAGGTGTAGTCCCCATAGAGTTTCCTTCCCCAATGCACCCGTGCACCATCACCTCAGTCCCCTGTGCTCCTCCCTCCTTCCGATTCCTCTCCCTCCTCCTCCCCTGCAGTATGTCTCTGATTTATAATTGTCCGTTTTTGCTTTGTTGTGTTTTGTACTGTTATTATTTTTTTACAATGTTGTCTTATTTGGTTCCCCTATATTCCTGCTATAAGTGAAATCACCTGATATTTTTCTTTTTCCTTCTGGCTTATTTCACTGAGCATTATCCCTTCTAGCTCCATCCATGTTGCTGTGAATGGCATGAGTTTATTTATTTTTTTGATTGCTGAATAATATTCCATTGTGTATATATGCCACATCTTCTTTTTCCAGTCATCTATTTTTGGGCATTTGGGGTATTTCCATGTTTTACCTATTGTAAATAGTGCTGCAATAAACATAGGGGCACAGGTGGTCTTTTGAATCAATGTTTTTGTGTCCTTTGGGTAGATCCCTAGTAGTGGAATTGCCAGGTCATATGGTAGCTCCATTTTTAGTAGACTGAGAAAACTCCAGACAGCTTTCTGTAGTGGCTGGATCAGTTTGCACTCCCGCCAGCAGTGTAGGAGAGTTCATTTTTCACCACATCCTCTCCAACATATGTTGTAGCTTGTTTTATTTTTGTTTTGTTTTTTTTTTTTTTTGATGTACACCATTCTCACTGGTGTAAAGTGGTATCTCAATGTGGTTTTGATTTGCTTTTCCCTGATGATAAGGGCTATTGAACATTTTTTCATATGCCTGTTGGCCATTTGCATTTCCTCTTTGGAGCAATGTCTTTTAAGTTCTTCTGCCCATTTCTTGACTGGATTGTTTATTTTGTTTTTGTTGAGTCATGTGAGTTCTTTGTTTATCTTTGTGATCAGTCCCTTATCAGTTGACTGGGGTGCAAAGATTTTTTCCCAATCAATCTCTCTGTTTTTGTTAATGTCTCTTTTGCTGTGCAGAAGCTTTTCAGTTTGATGTAATCTTTTACATCAAAGGTTTTTATCTTTTCCTTGACTTTCTTTCCTTTGGGTGATGAGTTTTAAAGCTGTTATTGTGATGTATGTCTTGTAGTGCTTTACCTATATTTTCTTCTATATATTTTATAGTTTCAGGTCTTATGTCCAATTCTTTGATCCATTTTGAGTTGATTTTTGTGCACAGTGAAAGGTAGTGGTCTAGTTTCATTTTTTTGCATGTAGTGGTCCAGTTTTCCCAGCACCATTTATTGAACAAACTGTCCATGTTCCATTGCATGTTCTTTGCTCCTTTGTCACCGAGAGTGACAGTTTTGAAGAGAATATGTCAGTCATTTTGTGCAGGCTCTTCAACCTGGGTTTGCCTAATGTTTCCACCTATGATTCAAGCCATGTATTTTTGGCAGGAATACCAAAAAATACTATGTCTCTTACAGTGCATTCCATCAGCAGACAGGACATCAGCAGGGCATTTCTTTAAAAGCTTGGATTCTTGAAGAATTTAATATGTTAGAAGGTCATATCACTCTTCAACTTTGCAAAGTCCCCCAAAGTATTCTCACTTTTACCCTGAGCACAAACTATCATTTCACTACATCCCACATGACCTGCACTTCTGACCCCCTCTTCCTGTTTCTTGCTCCCTACCTGTTAGCTATACCAACCTGCAGACCTCCAGTGCTTCCACTCAGGGCTTTGCATTCAGTTTTCTCCACCTGAAATGCTCCCCCACTTGCCACAAGTTGCTCCTTCAACCTTTCACTTCCAAGTGGTTCTTTTCCACTACAAATGTAAATTCTACCATCTTGCAGCTCTTGATCTCTCTCTCTCCACTTATGTTCGCCATCGAATTCACCTCCATTTTACATCATATACTGTTTTCCTATTTGTTTTCTCTCTTCGCAGTCTCTTTACCTCACTAGAATGTAGGGTCCTTGAAACTGGGGCTTTTATCTGTTTTGTTCACTATTGTGTCTTCAGCATCTAGAACAGTATTTGGCAGACAGTTACCCTCAAAAATAAATGCTTATTGAATGAATGAGTATTTTAAATAATGCATGTAATAAAGTGAGAACTTACTGTTTAATAGAGTTTCATGGGAGAAGAGGTAGTAGCCTGCTCTACTTCTTTGGCTTTGAGGAAGTTAACTTACCTCTTGCTTTTTTCTTTTCTTTTTTTCCTTTTTCTTTTTTTTAGATTTATTTATTTATTTATACAAGCACTGGGTACAGTCAGAAGCGCGGGAGGGTGAGAGTACTCACCAGAGTCAGAGCGGAAAGCAGAGCAGGCAGACTGACGAAGTACACTGCTGAGGGGAGCAGCGGGCGGCAGGAGAGATCTGCGTGCCATGTGGGACCCTTGCCCGGTGGCCGGGGATTGAACCAGTGCTGCAGAGGCTGCGGGCAGCTTCACAGCCCAGCGCTCAACCGCTGCGCCACCGGGGAGGCCCAACCTTTTACTTTTTTTCATCTGTAAAATGAAGTTAACAGTGTCATAGGGATGTGTGAAGAATGGGTGAGTTAGAGTGTATGAAGTGCTCAGAAAAATGTTGAGCTGTAATCAGTGCTCCACATGGACCATCAAGTTACTCATCTCTGGAGGCAGGGCTTGTTTTGTGCTGGTTTCAAGCTGTCGATAACCAGTGTTGTGGTTGGACTTGCTTTTGTGGCTTTGATTATAGTTGCCGTATACTCTTTAGCAATAACCATCAGGAAATTTTGGAAAAATAAAGGCTTGTAACTCATAGAACTTGGAAATTACACACAGCACATCAGGGCCACACAAGGTCATAGGCAGAGAAAGAGGAAAGGAGAGCAGAGAGAGAGGGAGGGTAGAAGGGAGGGAGAGTAGGAGAATGAGAGAGAGAGAGAATGGACCGTGGATACGAGGGTAAAAACCTAGTTTCAGGAGCTCATTCTTTATTGTTGAATGAGTCGTAAGAGTCAGAATTTAAAGGACTGGGAGAGAAAAAACCCAAGAGGCTTAAATGGTCAGTTATTGAATCAACCAAGACCTCTAAAACAAAGGAGTCTTCGTGGTGGGGAGGCTTGGGAAGGAGCCTGGCTCTGCTGAGTGTGCTGGCAAAGTGTTAATTCTTAATAGGATCTATCTTTGCATGAAAGCCTAGTCAATCAAAGCTTAATCAAAGTCAGGCACTTGCATTACAAAAAGAAAAAAAAATCAACTCTTGGGCTTATACTCCAAGCATATATTTCACTTTGCTTTGTAATCAGAGTCTAGAAAAGAGACTGTTCAGCAATCACTTCTGGGTTTTAATTGAGTAGAAAGTGAGTTTGAGACTCCTGGCTAAAATTTAAAGTACAACCCTTTTTGAGTATTTCTCATTGTCATGAGGATCTTAGGGAGAACTCCATATTTCTTAACTTACAAGAACATGTTAAGATATGTAATCATATCATATTGCTAAATATTTTATGGTTTTCACAATAACATCCCCTTTTCATTTGAGTTTCTTCCCTAGAAGTGTTTTGAAAGCTACGTGCTCAGCACTGGAGGCCCAGCGGACTCAGTGTGAATGCACACACAGTCCCTCTGTGCATGGAAAGTGCACCAAATACGTGAATCAATGAAACTATTGCTGAAAGTACCCAACACAGTAGGTGTTTAAAACACACTAGCTGAGTGAATAAAGTTCTGAGGCTGGAGTCTTTTTTTTTTTTTAAAGATTTATTTATTTATGCATACAAGAGCTGGGGTGCAGGCCACAGGTGCAGGGATGAGAGGATTTAGCAGAGACAGAGTGGGGAGCAGAACAGGTGGATTGACTGAAATACACTGCTGAGGGGAGCAGCAGGTGACACATGAGAGGTCTGCTGAGCCATTTGGGTCTCCTCCCCGGCAGGGGATCAAACTCGTGCTGCAGTGGTGGCGCGAGGATAGCTTCATAGGTTTTGTCTTAACCCCTTGTGGCACCAGGGAGGCCCCTGTAGTCTTTTTTGTTTAACTCATTGCAAATGTGAATGGTGACATCAGGAGCATAGGAGAGAGACTTTTGGAGGACATCCCGTGCTGCAGAAATTACTCGGGATAGCTGGGCCATTGTCTTCATAAACAAATGTTTATGTTGAACTGTGGCATGTATACAGAAAAGTGCTCAATATCACAGATGTACATCTCAAAGAATTATTATTAAATGAATGTACATTCATATCTATCTAATGGTCTCTCCCTCTCATTACCCTCTTTCTGTTTCACATATACCACTCCTATTTTGACTTAGAGCATCGTAGGTTAGTTTTTTCTATAAATGTTAGAATGATAAGACATGTAATTTGTGTTTGACTTCTGTCGCTCAACATCCAGTGAGTTTTATCTGTGTTATTACTTGTAGTTGATCATTTTCATGCTGTCTATTATTTCACTTTAAGACTATATAATAGTTAATTCTTCCATTTTACTATTGATAAACCTTTGAGATGTTTCTAGGGGTTTCTAATTTTGTTATAATGAAACTGCTGAGTTTTTGTACAAGCTTTTGGTTCACACATATCTTTAGGGGTAGAATCAAGAGGTGGGTGTATCCAGTGTGTCACCAGATAATGGGGATGCATTCTGAGAAATGTATTCTTAGGTCATTTATTGTTGTATAAATGTCATAGAGTGTAGTAACACAAACCTAGATGGTATTGCCTTCTAGACACCTGAGCTACATGGTATAGCCTATTGGGACCACCATCGTACATGTGTCTGTCATTAGCTGAAACATCATTCATCAATGTGTGACTGTTGAATCTAGCAGTGCATTTGAGTTTTCTGTTCCTTCAGGGCCACTGGCTTTTTAATGTGAAAGATTATAAATGGAAAATGAAAGTCTAGCTGGGTAGTCTACAAAGTCAAGGCCATAGGCAAGGAAACCACATGTCTGTGGCTTCTCTGGTGTTCTTCACAAAATTCCTACATTAGAACCATTTATGGAGTGAAGAGATGCATTTTTTATTTCAACTGATCAATTAATTGGTTAAGCAGCTTCATTAAGCCTTTACTATGTTCAAGGACCAAGCAAGATTTTGTGGGGGAAATAGATGAAAAAGATGTTGATGCTATCCTTAGGAATCTTTCAGAGGGCCTCCCTGGTGGCACAAGGGATTAAAACACAACCTATGGAGCTGTCGTAGCCACTGCAGCATGTATTTGATCCCCAGCTGGCCAGGGAGGTACCCACATGGCACAAAGACCTCTCCTGACTTGCCTGCTGCTCCCCTCAGCAGTGCATGTTGGTCATTCTGCTGTTCTGTTCCCCACTCTGTTTCTGGTGAATCCTCTCGCCCCCCACACCTCTGACCCGTACCCTAGTTCTTGTATGCGTAAATAACTAAATCTTTAAAAACAAAAAAGAATCTTTCAGACACTTAGTGGAAAATAGGCATGCATAATAACAGTTAGAAGGAAGAAAGTGCTCAATGTTAGTGACAGGCAAGACACATTTAGAGTAGGAATGTTAGTGGGCAGAATATGGGGCATCCTAGGACCCCCAAATCTGCCTGCTTTAAGTGGGTTCTGCCAACCATCATATAAAGATAAAATATAGTATTGGTGTATGAGACCTTCAGCAGAAAAGAACTTTAATGGAATGTATGCAATAGAGAGAAGAGAAGGAATATGGGGTGGTTCCCATCCCCTCATGGTTGAATGTCCAGTCAAACAGGGTTGGCCCAAAGCAGGGCCACTGAGGCTTGAAAGCTTTCCACAAGTCTAAGGCACCTTCTGTCAGGGAACCATAGGAAAGTGGCAGAAGGGGTCAGACAAGTCTGGAAGGAAAAGAACAAAATCAAAATATAAGTCAAGATTAAGGCTGCTGTTGTCAACTTCTCCAAGGGTCTCTCATCTCTTCATAGTGTCTTTTTAAATTTTTATTTCTTTTTAAAATAGATTTATTTATTTATGCATACAAGAACTGGGGTACAGGCCAGAGGTATGAGGTGGGGGAAAGGATTCACCAGAGACAGAGCGGGGAACAGAACAGGCAGACTGACTGAAATACACTGTGGAGGGGAGCAGCGGGCGAGTCAGGAGAGGTCTGCTGTGCCATATGGGTAGCTCCCTGGCTGGGGATTGAACTCATGCTGCAGTTGCTTCGGACAGCTTCATAGGTTACATCTTAACCACTTGCGCCACCAGGGAGGCCCTCTTATTAGTGTCTTCTTGCATGTTCCTAAGGCCCTCGTACAAGTCCAAGGCAGAGAAGCGAGCATGGCTTTTTCTTCACATGTCTCTCTGTTCCATGTGCCTCCCCCATGTCTTCTTCCTAGTCTTTTTCTTCACTTCCAAATCCTTTTTCCAGTCTTTTCTAGCCACTCCCCACTGCTCAGCTCCACCCTTCCCTAGGTGGGATAGGGAAACTGGAACCTCCTCTTTCTATGGAGATTGTACTGTTACAGGGAATGCTAAGAGGATGGAAGTTCTTTCTATGTGGAGGTTCTGGGGACATGACCTTGAAAGAGAAATTGGAGCTCAGGAGAGAAAGACAGATACTGTATAATACCACATGTAGGTGGAATCGAAAGATAAACATTTAAGAAATTGAACTGAGAGACAAGGAGGTCAGAAAACTTGTGGTTACCAGAGGGGCAGGAAGGTAGCATTGAAAGAAGGTAGTCAAAAGGTACAAACTTCAAGCTGTAGGGTTAGTAAGTGCTAGGGATATACATTTCAAGTTCTGAGAGCAAGTTCTGCTTTTTTTTTTTTTAAAGATTTATTTATTTATGCATACAAGAGTGGGGTACAGGCTAGAGGTGTGTGTGTGTGTGTGTGGGGGTGGGAATATTCACCAGAGACACAGTGGGGAACACAACAGGCAGATTGACCGAAGTACACAGCTGAGGGGAGCAGTGGGCAAGGCAGGAGAGGTCTGCTGCGCCATGTGGGGTGTTCCCTGGCTGGCCGGGGATTGAACTTGTGATGCAGAGGCTGTGAACAGCTTCATAGGTTGTGTCTTAACCCCTTGCACCACCAGGGAAGCTCTCTGAGGGCAATTTCTAATGTGGGGGAAGAGTTCCCCAAACCATCAACAAAGGGTTCTGACACTCTACCTGGAGATAACATCTGGTTCCGTGGGTGAGGGGCTCAGTCGCATGAGATGTCACCACTTCAGACATCTGTCACAAGCCCAGGCTGTGCCCTGTACTCTGGCTGGCTATATATCAGAGATTTCCAAGATCCTCCCAATTAATTCGCTAGAGTGTCTCACAGAACTCAGAGAACTATTTTACCTACTAGATCAATTGTTGTTATAAAAGGACGGAACTCAGGAGCAGTCAGATGGATGAGAGGCACACAGGGGCATGGAGCTTCCAAGGCCTCTCTGAACACACCTGAATTAGCAGTTTACCAATCTGGAGTTTCTTTGAATCCAGTCTTTTTGGGTTTGGAGGCTCCATAGTCATGGTTGAGTAAATCACTGGTCATTGATTCTACCTCCAACCCCTCTCCCCTCCCTGGAAATAAGAGGGGTAGAGGTGAAAGATCTAAACCTCTAATCCCCTGGCAGGACATGTGGCATAATCTTTGTCTCAAGTCTTCAAAAGTCTGCTTTCAGAAAGCTGCTACAAGGGGCGGGACTTGCTAGGTAAGTGTGGTGGAAGCAAGGGCTTTGCATTGCATGTGGTGGGGAATAGGCCCTGAAGGATACCCTATCTACTCTACTGCTTTGCCTTGACTAGGGCTGGCCCTGCCTCCATGTCCTCCCAGCCCCCTTTTGGGATCTCATCAGATTCTATTCGCTCAGTCCCAGCAGGAACCTCCTCTGTGCCCTTCCCCTCAAGCCTTGTGACACACCCTCAGCTGAGAAAATCTCAAAATCCTTTTTCTCTGAGGCTCTCCCTTGACCACTTCTGGCACTTACGCCTCACCCCTGTTCCCATAAGCAGATCCAGATTAGTGGACACTTCCTGTCTGGGAACTTGCAGTGTCCACACAGCAGGGCTCGGGGCTGAGAAGACCCACATAGTCTCCTTGACCACCCCGCTTACTTCTTTCTGAGGAGCAGCAGTTCACTACTGGTCCTATGACCTCTTTCTGCAGTTGCTATCTCATCCTGTCTGCTCTTTACCACCGGAAGTAGGGCCCCAAAGCTGCCGAGAAGTAGCAACAGTGGTGACTGCAACCCTACACATCTTCTGACCACCGGAATCTGCTGTGGCCTCTCTGAAGAACTGGCACTCACAGGGGGGGCCTCCTCCCCTCTCATCAAGCACATGAGAACCTGTGTGCAAACTGTCTTTTCACACTGGTATTTCTTGTCTCTACATTTGGAGTATAAACCCTTTTGGAACAGGGACTGAAGTCTCTTCCTATCAGATGCAATACCCCATGCATAGTGCCTTGTGTACTTGTACTGAGTTGACACCTTTTTTTTTTTAAATCAAGATATTACTTATAACAAGGTGCACAAAATTTAAGTGAACAGTTGGGTGAACCAAAGCTAGAGGTTTTATGTATGTGTGGTTACAAATATGTGCATGTAACCACAACCCACATTGAGATGTGAAATATCTCTGGTGCTCCCATAGGCTCCTTTGTTTCCACTGCAACTTAATAATTACTCCAAAGTTAATCAATATTCTAAGCAATCTCACCATAGATTAATTTTTCCTTATTTTGAAATTCATATAAAGAACATTCACTATATACTTTTTTTGGTCTGGCTTCTTTACTTATTGCCATGTTGGTAACATCCATCCATATTTTTGCTTATGTAAGTCGTTTGTTCTTTTTCATTGCTATGTAATATTCCATCGTGTGACTTTAACACAATTTATTCTTCTAATGACATTAGATATTTGGGTTGGTTTGTTTCCCACCTTGAAATATTATAACTAAAACTATTGTGAACATTATCATATATGTTTTCATTAACATAAACACTGGATTTTCCTGATTGTACAAATTTACCTGGCTCATAGGGCATTTGTAAGTTTAGTTTTAGAAGATACCACTAGACAATTTTCCAAAGTGGTTTTATCAATTTATACTTCCTCCAGAAATTAATGAGAATCTTGGTTGCTCCCCATTCCTGCTAACACTTGGAATTTTCAGGTCTTTAAATGTTCGCCATCTTGACAAGGATGTAGATGAATTTCATTATTTCCTGATAACTAATGATGTTGGATATCTTTTTCGCATGCTCATTGGTCATTTTGGTGTTCTTTTTGGGAACTACCTGCCCAAGACTTTTGTCACTTTTTGTTGTTGTTGCGTTGTCAATCTATTTCCTCTTCATTTGTAGGAATTCTTTAAATAGTCTAGATATGAATACTTTATTAAATATATACATTGCAAACATTTTTTCCCAGTCTATGACTAGCTTTTTCATTCTCTTAACATGTTTTTTTGTCAAAGAGAAGTTCTAAGTTTAAATAAAGTACAATTTACCAATCATTTTTTTTGATTTATTACTTTTATTGACAAGGTTTATAGGAACAAATTATGTATTTAAAATCATAGGCCAATTCCTAGTTCTTTCTTAGTTGCTTAGTCCATTCACCTGTAATATGTATAACTCTAAGGTCTTAACTTTAAATCAAGAAACAAGTCAAACCTGTGAAAATATCTAACAGTTAACATTTATATCTCATTCTTGTATTTCTGTTCTATGATGCAAAGATATTTTAAGCACCCAACTGGTTTATCAAAGGCCTAATATTCTCATAAGCTGTATGTTTTATTTTAAAATTCAGATTATTTAATAAACTGATTAAGACAATGTAAAAGACAGAATTACGCTCAGGAAGGACTGGTCCCTATGTTGATCACTTAGAGTCCTGATTGGCCGTAATTTAAACCCCAACAGCCCCGATTCCAGAAACACATTAAATTTCTTTAATGTTACAAGTATATTATCATTTTTGAGACATATTTTGTCAGAGATACCCATTATTGCCCACATATCTTCTGCAATTACACTGGCTACTTTTATCATTACAAAGGTGGCCAAGTTTTCTATAAACATCAGCATTTTACACTGGCAAAAGCAGTTAATAAAAATCAATTCACTTCTCATAAGCCAAATGTGCTTGTTTTTTTTTTTTTTTTTTTAAATTTTTTTTTTTTTTTAGATTTATTTATTTATTTATACAAGCACTGGGTATAGTCAGAAGCACGGGAGGGTGAGAGAATTCACCAGAGCCAGAGTGGGGAGCAGAGCAGGCAGAAGGACCAAAGTACACTGCTGAGGGGAGCAGCGGGCGGCAGGAGAGGTCTGCGCGCCATGTGGGACCCTCCTCTGGTGGCCGGGGAGCAGCCGGGGATTGAACCGGCGCTGCAGAGGCTGCGGGCAGCTTCGCAACCCAGCGCTCAACCGCTGCGCCACCGGGGAGGCCCCAAATGTGCTTGTTTTTAATCCCACTATAAAAACATGTACTTTTTGATGTGTTGATTTTGGTCTACCTTAAATACAAAATGTTATCTACAGACACTGTTGCAGAGTTATCACTAAAACTATAGATTGACACTTTCGAAGCAAAGCAGAGAACTGTTCTGTCAGTGTTTCCTTCACTGAATCCTGACTTGGCTGCTCTGTCACACCTTCTGGCTGAACACTGATATGTCATGGTTTATAATTGTAAAGGTGATTCTAGCTGTGAGTTTAAAAATTGATCTGCACAAAAGAAATTAAAAACTTTATATACAACAAATTTGTTTTTAAAAATATAAAAATAACATCTGTCACTTTTGACATGCTGACAATTTGACGTATATACACATGCAGGAGAAAAGTTCCGATTTGGTCATCTGGGCAGCTGAAGCCTGGCTATTTTAAACATGATGAACACACTGCCATTGAGTTTTACACTGACAGAGATGTGTATTCAAAATATTTCATATACTAAATACTGCGATAATCTCTGCATGTATAAATGCCAGGTTACAATAGTTTGTGTACTACTTGATTAAAAGTATGTCTTTAGCTAATATTAAGTGCACTAAAAACCACAACAGTTCAATAATCTATGACTTTATATAAAGAAATCCGAAATGTATGAAAATATGACTATAAAAGCAAGGAACATTTACTGCCATGCAAAATTTTAAACTAAAAACTGCATAGAAATGCAATTTTAAAAGGCAAACTCAAATTTACATAACACTCAAGATAAAAAGGTCCGCAGTAAGCTCGACCAACACAATGCTTGCAAAGATTTAAAAAAGTAAATACATTCTCTCTGCTGGTGTAACGGTATAAATCAGATCCTTAAATCCATGGAACAAGTCATCTGTCCTCTCTCTCAAGAAATTAGCTCTTTAACAGTTGTTTTTATGAAATCTTTTCTTTCAGTTAAATCGTAAGCAGGATAATTTTCATAAACCTCTTTGCAAATCTGCTTCATTGTGACTTCCTTCAAGTTAGCATTGGCCAGTAATTTCTTTACTGTTTCTTTCAACTCTTCATCTGTAGGAGGTTTCTTCAATTTTTTAATTAAAGGCTCGTCATCTGAACTATCCTCAGCTTCGCTTTCTTTTTTGGAACAGTTTTGATTCTTCTTGGTGGTGCTGCTATCCGCCTTCTTTACATTAGCACTTTTTACAGATTTTTTACTTTTCGGAGTGGCTTTCTGTTTAGGTTTCTCCTTTTTAGATGTCTTTTTTGGTGGCTCCTCTTCACTTTCTTCATCTTCGTCATCTGAAGACTCTTCCTTGGTTTTCTTTTCATCTTCATCACTGCTAGATTCATCTGACGGAATTTCAGGAAATTAGGTTCGTTTAGTTTTCCTTGCCATTCCAGAACTGTTCCGTTCCATTTTTTTTTTTACACAGTAAGTAAACAGTATTTAATTTGCAGAAATATTACTTAACGACATGTATCTTTCTTAGCACCACATAGTATAGTACTCTTTACTCTAGTTTTTTTCTTTTTCTTTATATAAGTGTTATTTTATTTTATTTTTTTAAATAATAAATTTTATTTTTATATTCCCCATACAATTGCAACCCCCCCATTCTGACCCCAATCCCTCCCCTCCCGCCCCCCCCCCCTGTTCTGTTCCTTTTTGTTGCTTTTGCTAGAAGTTTTTTTTTAGATTTTGGTAATGGTTTGCCAGAAGGCTTTGGATGCATTAAGAAATTCAAGATCTTCTTCACCAATTCACTATTTACACCTGATCGCTCCAAATCAAGAACTTCGCAGATGCTCTTTAACATGGCATTTCTAAATTTTTTCAACATTTCTTCCTTCTTTTTATACTGGATACTTCCTTTTTCAAATGGAAAGCCACTGAACTGACCCACATTCTTCTTTAATGAGGACATTGTGCCGGGTCTGCTGTAAAGCAGTTTATGCAGATTTCTAAGTTCATCTGTTTTCTTTTTACTGAGAGAGAAATGTATCCTTTCAATTTCACAAAGTTTTTGCCCCTTTCCTTGTGCAATTGTAAATGGCTCTCTTCGTAAAGAAGAGACTTGCATTGTCAACCTTTCTACTTTCTTCTTTTCCCTCTTGCCTTCCACAATGAGACTCTTTTCTTTTCCTTCCTCCTCGTCGTCCTCACTTTCCGCTTCTGGGTCCGGCATTTCGGGCTCCTTCTCGGACGCGGGCTTCGCGGGGGCGCCCTCGCCCTCGCTGCGGGGCCGGCGGCGGACATGCTGGGGGCCTGCGGGCGGGAGGAAGTCAGCCGTCCGGGGCCTCGCGCCGGGCGGGCGGGCGGGACGGGGCGCCCCCCCACCCTACCCCCACCCCCCGGGACTCGGCGGACACCCCCGGGCCCGGGGCGCGGCGGGAAACCCCACCTCACGCCTGTTTCCTCCCGGCGGCCCCGGCCCGGCGCCCCGCCGCTCCGCGCGCCGTCCTTACCAATCTTCTTTTATACTTAGTGATTTTGTTGTCCTATTAATTATTTGTCTACCTCAAGATATAGAAGATACTTTTCTATGCTTTCTTCTAGAAGTTTTTATAGTTTTAGCTTTCATTTTAGAATCTATTTTCTATTCTGGGCCTCCCCTGGTGGCGCAGCTGCCCGCAGCCTCTGCAGCGCCGGTTCGATCCCCGGCTGCCCCCCCCCCGCCGCAGCCCCCGCCGCACCCCCCGCCCCGCCGCAACCCCCGCCCCGCCGCACCCCCCCCCGCCGCACCCCCCCCCCCGCCGCACCCCCCCCCCCCGCCGCACCCTCTCCCCCGCCGCACCCCCCGCCCCCCACCGGCGCAGACCTCTCCTGCCGCCCGCTGCTCCCCTCAGCAGTGTACTTCGGTCTTTCTGCCTGTTCTGCTGCCCGCTCTGGCTCTGGTGAATTCTCTCACCCTCCCGCGCTTCTGACTGTACCCAGTGCATGTATAAATAAATAAATAAATCTTTAAAAAAAAATCTATTTTCTATTCTGAAGTAATCTTGACATCTAAGGGACATGTCAAAGTTTATTTTTTTCTGATGGATATTCAATTGACTCAAAACTGTATTAAAAAGACTATATGTGTGGGTCAATTTTAGACTATTGTATTCTTTTGATTCTTTTTATATTCTTGCAATAATGGCGTATTGCTTTAAGTTCTGAAGGTTTGTATTCAGTCTTGATATTGGGTAGTAAAAGTGTCCTAACCTTGTTGATATTCAAGATTGCATTCACTATCTTAGGTCCTTTACATTTCCATACAAATTTTAGAATTAACTTGCTCATTTCTAAAAAAAATTGCAAGGATTTTTATTAGGATTCTAATAACTATGCAGATTAAGAAGAATTGATATCTTAATGATATTGTGTTCTAATAAAAGGTATAATACATTCCTCCATCTACTTAGCTCTTTCATTTTTTTCTCAGGATTTCTTTGTTGCATTACATCTATATAGGTCTTAAACATTTCTTGTTGAATTTATTTCTAAATATTTGATATCTTTTTAAAAAATTGTATATTTTTTCAATGGTAAAGTACTTTAATACAATTGGTGTGTAATATAGAGAAGAGAAAGAGAAAGAATATAGTTTCCAAATCAAGCACCCAAAATCCCTTGTGGGTAAATGCTCAGCCAAATGGGATTGGCCCAAAACAGGACCATTGAGCCCCAAAAACTTGTCAAAAATTTAACGCACCTTCTGGTGGGGACCCACAGGAAAGGGCAGAAGGGGCCAGGCAAGTCTAGAAGGAAATAAATATTTGATATCTTTGTGCTGTTCTAAACAGTATTATTTTCAATTTCTACTTGTTTGTACTAATATAAATACAAATGAGTTCCTAATATTGACCTTATTTCCAGCAATTTATCAAACTGACTTATTCAAATAAGTTTTTTCTTTCTTTTTTTTTTTTTTTAAGATTTATTTATTTATTTATTTATACAAGCACTGGGTACAGTCAGAGGCATGGGAGGGTGAGAGAATTCACCAGAGCCAGAGCGGAGAGTAGAACAGACAGAGTGACGAAGTGCACTGCTGAGGGGAGCAGCGGGCAGCAGGAGAGGTCTGAGGGCCATGTGGGACCCTCGCCTGGTGGCCGGGGATGGAACCGGCGCTGCAGAGGCTGCAGACAGCTTCGCAACGCCGCGCTCAACTTCTGCGCCACCAGGGAGGCCCTCAAGTAAGTTTTCACATATTCCTCTGGGTCTCCTATTCATACAATTATATCATTTGTGAATAATGGTAGTTTATTTAATCATTTCCAATTTTTATCTGTGTCACTTAATTTTCTTGCTTTGTTGAACTAGCCATGATAACTAGTTCAGTGGTGACTAAAAGAGGTGACTACAGAG
The DNA here is from genome assembly GCF_014898055.3 of Talpa occidentalis. Classification (NCBI taxonomy): domain Eukaryota; kingdom Metazoa; phylum Chordata; class Mammalia; order Eulipotyphla; family Talpidae; genus Talpa; species Talpa occidentalis. Next base: position 69,552,117 of record NW_023601212.1, read on the forward strand.
TTTTTTTCTTGTTCCTAAACTCAGGGTGAAACATTCTATTTTTTATCACTGAATATGTTTTTAATTTTAGGTTTTCGGTAGATATTGTCATATTTAGAAAGTTACCTTCATTCCTTTTGGTTGAAAAAAGTCATGAATGTTTTCGATTTTATTTTCTATTTTTCAATTGTATCAATATTATTTTTATTGAGCTTATGTGTCTAAAAATTTTAGAAATAATTAGTGTTTTGATTGATTTATTTTCTTCCATCTATAGTTTATATTTACCTCTAGTTCATATCCAGGTTAGAAATACTAGCATTTCTAGACATTCTGATCCAATTCAGGTTGAAATAATGATTCTTCAGGACCCTGGTTGGGTCTCAGTGAGGACTCAGTAAAGAATGAATAATTGATGATGATAGTGTATGTCCTTTTTTTGTAGTTTTGGTAATTACTTTTTTATTTATCTTTGTTCTCAGGATAATGCTTAGTAGATTGACGTGTTTTGGTATATACAGTGCTAGGACAGTGGGAGACAAAGACACAGAAATTCACGCTATAGTCTCTGTCTTTGGTTGGTAATGAATGGCAAAGCCAGTTTAAGTCAAAGGAATATGAGTAGGAACCCCATGTGTTTTACTCCTAGGACTGCCAAGATCAAGGAAACAGATTCTATTGACCAAAGAGTGATTATGGATCCTTTAATTATTCACTCATTCTCTGGAGGAAAATATCAGGGTGAAGTGTTTGGAAGAAGTGCACTTATAATGCACATGGACATCTGAAACACCCTCTCTCCATCACACTGCTGTCAGTGTCCTCCCTTTGAACACCTCTGTTTGCGTAACTACCCCATCTCCTATTCTTTCCTCTAAATTCTCCACAATCTTCCCAACGCACCCACAGACGTTTTCATTTCCTGCATCCATTGGACCACAGTGACTTTTATTTTGCTTCATCTCTACAGTGGACTGCTCTTGGGTGCAACAACTCTGTCATATCTCGCATTTATTAGCTCCCATCATAGTCCTTAGAGAGGAAAGTGCTGGTTTATGTCTACTGGTATAGTTTTATTTTTCTCTTTCTAGTTATTTTCTAGGGACAAATCATTTTGGATACTTCCTAATGACTAAAAGTCAGCAAACATTAATGAGTGATGACCACCATCAGATGTGCCAAGCGCCACAGGAAGGGTACTATGAGTCTAGCTTTACGGGAGGGTGAGGAGGGACCACAAGTTGAGCTGGCAGGGCCAGTCTTACTGGGTCTGACCAGGTTTCTCGTGGCCACCACTGGTCACTAGCGGTGGGCTCAGCACTGCAGGGAGGGAGTCACATCAGACATGGTGTTGATAACATCATGATGAAGAATTCATCCTCTGAGATCAAATTGACTGGATTTTAAGCTCATCTTTTCCACTGTGTAACTTGAACTACTCACTAAATCCTTTCTAACTCAGTTTCCTCACTTCTAAAATGGGTATAAGACTCTCATGGGGCCATCATGAAGTGAAATATGTTAAAACATGTAAAGTATTTAGAACTTGCCTCCCCCATTGGGAGTACTCAATATTTTAGATTTTATCACTGGTTTGTGGGCTTCTTCAGACTAGGAGTACTGAGCCTGTACAGGAGGGGACAGATGTATACTTTTGGGTTCTCTGAGGTTCTAGGGGTCTTCATAATATGCCCCAAACTCTTGGCTTAAGGGAGTCACATCAACTGCCCACAGTGTGCAGGCTTGACACGCTTCCTGGCACCTCTAACAGGGTTCTCTTTCCTAGAATGTCCAAAGTCTGAGACCCACAACGTGGTTGGATTCTCAGGAGAGTCTCTCCAGTTGCAGCCCAACTGCACAGAGATGGAGATAAACGTTAGATGGCAGATTCGCTGGCCACATCAAGACTGGAGAGTTATACTGACTTCGAGAAATAAAACCCTGCAATATTATGACACTTCCAAACATTTCAACAGTAGACTTGATTTTAGGCCTGAGGGCTTTGCTCTTCTCATCAACAAGACGCAGAAGCAGGACACTGGCCTCTACCAACTGGAACTCACCTCAAGAAATGGGGATAAGAAGAACATTGAGTTCCAGGTTTCCATATTCGGTGAGTTCCCTGGCAGCCTGCTCTGTCCCTCTGACTCCCTCAGGGTTTGTATGTCCATGTCTTTCTGACTAGAATCTCTGCTTACAGACAAGGTGGAGAAGCCCCAGCTGCAGGGCCAGACAGAGATCCTGCCTGGAGGGAAGTGCCGAGTGTTTCTGAACTGCTTGGTTTCCGGGGCTGACAACGTGAACTTTACTTGGCATAGCGGGAGAGAGCAGATCCAGGGGTGGAAAAAACAGACCTACCAGGAGGAGGTGGCTATCAACAGCTCGCTGGTGTATACTTGCAATGTCAGCAATGCAGTCAGCTGGGCAACCAGCACCCTCAACCTCACGCAAGACTGTCTGAGTAAGCGGAGACCCAAGAACTCTACCGGGGTGGAGGAGTTGGAGCACAAACCAGGCTTGTGAGCAAGAGCCTTGGGTGTGATGTCCCTTGGCTGCCTCCCCCAGGGCCTTGTAGCCTTTCCTGGGGGTTCCTGGCCTCTCAGCACACAGTTCCTATAAAGCCTGGCCTGTTAGGAAGAATGTGAGTCTATATAGATGTCCTGGGAGCTGTGCTTTCCCTTCTCACAGCGTGTTGGTGAGCTACGGCCCTGCCATGGCCCTCTGAGACACCTGCTTCTTCCTCTGAGTGACAGCTCCCCAAGCCAGGTAGCTCCCCAAGCCAGGTAGCTCCCCAAGCCAGGCAGGCTCCCCACATAGCAGTTCATAGGAGAATCAGGATAATCACAGGGAAATCTAGGAGAGTCCTGATTTATTGTATCCCATCCTGACGGCTACCCTGAGCTGTGTTTCTACCACTTTTTATTAGATAAGCAAAGAATTCATGCGCCACCAACATGGGCATTACAGGGACATTCCTGTCCTTAAAGGTCCAACAGCCAAATGGGGGAAGCAAACTTAGTAATATGAGAAAAATGAAGCAAACAAGCGGAAGCCATATGGAGTGACAAGGACACTGATTCAGGGGTCACACCAGTCACGGCTTCTCCATTTATTAGCTCTGTGATCCCAGGCTGGCTCATTACCCTCTCTGAACTGCAACTTTTCTTTTGGGGATGATGATAATAAGAACCTCACAACCTATTAAGATTGGGGAGATGTTTGCCGAGAGCCCAGTCAGCCAGCACCTGGACACTGTGCTCTTTCTTCCTCCCCTGTCGGTGGGCTTATGTGTCAGGCCGCCCGGGACCCAATTGCTAAATGTGGAGGTTTACATAAGGAAGAGCAGGGAAGTGAAATGGCAGACTTGCCTGGCATGGTACAAGTACAACACGTGTTTGTTCAGCTAAAACAAGGACCGGATAGATGAGACATTGGCTGTGCCAAGTGCTTTATGCACTATGATCTGGGGATGCCTCCTGGCTTTACAATAACATCATGTCCTTTTTGCAAGTTTGAAGAGAGACTCACAGGCATTAAGGAAGGTGCCCAGGTGCACAGAGCTTAGAGACTGAGAAAGGGATCCACATCTGTCAATACTAACTGCCACGCTCTCAGCATCACCCAAGGGCGGTCACCCAGCTGCGTGGAGAGACAGCCTTGATGGTGAGCTCATAGTGTGTGAGGGGACCGGCACACACAGAAGAACAGCGCGGGTTTGGGGCAGCCTTACTGCAGACAGGTGGGAAGCGGGGAGCGGGCTGAGTGCTAGGCCTTGTGCCTTTCAGATCCCTCAGTATTTGGCTCCCTGCCCCTTCTGATAATCTCCACGGTTGTCCCAGCCATACTTGCCATCCTCTTCGTCATCTTCACTGTCTGCTTCTGTGTGCGGAAGAAGAAGATGAAGCAGTCAGGTAAGTGGATGGTCCAAGCAGGTGCTGCCTCCTGGCCTGACACCGCAGCTCATGGTCTGGCGCTTAGCCTCTGCTTTTCCTGGGAAGGGCTGAGGTGCTTGTGTGCATGGCAGGGGGAGGGGAAGCAGTGGCTGCAGGTCTTTCCGCCCAGCTCCTGCTTTTTGATCCCCAATTTACCTGAGAGGAGTAGGGTGTGGCTGGGTTGGTGGGGGGCTGCCCGCAGAGTAAGAAGTTCAGGTAGTTACTGCTCCTGCGCTTTCTAGTATCCTGGGAAGACAATTGGCTTCCAGGCTGGAGTCTTTCTCCCTCTGGGATGGAGGCGGGATGGTGAGCAGCTGAAGCAGAGGAAGGGTATTCCCTGGCAGTCCTACAGCTCTGTGCTTTGCTTCCTTCCTCTCACAGACACCAGCCAACAGCAACATTTGACACCTTATGAATGTGTGAACTCTGTGCATACCAGGAGAAATCAAGTATGGTGCTTGTGGTGCTGGGGTTTCTCCAACTTGTCTGGAAGAGGGTCTTGGGAGAACAGCCAGATGGGGACAAGAGAGGAGGACCTTCTCAAAGCTATCCTTCGTCTTGCCATCTATCTCCATAGACCACCCTCCCCTCCCCAAGCTCTAGCTGTGGAGGGAAAGAGAAGAAGGGGACGGAGGAGTTGGAAGGAGGCAGAAGGCACATCTGGTGCAGAACAGGGCCTGCCGGGAGTTGGTGGGCGCAGCTGGCATAGCTGGGCTCAGTGGCAGACAGCAGGATGCTGCTTCACCCCAGATGGCACCTGGTGCCCTTGTCTCTACCCAGTCTCACCAGCTGGGCTGATCCCCAAGAAGAGCCCAACCTTGTTGTATTTGGTGTCTGAACATGAGTTTTCATATCCCCATAAGACCAAGCTGACCTTCCAGGGTCCCTCTGCTGGGGAAGGCTACGGGCGTGCCAGCTTGAGCAGCCAGGTGCTGTGGTTCTGTGGCTGTCTCTGTGTCTGTGCTCACAATGCCAGGAGCCAGAGACCAATCTGACTGAGGTGCTAGCGAGTAAACAGGTTGGTGCCAGGTGATATGCCAGATTGGCTCCCCCGAAGCTCTCAGGCCAGCTCTGCCTATCGCCGGGCTGGGGAGGGGCAGCTGCAGAGGGGCCTCAGGGCACCCCCCACTGTTCTGCCCTGAGCAGGGCTGGACATGGTGACAGTCATAGGGAAGGGCCCTGATCTCTCAGTTGACTTGAGTTGCACGGTGGGAAGGGTGGGGGTGGGCAGGAGGATCCCCATCTCCCCCAGACCCATCCCGTCCTGGCGCTTGGCCCGGGGAGGGAGGTGGAAGCCACAGTGGTCACAGTGGCCGGCTCTTCCGCCCATCACATGTGTGAAGCCCCGGGAGACCTCAGAATAGAGAAGCAGCTTCCTTTAGGTCTGGGCTCTGTGGGCAGTCCCCCTTGTTAAAGGGATTACTCTGTTAGCCCTCATCTCTTTCCTCCCCATAGCAGCAGACTTTTGGGGGTGAAAAACAAAAGGAAACTCTTTCCACAATCACTATCAGACTCTGGTACAAGGCTGAGAGCAAGTGAATCTCCCTATAGCCACTGAGCCCAAATGCTTCCTGAAAGCACCCCAGCCCCATGACGACTTTTTAAAAAAAAATATTTTATTTTATATAATTCTTACATCTTTTTTTCATCTTTGCACAATGTATGCATTTTCATTTTGGTTATATTCCCCATACAATTGCACCCCCCCTTATTTTGACTCTAGTTCTTCCTCTCCCCGCCCCTCCCTCCTCCCCCATCCCCCATCCCCCCTGTAGTGTGTCTCTGGTGTCTAGTTGCTTGTTGATTTTGATTTTTACTTTGTATTGATTAGTCTTTTTCCTGGCATCTTATTTGGGTTTTCTAAATTCCTGCTATAAGTGAGACCATCCGGTATTTTTCTTTTTCTCTCTGGCTTATTTCGCTGAGCATGATCCCTTCCAGCGCCATCCATGTTGCTGCAAATTGCATGTGTTTATCTTTTTTGAATGCTGAGTAATATTCCATGGTGTGTATGTACCACATCTTCTTGATCCAGTCATCTATTTTTGGGCATTTGGGTTGTTTCCATAGCTTAGCTGTTGTAAACAGTGCTGCTATAAATGTAGGTGTGCAGGTGTTCTTTGGAATTACTGTTTCTGTGTCACTTGGGTAAATACCTAGGAGTGGAATTGCTGGATCATATGGAAGCTCTATGTTTAGTAGGTCAAGAAATCTCCACACAGCTCTCCATAGTGGTTGGACCAGTTTGCACTCCCACCAGCAGTGCAGGAGAGTTCCTTTTTCTCCACACCCTCGCCAACATTTGTTGTTGCTAGTTTTTTTAATATGTGCCATTCTCACTGGTGTGAGATGGTATCTCATGGTAGTTTTGATTTGCATTTCCCTGATTACAAGTGATGTTGAACATTTTTTCATATGTCTGTTGGCCATTTGCATTTCTTCTTCAGAGAAGTTTCTTTTTAGCTCTTCTGCCCATTTTTTGACTGGATTATTTTCTTTGTTTTTGTTGAGTCTCATCAGCTCTTTGAAGATTTTTGTGATCAGTCCTTTATCTTTAGTGTTATGTGCAAAAATGTTCTCTCAGTCGGTGGGGTTTCTCTTTGTTTTGGTTATTGTCTCTTTTGCTGTGCAGAAGCTCTGCCTTCACTATCACTGCTTTGGGTGACGTGTCTGTAAAGATGTCTTTGATATGCATAACATGTAGTGTTTCACCTATATTTCCTCCTATGTATTTTATGGTTTCAGATCTTATGTCTAGTTCTTTAATCCATTTTGAGTTGGTTTTGTGCATGGTGTTAGGTAGTAGTCAAGCTTCATTCTTTTGCATGTAGCGACCCAGTTTTCCCAGCACCATTTATTGAACAAACTTTCTTTGCTCCAGTGCATATTCTTTGCTCCTTTGTCAAAGATTAGTTGACCATAAATCTGTGGGTTTATTTCTGGATTTTCTATTCTATTTCATTGGTCTGTGTGTCTGTTCTTGTTCCAATACCATGCAGTTTTGATGATTATGGCATTGTAGTATAGTTTGAATTCTGGGAGTGTGATGCCTCCATTCCCTTCTTTTTTTTCAGGAGAACTTTGGCTATTTGGGGTTTTTGGTGCTTCCATATGAATTTCATCAATAATTGTTTTATCTCTTTGAAGAATGTCATTGAAATTTTTTTATTAATAAATTTTATTTTTATATTCCCCATACAATTACAACCCCATTATTTTGACCCCAATCCCTTCTTTCCCCGCCCTCACCCCCCATAGAGAGTCTCTGGTTCATAGTTGTTTGTTGATTTTGATATTTTTTTCTTATAGTTATTCTTTTTCCTGGTCCCTTATTTAAGTTTTCTAGATTCCTGATATGAGTGAGACCATTCGGTATTTTTCTTTTTCTTTCTGGCTTATTTCGCTGAGCATGATCCCTTCTAGCTCCATCCATGTTGCTGCAAATTGCATATGTTTATCTTTTTTGATTGCTGAGTAATATTCCATTGTGTGTATATACCACATCTTCTTGATCCAGTCATCTATTTTTGGGCATTTGGGTTGTTTCCAAAGCTTAGCTATTGTAAATAGTGCTGCTATAAACATAGGCATGCAGGGGCCCTTTGGAATTGATGTTTCTGTGTCATTTGGGTAAATACCTAGGAGAGGAATTGCTGGATCATATGGAAGCTCTATGTTTAGTAGGTCCAGAAATCTCTACACAGCTCTCCATAGTGGTTGGACCAGTTTGCACTCCCACCAACAGTGCAGGAGAGTTCCTTTTTCTCCACACCCTCACCAACATTTGTTGTTGCTAGTTTTTTTAATATGTGCCATTCTCACTGGTGTGAGATGGTATCTCATGGTAGTTTTGATTTGCATTTCCCTGATTACAAGTGATGTTGAACATTTTTTCATATGTCTGTTGGCCATTTGCATTTCCTCTTCAGAGAAGTTTCTTTTTAGCTCTTCTGCCCATTTTTTGACTGGATTATTTTCTTTGTTTTTGTTGAGTCTCATCGGCTCTTTGTAGATTTTTGTGATCAGTCCTTTATCTTTAGTGTTATGTGCAAAAATGTTCTCTCAGTCGGTGGGGCTTCTCTTTGTTTTGGTTATTGTCTGTTTTGCTGTGCTACTGGTTTTGGGGTTTTTTTGTTGTTTTTTTTCTAGATCTTTGAGCTTCGAGATTAGGTTCTTTCTTTGAGTTCTTTCTTGTTTCTTGATGTGAGCCTCTATTGCTATATATTTTCCTCTTATTACTGCTTTTGCTGCATCCCATACATTTAGGAAATTGGCGTCCTCTTTGTCATTCAATTCAAAGAATTTTTTAATTTCTTCTTTGACCTCCTCATTAGTCCAGTGGTCTTCCAGTAGTGCGGGTTTCACCCATGACAACTCTTTTTGATTTGGTAAATAGAGGAGAATATAGAGAAAAATATCTATATTTAGAGCAACAGAATTCTCTTGGGGATTCAATCTGCTTTTGACTTTGGGGTGCCCCCTCACAGCCTCATCCCCCACCCCTGGTCTCTGCCTGCTATCTCCATGGTTCCCTTTGAAGGCTTAAATTTCAAGCCTCACATGGTCTCACTTTGGACCCAGCCTTGATCTTTCTGGAGAAACTTCGCTCATGACTGGACAGGAGAGAAAAGCTACAGACTCCTGCTTCTTGACAGATGCTCATGACTCTCCAATGTCCAAGGATGCCAGGCCTTTCTCTGTTCCTCTTTATCTCTTTTTTGCTTTTGGGAGCTCAGTTTCTACCCGGCTGGACTCCACTGGCTCCTCCGACCAAGCCAACAGAGCCCTTTCCTGTGGTCAAGGTTAGGGTGGAGAGGCAGGAAGGGCATGTGCTCCTGCCTTTGGCCTTGCGTTCTGGGCTCTGCTCTGCACCACAGCTGCCCAGGGGTTGGCTTGAGGCTGACGACCAGCTGGCTCCTGAGGCCAGCTTTAAAGTGTTTAAAGTCTCTGAATGTCGGTGCCATGAGTTAAGGCTCAGTTCTCAGCCCATTATGAGTGATTAGGTGGTGCACGTAGCCCAGTAGTCAGCAAAGCAAGTGTCTAAGTTACCAAAGAGCAAGTGATGGGAGTCCCTGTGGGTGGGTCATGCCTGGGGAGCTTCTGCTATGGTGAGTTGGTTCTTTCTAGTGTCTCTCATCCTAGTGACCAGTGACCTCCTCCCTCTCTGCTTCTGGGAGTCTCTCTAGCTCTTGCTGTCTCTCCCCACTCTGTCCAAGCCTGGGTAGGCACAGCTGTTGGAGCCTGTTGCCTCACATCCCTTTATTATTTCTCATGCAGAATCCAGAGCAGAGTCCTCCTGAAGATAGGAGCACCGTCTACTCAGTGGTCCAGCTCCAGGTACCTCTCAGGTTTCTCTCACCCATCCCATTCCTGTTTCTGGGGCTTCCATATGCACCCCAGAAACACATAACTTAAAGGTCCTGGTTGCTCCTGCAGTCTAGAGGGTGGCTTGGCTGCAGCTACTCTTAGTTGTTTGAAAAAGTCAGTATAGTTCTGGACTCACATTCCTGCTGAACAGAGCAGGAAAGTCGGGGGGCAGGCACCGTCCCCTTCCAGTCGGGCAGTGAGGCCAGGACAAGCTGTTGAAGGAGGAGATTTGCCGGGTACTCAACCTCTGTCCCTTCCCTGCTGCTTCCAGTCCAGGGGAACCTTGTGCTCTTATCCCCACACCCTATTATAATTGTTTTCAGAAAAGAATGGATCTGTGAGTCCTCTTACCTTACGGTGACCTAATGATAACACAGATGAAGTACTTATGTCCATTTTCTCAGTAAATCTCATATAACTGCTTCGAGTAGGTCCAAGAGAAACCCCACTTCACAATGAGCAAGCAGACTCAGAAGTGCTTGTGCTCCAGGTCACAGAACTGGGAGCTGGGAGAGCTGAGTACAGTGATCTTCTCTCCTCTTTCCCCACCAATCTCTAACATTCTGGGATTACAGAAATTCTCCCATGAACTGGAGAAGCTTCCTCTAGCACTGATGGCTAAGATGACAGTGTCGATGACTCAGGGTGAGACAGTTCTAAGGAAAATCTGTCTCCTGCTGTCCAGGGATGAAATTTTCCACAGAAATGACTTAAAACAAAACAAAACAAGAAAAGAATGATCAGCCACTTCAGCTTAGTGGTTGAACTGTGGGGCAAGAATATCCTTGGGGAAGAGTGATAGGCTTCAGAGAAAGATCAAGAAAAGGAGGAAGAGGTTGGCGCAAGGGCTTAAGACTCACCTATAAATCAATCTGCAGCCACTGCAGCACAAGTTCGATCCCCGGCCAGGGAGGTGACCCACATGGTGCAGCAGACCTCTCCTCTCTCATCCGCTGCTCCCCTCAGCAGTGTCTTTCAGTCAGTCTGCCTGTTCTGTTCCCTGCTCTGTCTCTGGTGAATCCTCTTACCCCCTGCATCCTGGCCCATTCCCCAGCTCTAGCTCTTGTATGCATAAATAAATAAATAAATAAATCTTTAAAAAAAAAAAGGAGCAGGAGGAGAAAGGAAGGGGAAGAGAAGAGAGAGGAAAGGTTGGGAAGGGAGGGAAGGCTAGTGGAGGAGAGGTGGGAAGTGATGGAAGAGGGTGCTCAACCACCCAGAGGTGCTCTGGATCCCCCAGTTGGGTGCCTCCCTTAAGACAGTGTGATAACTGATGGTGGGTCAAAGCCAAAGATTCCTGAAGATGCGGGAGTGACTACACCTGTCAGTTCTCTGGTTTAGCTACATTGAATTCCGAGGGGGATTTGTGTAAATGCAAGGAAGACCGCCCCTCAGAGTGGACTGTTGGTGAAATTGGCATTTCCCTTTGCATCACCTTAAGAGGGGGTGGCTAGGGAAGGAGGGCATGCTGCCCTGGGAGGCACCAAGGTGTTGAGGAAAGAGCCCTGGAGAGTTTGGGGATTAAATTCTGCCTTCAACTGTGAACAGTCTGACTCAGGTTGTTTGCCTTTTTGGAGCCTCATCTGTAGAGTGGGGCAAATTACAGTCATCCCTATCTCACAGGAGCTGGGATTTGGGGGAGAACAAGTATACAGAATAAGTGCCTGAGAAAAGAGCAGCTTTTTAAATAAGAGCAGGATATCATTTAGATTTCTGGGTTCTTGTCACTGACTCATAAATCTGCAGTCTGGGCAGGTGAAAGGGGAGGGTTGGATGGGGTAGAGGAGATGCCTCTCCCTTAGGGCTATTCTAGATCTCTGCTTCTAACATGGCTTTATCTCTTTTCTTACTAGTCTCCTGCTTCCAGACCACAAGAAAATGATAAAACTCTGTATTCAGTAGTGAACACTGGCCGGAAGGTGAGTCCCCTGGATGGGGTAGAGAAGATGCCTCTCCCTTAGGGCTATTCTTTTTTTTTTTTTTAAAGATTTTATTTTATTTTATTTATACAAGAACAGGTACAGGCCAGATTTGAGGGAGGGTGAGAGGATTCACCAGAGACAGAGTGGGGAACAGAACAGGCAGACTGAGGAAATACACTGCTGAGGGGAGCAGCGGGCGAGACAGGAGAGGTCTGCCACGCCATATGGGACCCTCACTGGCCGGCCGGGATCGAACTGTCGCTGCAGAGGCTGCGAACAGCTTCACAGCACTGCACTCAACCACCTGCGTCACCAGGGGAGGCCCTCCCTAAGGGCTATTCCAGATTTCTGCTTCTAACATGGTTTTTTTTTTTTTTTAAAGATTTATTTATTTATTTATACAAGCACTGGGTACAGTCAGAAGCGCGGGAGGGTGAGAGAATTCACCAGAGCCAGAGCGGGGAGCAGAGCAGGCAGACTGACGAAGTACACTGCTGAGGGGAGCAGCGGGTGGCAGGAGAGGTCTGCGCGCCATGCGGGACCCTCCTCCGGTGGCCGGGGAGCAGCCGGGAACTGAACTGGCGCTGCAGAGGCTGTGGGCAGCTTTGCAACCCAGCGCTCAACCGCTGCGCCACCGGGGAGGCCCTCTAACATGGTTTTATCTCTTTTCTTACTAGTCTTCTGCTTCCAGACCACAAGAAAATGATAAAACTCTGTATTCACTAGTGAACACTGGCCAGAAGGTGAGTCCCCTGGGGCGGAGGATGCAGATGTGTGTTTAGCATGTGCACGTACAGACACGCTCGCAGACTTGCATGCACTCTTCAGGTGTTGTCCTCCCCGTGTTAAATGGTTGCATTTAAAAATTAACAGGTCAACTAGAAATGCCTTTCTGGTTCTGTTTGGAGAAAAACAACGTCTCTGAGACTAAGAGAACAGTGGATTAAAAAGGTTTGGGTCTGGGGGAGTTTCTGTGGAAGACGAGAGCAACCATGGAGTCCTTAGAAGGCCAGCAAGGTGATGACGGAGACCTGGGGAGGTTTCCAAAGCAGGGCCCACATCCCGTACTGCAGGAGCGACTGGGTCTTTAGAGAAACAGTGTTCCCTTTCAGGAAGCCAGGCAAGGTTCGGGCCGGTAGCCTGCTGGTACGGCCTCCGGACTGCACAGCACCCCCTGGTCCCCTGAATCCTGCTCCAAGCTGAGCTCATAGCTCCCATGTGTACCTAGACTTGGGTATCCTGCTGCCTCTGTCATGTTGTCACCTTGCCTAAGAGGGGGTGGAACTATCACCAGACAAGGGGGCAGACGGGTGGCTCCCTCAGCTTGATCTCAACCTCCCCTGTAACAGGGGCCGATGAGCTGGGAGTGAATCAGCCACTATTCACTGCTTCACCTACTGGGAATCTGAGGGGTCCTGCTCCCGAGCTGGGAAAGGGATCTTGAGGTCCTCTGGTCAAGAATGCAAAGAGCCTCTATGTTTATAGCAGCACTATTTACAATAGCTAAGCTTTGGAAACAACCCAAATGCCCAAAAATGGATGACTGGATCAAGAAGATGTGGTACATATACACAATGGAATATTACTCAGCAATCAGAAAAGATAAACTCATGCCATTTGCAGCAATATGGATGGAGCTGGAAGGGATCATGCTCAGTGAAATAAGCCAGAAAGAAAAAGAAAAATATTGGATGCCTTCACCTCTATGAGGAATATAGAGGATCCAAATAAGGGATCAGGGAAAAAAAAGTAATTATAAAAAAAAAAATCAAAATCAACAGCAACTATAAACCAGAGACATTCTGAAGGGAGGAGAAGGAAGTAGGATTAAAACAGGGGTGGGAAGGGCACAAGGAACTATGGTGATGGTACCCGGGTGATGGGGGAGTGGGAATTTCACCGGGTCTGTAACTGAGATGAAAAATGCATACATTGTACAAAAATGAATAATGATGTAAAAATATATATAAAATAAATAAATAATAATAAAAACGTTGCAAAGAGCACTCCACAGACACTGGCGAGGACAGACGAGCAGTCAGCATTTATTGATTAGCAAAAGACCAAGAGAAGAGGGCTCCAGCGAGATCTCTGGGCATGAGAGAATGCCCAGAGGTGCAGGGCTAGGGGCCTATAGAGCTTTTAAGACTGGGGCTTGAGAAAAGGAATTAAGCTTATTTTGGCTGAGGAAGCAAGGAGAGTGGACTTGGCTAACGTCCATATATTGTTGCTAGTTGTGGGCACCCATCAGCTACAGCTCGGGGGTTGTGCAGGCTTGTGGCCACCTCCAAGGTGAGCATCTCACGGATGCTGTGTACCTGCAGCTCCAGTGTGAACTGGTCTGGTCTCAAGGGCTGTGGTTCCCTTTCCTTCCGGGTCTGTAAGCCCCTTTCCTTCCCATAACGGCCAATTCGGTAAGCTCTGGAAGGATAGCTCAGAAGTGGCAAAGCAAAAACAAACAAATAAAAAAAACCCAATGAGCCAGGAGAATCATGGCAGCAGGTGTCTGGACCTGGAGCCCAGAGGTTTTTAACCTCTTGTTTACCAGTCCATGGGAACAGCAAAATTCTTGCACAATTTTTGCCTGAGTCTAGCCCTGTTCTTGTCCCAGGGAGAACAGCAGTTCCACAGCTGGAGCCGTCATCTGAAGATATAACCTTGGCTAAGAGGGCGGTGTGGGAATCTGGGAGTCTACCACACCGTGCAAGTGTTGAGTGCATGCAGGTCAGCGATCACATGGACAGAGGGTTAGTCAGGATAGATTTTCAGATTTTTCATTCACCCTCTTACTAATAAGGCATTCAATCAACTTTAATTCCACCACAAGAGAGATTTAAATTTAAATTATATGCAACAATATGTGGACATGTAGGTGGTCAGAGACACCAGGGACCCACATTTTGGTTTCTGTTATGAAGAGCCTGCAGGTTACTGAGGGTGCTCCTGGACTTTAGTGTCTCATCGTGTTCAGGGGGTGCGGGGTTGCTTCTCATGTGGGTGCCAGAAATGGGCTAAGAGCATGTGCTATGTGATAAAGAGGTGCATGGTTTGAGGCACTATTTGTATTAAGTTTGCATGTGTGCTGCAGGGAGTGTGTGCTTACGTGACTTGGCAGTTATGTGGTTGTGGGATTTTAAACTCTGACTTTGGTTCAGAAATGTGAAATTGTAGGCACGTATGCATCATGCCTTTTCTGGAAACTGTAAATGCAATCTTTTTCTCCTGGGGTAGGAGATTCAGTTCTTTTTTGTCTGGGGATACCTCAGGGAACTTTTGGGCCCTGAATCTTTTTGGGGACCTCTCACATCACTTAGGCATAAGACATTTTTGAGTTGAAGCTAAGCACTCTTTACCTCTGAATTTCCGGTCTGGATTCAGAAGAGGAACCACGACCCTTCTTATAACTGCACTGTCTACGAAGAGGTAAGAGCTCAACAAAACAAAAGCAGACAATTATAAACCAGAGACATCCTGCAGGGGAGGTGGAGGGAGAGGGATGAGAGGGAGGGAGGGAGGAGCACGGGGGACTGAGATGATGGTGCACGGGTGCATTGGTGAAGGAAATTCTATGGGGACTACTCCTGGGTGGGGAAGGGGAAGCAAATATTGTTTAAAAATGAACAATGATGTAAAAAATAAATCATTAAAAAAATAAAAAAATGCACAAATAAATTTAATAAACAAATAACAGTTACAATTTCATCCTACTGAAAACACTGTTTTCCACAAAATGCAATTAAAAAAAATTGAAGTTGATAAAAATTTAATATATTTGGTTATCCCAATAAAAATTTGAAAACCTTAAAAATAAAAGAGGTAAGATTCTGGAACTCCTCCTGAATGGGTTTAGTGCCCATAACATTACCCCGAAGTCTTATGCTTGTGAAAAGTCATCCAGAGTCTCTCAGCATTGTAGGGAAGGTTAGGGACCTTCCAATCCAAATCTTCATTTTAGAGACCCAAAAACTGAGGCCCAAGGAGAGTGAGAGTCACACCAAGGTCATATCATGTATTGGGTTTGCTTCTTATTGGGGAGCTTGAGTTATACATTGGTATGTCTCCCTGCTGTGGGTCACACAATGGACATATCTTTCTTCTAATGGGTGTGTGCATGGTGGGGGGAGAGAGCTAGAGGGCAAAGAGGGGAGGACAAGTGAATCTAAATAATTTTCCAAAGTTAGCAAGTAATTGCAAGTAATTCCAGAACATAGGTGATGTTAGGTTGCTACTGTGATGGACATTGTACCAAGGTGACCTGAGGCTGGGAGCTGAGTTGATTCTCCTCAGGTCACTTAGGGTGTGGAAAGTAGGGACAGCATTTATTGAGATTTATTATGTAAACAGTAGCTTGCCGGTGGCTTCAGGTGAATATCCCATTTAATCCTTGCAGAACAACAACATGAGGTGGGTATAATCGTGTTAGCTTATGACTGAGGGGTATCCAGGGATCCCACACTGTTAAGGGGTGCATGCTCTAAAAGGGATCAGTCTATATGCATGCACAAGGCAAAGAAAGCATACTCCTAGTATGCTTTAAAATTTTTTTTCAAATATAATTGGTGTGTAGCAAGAGAGAGAAGAAAGGATATTCCTCATAAAACTCCAGAAATTACCCATCACCTCATGGGCAAATTCCCAAACAAGCTCAGCCTGAGAAAGACACTGTGGCTTGAAAGCTTCTTAGAAGTGCCTTCTGTCAAAGAACCACAAACAAGGGGTTAGGCAGAAGGAGACCTTGGGCTAGGACAGCAGGTGAGATTCAAAATTCAAAATATACACCATAATAATCCACCACGAGATTAAGATAATAGTTACCATTGTCTCTGCCAAGCACAGGAGCAGCCTCCCCATGTGTCACCCACATGTCTCTTCTCCAGAGACTCTCCAAGAGTCTCTGTGTGTCTCTCTTCCACATCTCTGCTCATCTCTGAATCTCCTCTGTGTCTCCCCTTTTTGCTTTACTCCCCTTCTCTTCATAATCCACCTTGCGATTTCCCATCTGCATCTCCCCCCGCCACCCCTACCTCACCCCCACCCCAGGAAGTCTTGTTCAGGGCATACTGGGATTTGTAACCCAACAGTCAAATGTGAGTGGGGACAGGGACAATGGTACCTGTCCAGTCCTCCTCCCACTTTTCATGGAGGTGTATCTGTAACAGTTATGCTTTCAGTTTATACCCCAAATGATTGAGGCATGGAGAACCCCTCTCCATGCATATTGCCATTGGACACAGGGAGAGAGTGGGTGGGCATTGCTGGGATTCCTGCCCTTTAGCTGGTACCCCACATTAAAGCCACTGGACAGTGTAGGGTTGTAGAGAGCACTGTGGGCCAAAGGAATCTTGGGGAGTCATGAAGAAGAATGGTTAAAAAACATGAGAACTGGAACCAGACCTGAATTCAAACCACTCCCACTTTTACTTTCTCTAATTGTTGATCCTAATTCATACCCCCAGGTTGGTTATGATCTCCTAGTGGTAAGAGCTTAAGTTCTCCTTTTCTTCCACAGGTTGGAAACAGACAGCCCAGAGCCCAGAACCCACTGAGCCGCAAGGAGCTGGAGAACTTTCGTATTTATTCCTAAGGGTGCAGCCCATCTCACTTCTTATGTGTCAGTGTCTGCGTTGGGAGTCTGCTTGGACATCACATGAGTCTCTACATGGTTCCCAGTCTCTAGAAGATTCCTAGTTTGGAGACGACATGGGTGTTCACTCGTGTTGTACTGTTGGTGTTGGCAATGATTTTTAACAGCCATTATAAGAACAAAGCTCTTAAACGGTGTCTCTCGCTTACAGACCAAACAAGAGTGGTGGAGAAATTGGGTATTTCATGAAAGACCACACAGTAAATCCAAGTGCTGGAACTTTATTAAGTGCTGTGTAAATGTAGCGGTTGGGGGTGGGGGGCGGTTTATTAGCACCAAGGTTCCATCCCCCGGTTCTCTAATCTATTCTTGTGTCCTCTCCTCTTTCACCTGGAGTGACTCCATTTCTGGACCCTCCCCTTGCCCAGACCATCTTCCAAAAAGGAAGGAAAGATAAAGGTGACCCCAAGGGAGGGAAACTGCTCCCTCTGTGCTTGTGGATCCATTAGTTGTGTCTCCAGTGGGGCAAACATGGACTTTACAGGACCCCTCCCCTCCCATGTTAAACTCATAACTTCTGGCCTGTTGGTCGCAAGGCAGAGTTAGCAGAAGTAAAAGTAGTTGCTGTGAAGCAGCCCCATCTCTGAGTGGAAAAGTCGCCGGGAGCCCAGGCCCTCCTGATCATAGGCCCAAGAGAGCAGTATTGTCTACAGATTCATGTTTAATTGACAACACAGCATTAGAGATCTGCTTTGACTTCTTCGAAAATTCTTCAAATTAGAAACGGCGTCTGAACCTGAGTCCTAGTGAGTTCTCCCCAGACACACACTGGAGGGTGGACTCAGGCCTCTGAGCACTTGGGAACTGAACCCCATGCTGGGCACCCACAGATCTCAGGCCAGCCCCTTCAGTAAGACTGTGAAGACCAAGCTGAGACTCTGGCTGAACCCAGGAAAGAGACACGGGTGAATGGAAGAGGCCCTACTCAGAGGGAACTGGTTCTTCAATGGCCCCGCCCTCTATTTAACTTGGAAATTAATATAAAGCTGTGGTTTTATTCAGAGTGTGTCTAATTTTTTTCCTGAATAAAATTTATGTCTTTTCCATAGTCTGTAATTTTCCCCTCTGTTACACCAAAGGGAATTTGGGGGCCACCAATAAACCCCTGCTGGAGGAGGTCTGGCCTGATGAGCTGTCAGTATCTCACACTGCAACAGCAGATTCCAGGCTTCCCAGACCCCAGGGTCATTTGGTCTAGTGTTGGGGGGCAGTGTGGATACTGCATGCACTTGCTTGTGCCCCACCCGATCCCTCTACCCCAGGGGCTGTGTGGTCAGGCAAACCTCCTGGGGACAAGTGTGGACAGACAACAGCCTGGGGAAAGCACCAAGAGTGAAAACCAGGGAAATACACGCACAGGTCTCTGGGGGCCAGGGCACCTTCTGGGAGCTGAGCTGCAGAGCCAAGGAGTTTGGTGAGCAAAGGGAACAGGAAATGATGGGGGTTGGGAGAGCCCAGGCAAACAGAGAGCCACTGACCATTGGGTATTGCTGGCCTCTCATGTGTCCTGGGTTGTGCAGATCTTGAAGAGACCAGATCTTCGTAAGGAGCAGAGGAGATCTTAAAGGCCTCGGGCTTGGGGGTGGGGGGGCGGGCGGGATGGTCTATTCTGGAGTGGATTAAGGTAATTTTACAATGAGCACCAGTGAACAGGCAGTAATAAAGGTCCTGGTGGTTGTAGCATGGCCTGCCCCCTGGGGGTCCCTGCTGCAGGCCACAGAGACACACTGACCCAGGGCCACTTGCAGGAGAGCATCAGAGCAGAACAACTTTAAAGGACATCAAAGGGCTGCAAGGCAGGGAAGGACAGGGTGGTCAGAGCAGTCCAGGGGAATGCTGGAGACACTGACCCATGCTGTGGCCTTTCACGTGGCGCTTGTCCTGGAACTTAAATACAGTGAATGTCATGAAGATCATCAGAGGCGGTGCAGGGACAGAGCTAAAGCTGCACTTTGAGGAAGAGGGGAGATACTATGGCCATTCTGCCTCCAGACTAGACGAGGAGGAGGGATGTTCTTTTGAGTGAATAGAGGAAATTCAAATGAAGGAGGCATTTGAAGCACTTTGAAAAATATATCAAGAGAGTAATACACATTTAAAGGATATCAAAAGAGTGATATGTACATGTGGTCAAAAGAATTCAGCAGTGCAAAAAAGTATGCAGTAGAACAAAGCAACCTTCTCAATTGAGAGTACCGCTCCTTCCCTAGAACTGACAACTTTTTTGTATTGTATTTCCATTCAGAACTTTTCTATCTACATAAGCTCTCAGATATACCTTTTTCCCTTTGTATATTTTATTTATTTATTTATTTTAAAGACTTATTTACTTATGCAAACAAGAGCTGGGGTACAGGCCAGAGGTGTGGGGGGTGAGAGGATTCACCAGAGACATAGTGGGGAAGAGAAGAGGTGGATCTACTGAAATCCACTGCTGAGGGGAGTAGTAGGTGAGACCTGAGAGGTCTGCAGCACCATGTGGGTAGCTCCCTGGACCAGCATCAAACTTGTGCTGCAGTGGTTGCAGACAGCTTCATAGGTTGCATCTTAACCCCTTGTGCCACCAGAGGTTCACTTGTATACAGTGTGATTTCTCCTCTGAGGTGTTGTGCCCATAAAATTGCCACCACCAAGACACCCGTGAACGGTCACCATGGACTCTTGCACTCTTTCCTCCTGTTTTGCTCTCTCCCCACCTCCCCTGCGAATGTCTCTGATTTACAGTTTGCCTGCTGGCTTTCTCTCTCTCTCTCTCTTTTTTTTTCTGACCCTTGTCTGGTTTCCCTATGTTCCTCCAATAAGTGAAATCACCTGATATTTTTCTTTTTCCTTCTGACTTATTAAACTGAGCATAATCCCTTCCAGCTCCACCTGTGTTGCTGCGAGTGGCATGAGTTTATCAGATATACATTTTAAAAAACCCACCTGGCAGTGAACAGTGCACACTGGCCTGCACTGTCTCTCCACCTTCCAGTGGAGTCCATCTCAGAGCCTCAGAGCCCATCTCCATGAGCACATGTCAGGCTTTCTGTCCTTCACAAAGGAGCAAGCATTCTGCTCTCATGTATTTAGCTGGATTCTCGCTAAATGGACATTTGGGTTATTTCTGGCCCTAAAAATTGCTGCAGAGCACATGATTTTACCAAGACCTCTGTCTTCACGTGGGGATTTTCTTGAGTGACTGTTTAGTAGATGGTGTGACGGCAGCTCCAACCAGGTGCTTTCAACCGTGTTGACTTGAGGTGCAGAGATAAGGAGGTGGGGGTGCATCTGAGCTGAGAGGGGGAGCTGTGTTGTGCAAGGAGTCAGTTGCAGAAACACATCTTAAAGTCCAGGGCCCTAAATGGAGCTGGTGTCTCGCTCTTCCATGGGCTGGGGAAAGTGCAGGGGGTGAGGAGAGGCTCAAATCCAAGCAGCTCTGAGACATGAAGGGAAATTCCTTAGTCCTGCCATCTGCAGGAAGCTCAGGCAATGATGGCAGGGAGGGAGACAGCACTGCGTTTCTTTTTAAGTGAAATTTTCATAGGTGGATATTTCAGAAGACTTTGGGCTATTCTGCAGTGGTGGCGCCAACTGTGAGCCAAGAGACACACCAGGATATTGTTAGTAAGACTGGAAGGCTCCGATTTCCTCTGTATGGCTGAGAGGAAGGGGAGGCCAGGCTAGCACAGCCCCAGCCTTAGATAGAAATAGGGCCCATGGCTGACTGAGGGACAGTGCATGCAGCAGGCAGTAATGGAGGATCTCCTAATAGTACGGGCCATGGGTTAGGCTCTGTAACAGAGACACAAGACAGTTGAGTGCAGAAAGTTGGGGGATTCAAAATGACCATTAAAGATGTTGCTCTTAAGAAGGTACTATCTCACGTCCCTAGTCTCTGTCCTAGCTGGAACAACGAGATAAGCATTTATATAAGATAATTTAGGAGGGAAAGTTTATGTTCCAGAGTAATGGTCTAGTCTGTCAGATCCATGTCCAAGAGTTCTGAGCATCTTGTGTCTGAGTTGCTCAGAGAAAGTTCTAGGGAGCAGACAGGCCCTGATAAGGTATCATCAATGCCTGGAGAGCAGCATAAGCCTTTGAGATGCCATGCAGTGATGGGTCAGAAAGCAATAAGTAAGGTAGGTTTGGGAATTTCTGATCAAGTAGGCAATAATGACTGAAGGAGATCCAACACCAGAATTCCTGGTCCTGAAAATTCTGAGGCAGAGGATGAATGCTGTCATGTGTGTGACTGAGGAGATGCATGGATTCCTACTTGCTCTGTGGGTGGGGGAGATCTAGGGTTCTTAAGTCCTGGGTTGGGATGGAGCCATGCAGGTTGGCCTAGACTAGTGGTCTCTCATAACCTTTGAGATACAGAGCAGGGACTGATGTCTGTGACTTTTTAAATTGACCTGTACTGACCCAACACCATGGGCTGGCCCAGAGGGGAAAGCAGTTTTGGGAGGACAGTAAAAAGGGCAGAGGTGGCCTCAATGATAAGGTGGAGTCCCTAAATGGCTAAGCTTTCCACCGTGCTCTAGAAATAAGGACCAGAGGCAGATGATGGTTCAGTGGAACCAAAATTCCATACAAGACAAGTGTTCACTGAACAAATTCTATCCATCTTTTAAGGTCCAATCCAATTACTTTTTCATGAAATCTTCCTGTCTACCTCAGGGCAGCAATATCTCCAGTCAGAATGAAACTCCCACTTCCAATGTCTGAAAACCCATGAGGGCTAAACACATAGTTAAGTAGTCATGTAGAACATTTTCTACAGTCACTTCAACAGAATCCTCCTGGCACTCAATACAGTTCTGGACAAACAAAAGGTGTTCAATAAATGTCTATTGAGGATGGAGCTGGAAGGGATCATGCTCAGCGAAATAAGCCAGAAAAAAAAAGAAAAATACCGGATGGTCTCACTCATAGCAGGAATCTAGAAAACTTAAATAAGGGACCAGGAAAAAGAATAACTATAAGAAAGAAAATCAAAATCAACAAATAATTATGAACAATAGACACTCTATGGGA